>NW_028185372.1:1887195-1973166 GCF_003343005.1 Rhea americana | reverse complement strand
TATATGGTGTATGACTTCTTTTTTTTTTTTTTTTTTTTTTTTTTTTACAATGTAAATGTACAGTGTTACAATGGTAACACTACCAAAAGCTTTAGTATATATTTTTTAATACGTATTTTGTAAAATTTCTACCGCTTTGGGAGGATGAAGGCGATAGCAATAGAAGTGAAGACTGGATTGCCTCAGAAAAGGCTGAAGGACCCTCTTCATGAGCAACTCTGGCTTTGTGGGCTACGTGCAAAGCTGGTGAAAGTGGTTTTTGCATTATTCCCATATCCTTGCTGACTAGTGACTTAGGCAGCAGCCAGCAGTTGTTTTTTTCCCGACGTGCATTCCTGTATTTTCTTCCAAACTGAATTTTGAAAACGCAAGCTCCACGCGGGCGTAGGAACTAGCCTAGTTTACCTGCCCGCCGCAGATGCAGGGGGATGAGGGAGCGCGGAGGTGGGAGCGGGGCTCTGCGGGCTGCTGCCGGGAGGCCACGCGGAAAACACCTCGGGCGGGTGAATTTCTGAGGGGTTAGGAATTTGGAAATTTCAGCTGGAAATGAATTTCTAAAACAGTTCGAATGTGTCTCGCGGGCAAGGGCTCGTTCTGAGCTCTGAACGCAGCAGACGCTGGGCTGAGTTTTGTCTAACCGAGCAGCTCCGGGGGCTCTGCAGCCAGGAGAAGAGCACCCAGTCCGCGGAGGTTGTCCGTGGGCAGACAGACCGGTCCCGTGCCTGGACTCCGGCTGAGGCTGGTGCATTATTCCAGTCTGAGCAGCCAGAGGCAGCCCACTTGGCAGGTTCCTGTGGTTAACTTCTCCAACAACCTCTTTCATCCAGAAGTACCAAGCTGCTGAGGGCTGGAGCGGCCCGGTCTTAACCAGGCACTAGCCAGCCGGTGCCTGTCCCTGGGTCCTGGTGGCGAGGAGGAGGAGGAGGAGGAGGGGAGGAGGCTCCAGGCCACCCTGCTCCCGTCCCTCCCTGGCGCCCTGCCTGCTGCTGCCTCTTCCCCTGGGACAGGGTCAGGCAGAGCCTGGCTGCCGCCCGTCCTGCCGGCAGCAACCTTCGGGCAGAGGAACGGGGAGAAGAATGCAAAATTACTTGCCAGCATTAAAATGAGCACATTGGCGTGACTGTGTTCATTCCTTGATGCAGTTGCGTTATATCCGCAGTTAATTCTGCATTGTTTTTTCCTTGGGGATCAGCTGCAGATATTTTGTATTTAAGTATCTGAGAAGTGGAAAATGTAATTGTAATGGAAGTTGAATATATAATGAGATACATATATATGTTAAACAAATATATTTTTAAATCTTTGTTACGAACAGGCCTGATTAAGAAGTGAAGATCTTACAGGTCAATTGTGTGGAATATTTTTCAGGAACTACAAATAGGATTTCTTGCTTTGGGTAAAAACAGTACRAACCCCTCCAAATGATGAGGAGTAACTGTGACAGCATCAGCAACTTCTGACAAAATATACTGAGGGCAAGAAAATTTTCCTTGTGGCTCAAAAAGARTTGATGCCATATATCTTTTATGTTTGCTGCRTTTTCAAAATCTGCCTATTTAAGAATACCATTATATCCTAGCTTCACATTCGTTTGTTGGAAATGAACCAATTATGAATTTTTCTTCAGTAACTCCTGGGTTTTAAACTATT
Source organism: Rhea americana (assembly GCF_003343005.1). Taxonomy (NCBI): domain Eukaryota; kingdom Metazoa; phylum Chordata; class Aves; order Rheiformes; family Rheidae; genus Rhea; species Rhea americana. The sequence continues at coordinate 1,971,516 of NW_028185372.1, read as the reverse complement.
ACTGGAATTAYTTTGTTGTTTAAATTGTAGTTAACTTCTGTAATCTCTGCAAACTCCCTACGGCCTTTTAGCTCCAATAAAAGTTAGCTCAGTGATAGAAAGTCAGTTCCTTTTCCATAGCATTCAGTCTTTGCTAATTCCATGCTTTACAGTAGTAAATGTACGTTTAAAAATATTACTGGCTTCTGAGCTTGGGAGATACTGTGAAGAGTATAAAAGTTTCAGTATTTATGCTTTAATTTGTATTTTTTTCATTCAATAAGAATACAAATCTCTTTTCTTAAAAAGAAAAAAGAGACAGGAAAAAAGCCTATCATCTTCAATAAGTCATATATCAATGAAATACTATTGTTTATATGTGCCACTCCCCTCTAGTGAATAGAAGTGGAATTGCTCGATCTCATGCCATGCCATGAACTCCCAGCTGCAACCAGATTATGGAAATTTTATTTAACTTTTAGTGACAAGGAATTATCTTTTTTGGAGCTGAACAGTGTGGGTTTTTTTTTCCTGCTGTTTCTTGTAAGGACAAAATGATGCTTCTGAGCCACGTACTAGCAACCAGATCTTCACTGCAAAGTATACCAAGTTTATTAAATTCAGTCCTTTGCACACATAATGGCCATGTAAATACAGAATTTAAACATAAGGTAAAAATTGTGGTCAGTATTTGAATGATGCATTTATTCAGTAATTTTAATCCTTCCATGAGAGGTTGATGTTAGCTTTATTAACTCTTTAAGTGATTGATTGGTTTGGTTGTAATTCGGCATGCAAGCCAAGGTGAAAAGATTGATCCATATATTTTCACACACATTTTTGTTGAACAGGAGAATGAACATTCTGATATGAATTGCAGGAAGCTAGTGTAATAAAAAGGATGTGTACATGATGCATGTTCTGACATGAGGAAGCTGACGACATGTCAAGTGTGGGATTTCTCTGGCCAAAGACAGTTGTACAGCTCAGTARTTACTCTAGTTTCTCCTTGTCCTCAATGGAGAAAAATACGTACATCATCACTTAAAGTACACGTCTCAAACAGGTCCAATATCTCATGCTAAAAACATGCTTGTTTCTGTGGTCTGCAAGTTACAGACATCTCAAGCTTTCATGAGGCGAATCCTATTTGCTCTTCTGTTGTGCCACTAATGGATGGTATTGGTGAATACAACTTCTTCTTTTACACCAACAACCACATTAGCCTGTTGGAGTGGCACAGGCTGTGAAGTTCGTTGTTAACAAAGTAAGTAGCCTGAAGTAAATCATGTAAGTAAGATGATCCCTAAATCAATGCAAATTTGATCCAGGGGATAAGTAAGTTGAAAAAAATACAATAAGAAAAGAGAACATGGGTCCACGTTTTTTTTAGTCATATCTAAGAAATGAAGAGGTACACTCAAGAATAGAATTTGATCTATAAAACTTGGTATGTTTTTGTATCATATTCATATGTTAAAACTGTCGTTAAGCATTCATTTATCTGAAACCTCAAGAGTGGGAAGCGTGAACATGTCTGGGAGGCCAGGTGTAACACATTTCCTTGCTTGTATTGATCTTGGGATCATTTTGCCTCTCACATCCCTGCATTTCTCTGGGAATTAGAGCTGGAATTCGCCCTTAAAGGATGTTCTTAAGGGGTGTCCTTAAATTCTTAAAGGATGGTGCAGGAGTATAACAAGCCTCTTGTTTTGTACGTGCCACACAAGTTTGTTAGAGTGAGCAGTAACTTGATTTTAAAATGGAAAAGTATGGACTATGAAGATTGGAGTAGAGATTAGGAAAGGAAAGGACAAGGGTTTCAACAAGTGACCGTACTGAGTTATGGTGTGCAGTGTCTCATTCAAATCATTCCTAGTATCTGCATTATGAATCTGACAAAAAGAGTATGCTTTGAAGTTAAGAAAACAATCAGACAAGAGATGTACATGTCTTAAACCATCTGGTACAATGATATTTTTAGTTCAGTCACTCACTGCATACTCMGTGTGACCTAGGTACTGTCCCTTGCTACATGGTATGTTACTCATTTCTAATGCTGATGACTGATTTACCGCAAGTTCMTATAGTTTACCGTGTATGTCTGTACGGTGTAATAAAAGAACAGAATGCTTAAATATATACTTAAGCATTTGAAGGCTCAACATATTAGGATGTGTGTTGTTTGAAAGAGATTTTTCTGTGTTCTCTTTGATGAACACATAGCACACATTCAGTCTATAAATACCAATGAATAATTATAGAACATCTAAATTTAATATTCTACTCTGATGTAAGCATGTAGGAGATAACAAGGTGTTAAGTAACAGCCAACATTAATTTGTCAGGAGCAAATCACATCAAATACTTGATTTTCTTCCTAGGGTAAGGAGATAGGTAAATATCTTGACTTTTAGGGGGTTTTTGWACACTCATTTGACAATCTCATAAGCAAACTAGTGAAGATTTCATGGAAAATTTTAGCTACAACATAGTTATCAGTGGTTTATGATCAGAATGGAAGCTCCACATCAGTTGGGGCTCTATGAGTAYGTTCTGAAGATGGTACTAAGAATTTTCATTTGTGATTTGAGGGAGAGAGAGAACCCCTATGAAATTTGCGGATGTCGTCAAGCTGTGAGGGTCTACAACTGCATTAAAGGACAGTATTATAATTTAAAATGTTCCTAGCACGCTGGAAAAATAAAGAAGATGCACTTCAAAGGCAACAGATGCAAACAACCATGCTTAGGTAGGAATAGCCAGACAAAAAAGAAGATAAGAAATGATAGGTTAGATACCGTTTTGCATAAATTTTTGGTGGCTTTTGGAGGCTCTTGCATGCATTGAGTCAGCAATGGCAGGCTGTTAGAGGGGAAAGCAAACACACGAGATAGGAAACAAGCAGTAATATCATATGTAAGACGAGTAATAGTCCTACCACTTTATTCAGCCCTAGTAAGGCTTCGATTGGGTCTCTTGCTCCATCTTGGATGACAAAGTTCACATGTGGCATGGAACTATCTGGAGGGATTCCAGAGGAGAACAGCAAGAGTGCTCAGATGTTTAGAAAAAATGTCTATAAAGGCAGAGGGAAATAATTGTTTAGTTTAAGGGAGAGGGAAAAAAAAAAAAAAAAAAAAAGAGTCTTTAAGTCTTTGAACATTTAAGAGTGATTCAAAGAAGGAAGCAAATTATTTCTCAGTCCACTGCGAATACGCGTAAGTTGCAGGAAGGGGGACATCAGGATTGACATAGAGAAACATTTATGACATGTTCTGATGTGAAATATTTTTCTTGTCCAGGAAGTGTAAATAGAATATTGACTGGGAAGGCTGTGGAGTCTCTGCTGTGAGAAGGTATTAGACCTTAGACAAACACGTGTCAGGAGTGACACAGGTATAGCTGATATGTCTGTGAAACAGGGTGGAGGATCTGAGGGGCATCTCTATTCTGCAATTGCAAAATGGATACTGAGATATAAAAAACAATATTGGGGAGGAATTTGGAAGAGACGAAAAATGCTTGCTAAAGAATGAAGACTGGCACAGCACATGTAAGAGCCTATGCAAAACCTGTACAGGCTGGGAGTTGAAACTGTGAGGTTCTTTGCATGCAGTTCCAGCACAACAGTAGTGGGAACAAGGGTCTGAACTTACATCCCTCCAAACTAAAGGCTGCATTCTTACTTTTCCAGAGAGATCAGTGCTTGCCCAACCAACATTTGTCTTTGAAAAGAAGCACCATCCTTTGAAGGTAAAAACTTAACCTTTTGTTTTGCATAATTGATAGAAAATGCTAAGAAATAAGGATTCTATCGACAATGAGTCCTAGTGGCAATAAGAGACTTGCCTAGTTTAAGACTCGTAATAATTGGGCTCAAAATAAAACAAGCAAAAGTAGGGACTAGACTGCTTTTAATATACATAYGTTGGATTGATATAGTTCGTGTTCTACTCTAGAAAATGGCAGATCTATTCTCCTTGACCCTTCCACCCTTCTATTTTTTTTCCAGCGGCCTGCAGAAGACCCAGTTTGCAAAGCTGAAAATGGTAATAATCATTTCATTGAAGTAGTATAATCATACACTGAGTTATTCATAGATTTGACCATTGCCTGTGAAAAGAGCGTCCAAATCCTCACTTTTTATGTGCCAGGASAAATCTCTGTTAACGGACTCAGACTACTTAGATTGTAAAGCGCCCTAGTATTTCCCAGAATGACTCTGTCTTACCTCCAGAATCTTTCCCCCATCTTACCTTTCATATTTGTCAGAGAGCAGAACTCCTGAAAAACAGGCAGGTGTATTCATTAGCTCTATTAGCTTTTATCTGCCCTTTACTATTCGTTTAGGCCACATATTATAATGTAACATCTCATTCTTAATGTGCTCTGAGCCTGTGGGCCCTGAACTGATTCTGAGTGCTGGTTGTAGGTCCGCTGACATTGGTAGAAATAAAGACAACTCCCTAGGGCTTTGTATCAGGTCTTGACTGAGATTATAAGGCCCTCTTGTGCTCTTAGATTCTTAAAGCTATAAATCATTCCTAGATTTTATTGTCTTCAAGCTTTATTGCTACATCATACCATTGTGCYGAAATCTGCTGCCAGACTGTTTCTACAGAACATTATATTTAATTTTCTTTAGATTTCATTAGTTGCTTCAGAAAGCGTACAAGATCATCATCTTTTACTCTCCAGAAGTCTGACTCACAGTCCAACACAGGTACGCTGTTTAGCTCCATTCACCTTTTTAATTACTATAGTTCTGTAATCTCGTCTGGTAAAGATGAGCAGGTATTTTCTTGTCTAAGAAATGTATCTGCATTGTAGAAATATTCCAAGTCAGGAAAACTTAAACAGTGACATTAATTTCCAGTAAGTACCATCTKAAGTAAAAATATATGATTTTTCCTTACTTTAATATTACATAAAATGGTGAAGAATGTGTATATTTCATATAGTTTCCTGGAACTGTTCACTCAGTCAAGGGAAGAGAGGAGCTGGGAAGGAATGAGATTCCCTGGTTTGTGGAAGAGATCAATGTTCCTTGGGGAATCCGTGAAAATGTAAAACCATTTTCAGAAAAGCCTTTACTGCCATCCACCTGCCAGCTTACCTGAAAATCCCTTTAAGGGCACTGTGTTCCTTCCATGGTATTTGAGGGAAATACACAATAGAAATTGAAAGCTACTATGCAGTAGGAATGATCTGGGTTTTACAGTATTTATTTAATGTAATGATAGGGCCAGAAAGTTACTTCAGAGGTTAGGCCYTAATATATATAAACTATATTTTACATATAGTGTACATAGATACACTGGTGTCCTGTGGCACACCTAGCTAAAAGGATTTAAGATAACCTGAGTTTGGCTTACCCTGAAAATTACACTAAGGTCATATATAAAAATCATAGGTGCAGTGGGAGGAGTATGCCTGTAGCAAAAAATGAAGCAAGGTTCGGGAGCAAGCTGGTGTGGTAAGCCTCCTGACTGCCCACCCTGCTGGACCGTTAGCTCGCTCCCTGGCTTGGTTTTGAACCACTCCAGTGGCCRCCTCCAAGAGAGAAGCACGGTGAAGCTGACGAGATACAAGCAGTGTGGATAAGCCAGGCTGTGCTCCTTGGCCTCAGAGACCCCTTCAGCAGTAAAGGCGTAACCTGAAAGCTAGTAGTCAGAGGTAACACGCTGATTCTGCTGCCAAGGAAGGCACTGGCTACGCTCAAAAATTCATCTTTTTTTGTTCTAAACAAAGGATAATTTTGGTCTCTCTATCCTTTCAGATACAGCAGTCTCTCAGAAAAGAGGAAGATCGTGTTCCTTTACTATCCTTCCTACCTTTCCCCCCTCCCAGGCAGGTAATTGAAACAAAGAAAACCACCACCACCACCATAAATGCTTACGTAGAGAAGCAAATATTAGGGCAGGGTACCTTAATCTACTGAYCCTAAAAAACCTGTGAGACTGTACCAGATAGTATTTCCATTTCCATGGCTTTTGCAAACTAGCAGCACCAGCAGCTGGAGTAGGATTTTATGAGATTAAAACATCTGTTAATATCCAAAAGACATTTTCTCTGACATAGCCAAAACAACTGGGGTGCTTTCCATGTCTGAATCTTTTCAACTGTAAAATGAAGACAGTAATAGTTATCTCAGAGATCTTGTTTGGACAAATTCTAGGATATTGCTAAGATAGTACTAAAATGTGGAGTCTCCTCTGGTGATAGGTTACAGGCACATAGATGACTAATTTATGATTTATTATTACTTATTAAAATTTAAATTCCTCCTTCTTTAGTAAAGATGAATAACATATTCATGACCTCAGCTCTTCTTCGAAGGAAGACTAACACCAAAACTACAAAAGAAGGTAACTGTCATTGCAATATTATATTGACTCCGGTTCCACAAAGACTTTCTTAACAGATAAAGAACAGATAAAAATGACAACCCTCCTCAGTGCTGAGTGAATGCTTTATGAGGTTCATAAGTTATTTATTTGAAGACATAAGTATCCTGTGAGCTCTGTTCTGATCCTCTGCTCTGACTGCTTATGGCTGTATTAATTTCTGAGTGGAGAGATCATAACTTTGAATGGTCAAATTCCACATCTCTAATACATGACTGAACAAGGCTGTAACTCCGCTCTCAGAGAAGGCAATGAGGGCATCTGCAGGTGCCGTATTAAATTTGAAGTATCAGCTGATGGATCTATCACAAAGCAGTCCTGATTTGTTTGAGTGTATGTATGTACACACACGCACACACACACACAGATACCCACATATGTATACACACAGGCACACATATGTGTGTGTGTGTGTATATATATATGTATGTATCTGTATGTATTTGTATTACCCTTCTATTTTAATGGGATAACATGGGTTGGTGTCAGTGCAGAATTGTATAGTTTAGAAGGGATTAGCATTTTTCAGAATACATAGTAAGTAAACAATAGCAGTAACTTATTTAAGTGTGTTCGGCAGCTTTTAGATAAAGGGGCAGTACACATAGATATGAATTAGGTGTGAAGAAAAAGTCTTTCTCTAAATATTTTATTTTTGTTTACAAGGATGCTTGTCACAAAGTCGGTTGCGGAATGTCATTAGACCTGCCATTTTACAGCCGCCGCAAACCTTCACRTGTCCTGAAAATCCAATAACATCTCTAGTGACTAAGAAAAGAGCACATGTTCAGGTAAAAAAGAAGAGTGACTTTAATGGCTGATATACATGTTTGTAGCTCAATCAAATTAAAAAACAACACTGTTTTAAAGCAGTTATTTCACCGCAGGATTTCAAAGGAAGTTCCTGTATCAGTTTCAGTGGAAACAATGGATTATTGACTAGAGAGGGAACTATTTTACCAGTGCTGACGGTGTTYGAATAAACTGCCTCCTTTGCAGCCTGTCTCAACTTTCAGACACTGTAGTTCTGTGGGCAAATCAAGTTTGGGGGTCTTTTTTGATTTTGTTTTTTTCAGAGAGTAACATTTTAGTGCATTCATTTAAAGGATGGTGTTAAGGGCACTGGCTTAGTACACAGTGGGGGAAAGCTCTGCCAGCTACTATAGATATATACCTCAGTGACTTTGGATTTCTAGCAGACCTGAGAATATGCTTGGATTAATTCATCTGCTTATATTATTCCTAGTTATCTGAAAACAGCTCTTATTTCTCAGCTGAGAATTCATTAAGTTTGAAGACAGTGGCAAGGTCATCTATTACGATGAATCTCTCTAGTCCTAAAACAGCACGGTAAGATTTTTAATGTATTCCTACAATACTTTGTCATTTGGCCTGAGACYTGCACTTTCTCTCAACATATCTAACATAGTACTAAACTCATGCTATCTGCAGCCACACTGTGCTTACTGGTATTTGTGTGTGGTGCCAGGATTTGTGGGTGGTGACACAAATTCCATGTACTGTAAGGAATGGACTCCTGCCAGTGATGATCTCTGTGGGACAGCTTGTCTCTTGTTAGCCACCCCCAAGCAAGAAGCTACTTCAGTTTGTCATCTCATGCAGCTTTGCCAGCTCAAAATACTGCTTGGTTTTGAATGTTTGTGGTTATGTTTGTGTTTCTGATTACATAGTTGCACCATCTCATAAATATTTCGGCTGCAGAGAAACTAGGGAATTACCAAAATATGCAAGCCACACAGGTGGCTTGAAGAGAACCATACAGTACTGGTTGGAAGACATGGTGAATGCTGCCACTGGAGTGAACAACTAGCATAGTGTGATGAGGTCWTATCTTGTGCAAACATGGGTTGACCAACATGGCTTTTAGAATTTCATGAGGAGGCTGACTTGTCTGGACAAGTAGCCAGAAATTGCCCTACACTCTAATGCCTTTGTATATGACTGAAAGAGCTCATACCGATGCAAATGTGCAATAAAATGCAAAAGCTATTTCCTCTCTCTGGAGACTTGCTGCATGAGAATGCTTCAGGTCTGTGACTAACCAGTTTAGTGTCAGCAGGTTCATGTGTGGGTGTTGATACTGCTTGTTGATGCTTCGTTAAAGATTTTTACCTGGAAGTTGTGAGCATCAGGAATACATGATCAGTTAGTGATTGAAGAATGACCTTTCAAAACTGCTGGGGCTACTGATAACAAATTTATTATGTTGCTRCTGTTCCTCCTCACATCCAAAGAGGTGGAGGAGAACATGTTAACTGCAAGGGATTCAATTCCAGTCTTCTTCAGGGCCTGATGAATCACAGATAAAGGTCCTTGCGCACAAATACGCAGTGCACAGTGCCAGGATTCTGAGAGATGAAGAATTTTGTGTGCTCAGGCAACTTGGATTCTTAACCCTTCCCAACAAGAAGAGCGTCATTAGAGGGCAGATACTCGGTGTTATGTTGGAAGAGCCAGCCTGTCCTCTTCTGTCATAATAAATGCTGTGATGATGCCCTATGAAGGCAACATGAAGCCACACAGCATGTTACATTTTTAGCAGATTAAGGATGATGGTAATCTACGTATTGGAAAATGTGAAGGGAATATGATGTTATCTTTCAAATCAGTTGATACCAATATTTTAAACCCATTTGCCATCTGTCACCTGCACCATATCTAGGAAAAGGTAGGTGAGTGGCTTGTTTTTGAAGTAAATGGATAGAGAAATGCTATGCAAGGTTTTGTCATCGACAAGTTACAGAAATTTAAAGTGCTTATGGTAGTTCTTTTTCTTTCTTCTTTTTTTTTTTTTTAAGGGGATTTGCTAATCTGCATGATGTGTTCTGTGCTTGATTAATTTTGTGTATCATCACAATTGTAGTAAATGTGAATTTGTTTGCTGAGTAAAATACTAACTTAAACACGAATAGGTGCTTACTGCTTTGCTGAGATTGCTGGGGGAGGGAATCTAAGTGCCATTATTTTGATCTGTAGAAAGTGCTTGTTGCTTTACAATATGTAAGAAAAATATTTTTGGCATAGGTGTTTTCTCATATGTAGCGTGAGAACAACAGGTTTTTAAAGGAATTTTATTAAACTGCATATAAATACAAAAATAGGGAACATTGTTGTACCTTACAGTAATGAAGAGAAGAAATTTGCAGATTTTCTTGAGCCTGATTAAGAATTTGGAAAGGCAATTGTGTCTTAAATGACAGAAATACAGTGCTGGGGAAATGCAGGGTTTGCTTGAGAACCTGCAGGGGTTCAAGGCTAGTTCAAGGCCAGTCCTGACGCTCCAAGGAGCAGCTGAGCACCTGGGCCTGTTCCCTTTGTGTAGTCTTATCCATAATTCTTGCTTGTTAGTGGTAGTTCCCTGAATTCTGTGTATCTGTTTTGCATGTCCTTGGCAATGTCATCCCTGGCATACTCTTCTCTTGCCCTGTAGCAACATAAGGGCATTGACGTTTCAGTGAGACTCTGAGGCTGGCACTTCCCCTTTAATTGCCTGCAAAAACAAAGATCCTGCATTGATTACTTTTTCTGATTTCTTGCATTTCTTAATCAAAATCCRTTTCCCTCATTGCTCTTAGGCAAAGCTCTAGGTTCTGGGTTTTAGCTCTTCTGGAACACTATTATTGCTGCTCTGCTAGTGCAGCAGATGAAATACCAAGATAGAAATCGATCACAATTTAGCAAATGTTAGTGGGAAGTATTCTTTATGAAAGGATAAGGAAATAATTACTTTAACTGACTTCAGATTCCCCGTTCGTGGCACAAGACTGCAGGTATGGAAGGATTTAAGGCTGATAAAGAAACTGAWTATCTGATTTTTGTTTTTCTTCTTAGTCTTAGCAACCCATCAAACATCGGGATRTTAAGGAACAGTTGTTCCCCTAAGTGTAAAATGGAGGAAGCCTGTACTTGGGAATTCCGTCATTCTGTGTGAAAAGATTTCAAGAACTTTGTAGTTGTGAACATAAGAGGTTAATTTTAGAGGTAGATCATCAAAGTTCTGCCAGCTAATCCAGCTTTTTATCAGAATGTCCTTTGCCTGACACAGCTGCTTGTGAGCGCTCTCAAGGGTGCTGAACAAACCGGAAGAGCATTGATGAGCTGTGCTGAAGTATACAGTTGGTGRCAGAATATCAGATCATCTTCCTGCCAAGCCATCTTTTGGAGCAGAGGGAGGACAAGAATTTGAATGGTTTAAGAGATACAGTGATTAAGCTCTAGAGAAATCACAAGCAACCTATAGGGCTTTTGTGAAAAAATAGTACCAAACCCAGCTTCCACACAAGGTTTACAAGGACTTTTCTAGTGACTTTTGTAAAAAACTGCTCATGTTCATTTGAAGCGGCTGTATAATCAGCAGACCAAATGACAACTCTGTTTATATGGTATGTTCTTGAATATACTTACAAAATGTGACAGTGCCACTATTTAAAAAACAAAGACTCTCTTCTTTTAAAACCTCCTGAGAGGAAAGAGGCTAACTGAGTGAAGTTAAGTTTAGAGTGCCAATGCAAAAAAAAAAAAAAAAAACAACTGTAATATCATTTTCATTATGCAAAAAAAAAAAAAAAAAAAAGTGTTTTTCACCTAGCTATCCTTAGACACTGAGCAGGAAAGAGACAGGAGGGAAGGGGAAGAAGAGCAAGTGTTGTTTTAATGCTACAAAACTTCTGCCAAAACAAGTCACATTCAAGGTACTCCCTAGGAAGTCCTAGCCATGAAGTAATTTATCTATCACGTGAAATTTTCTCAGATCTATACTCCCAAGGTATATTTGGCCAATAGCAAAGGACAGCAAGTATTTAGTTTTGTTCAGTTCTCATGTTAAGTACATTGATAGGACACATCATTGAAAAATATTAAGACCTCTCTTTCTTGTTTCCTTTTACATTTTTGCAGTATTTACTTAAATTTATGTGGAGTTGGTGTGCATTAAAATATATTGCCTATCTGTCTTTCCAAGATGTTAAGTGCCTGTGGAGCACTGAGTAGGTTATTCTGCATCAATGTGGAGGCAATAATTGTTGCTGGCACTCTTTTGCCWGAGCAAAAGGAAATAGGAAAAGAAATGTGACACATTAAAGCTGATGAAGTGAGATACWTCCCTCAGAAGGAGGCATGTTGTTTTGTTCCTATCCCTTGCTTTTAAGGAACATCCTTGAGACTGTTCATGAAACACAGTGTAACATTCTTTTTGTGGACAGTTATTTAGAAAATATTCTCRGATTCTCTTAAAGACTTTGTCTGATTCCTAAAGAGTTCATTTTTTTGCTTGTTCATCYTCAGTGTATGGTGTGGTAAAGTAAATGCATGAACTTACTTACATATTCTTTACCAAGTTCTGAATCACATGCTTATATTATTTCGTTCCCATAGAACTCAGCAGGCTGAAGACAGAAGTATAGTAAACAGCAGCAATTCTGACTTCGTGTTTGGAGAAAACATGATTGAGAGAGTTTTGGTAAGATCTGTAAATACTAGCAGACTCTTACCAAGATTAATCTATTTATGAATATAAAATTTCTCAGACACTGATTCTTTCTATTTCCTGTTCTTTTAAGGTGTGAGTAAATATGATTCCAATATCTGATGTACAGGAAATATTTAAATATTTGAGGAGGGGTGGGCATCCCTATCTCCCCATCTTAGATAACTACTCTTACTATTAGCTCATATTGGTAGGYGCTTTTTTCCTTATGCTCGTATTTTGTCCTGGAAAAGGATTGTTTAAATATTCGATGCGAAGTGGAACAGCCACAACAGCAGAGAAAAGAATGCAGTTCCCAGTACTCTAAGAGTTTGCGTTATAGCTGCTAAGAGATAGGGAAAATGAGTATGAATTYTCTTGGGCAGAGGAGGAAATTGAATCCCGCGTCCTAGCTATTGTCCAATGTRAGATATATTGTGCATGCAGTGAGACAGCTTAATGGATCAAGTCCTGAAGGAATCTTAGACAAAAGTTGGTTCCCAAACTGAGGACTGTTTCTCAGAGAAGCAGAACGAAAAGAGTATGCTTATCTGCGGTGAAAAAGCTTGGGAACCATAGGCCTGGATTACGATTTAGGACCAGGAATTAGGTGTAAACTAGGAGTTTAATTACTGAGCATTGTCAATAGTCAGAAACACTTACTTAGAAGTGCCTATAAAACTTCATCTGCAAAAACTGAAAGTCAATGAGATTTTTAATTGCACCATGTTTAAATTCAAGGTGCCTAGGAGTTTTTAAACTACTTCTTGGGGGGGCGTAAGTGCTTAACTTGGAAATTAGCTGGTACTTAAACATGTAAATCCTTTTGTGGATTTAAATCCTAGTCCAGGATCCTTACAAAGGAGCCGTTCTTTGTGAACGAATGAAGTACTGATTTGGTGATAATAAAATTACTTCCATTACAGACTGAAATTGTATCATTTGTCAGTTTTTACTCTCAATATGTTAGAKTTTCCTAGTCTTCACCCCAGTATGAATTAGGTGATCCAACTTTCTGCTTGATATGAAGTAACATAGCCATATTATTTAAATAGGAATTCTTATTTCCCTGTATTTTTCTAGAGTCCTGAAAAGCATCCTAAGACATGTAATGGAGCTGATTCATACAAAGGAGAAGTAACATCCATGTACATGGAATCTTTTCATCCACAAACAGGTAAGTATATTCAACAAACAAGTAGAGTTAGCTTTATTATTTCACTGTTTAGGGCATGTCAGATGGATAGTGCTCAGAAATTCTCCTCAGTTCTCAAGTTATCCAGTCACTAGTACACCCATTACAGTATGTTCCAGAAATCTGTGTTTAAAAAGCAGCTGTGATTTAGTTTATGACAYTTGGTTTAGAAATGGACTAACTTCATAATGAATGATCTAAGTTATTCAGGAAAGGATGGAGTTTTACAAATACATGTGTGTTATTGAAAATATACAGTCAATTTTGTGAATACATTTTGGACTGCATTTCTGAGCTACAATTTTAAGCTGTTTGTATTTTGTGCTGTTCATTAAATAGCATTGCATTATTGGTACTCTAAGGGCGTACAAGTATGTGTGACTGATAGTTCTGTACAAACAGATTTCAGGGTTGTTTGTGACTGGTGTAAGCTTTTCCACTAGGTGAGCAATGTAAAACTGGGCTATGGARGAATCTCAAAAAGGCCACTATTTTGAGCCCTCTCCTGAAATTTTGCACYCATCTCTACTAATGGGTGTATTGCAGTCTCTTACTTTGTATGAACATTCTTACAAATCAAAAAAAACAGAAGCTTATGGAAAAAGTATCTAAATTATGCAATTTTAAAGTGTCTTGTAACGTATGTTCCTTTCTGTTACATCTTTATTGTACATGCATTGCTATTCTGATTATCTTTCATTATTTATGAATTTATTTATTAACTTTCATGTATTTATGAATGAATAATCTTTCATTAGTTATTAATCTGCACAGCAGTATAACTAACCACTTTCATTTGGAAACTCAACTTCTAATTATTTAGGGCTTGTTCCTACAAGTTGTTCCTTGGGGCAAACCTCTGCATCTGCAAAGAGCCCCATTCAATTCAAAATGAATCTAAACAGGTGTGACARGTATTCCAGCTTTTTATTTTCTCTCTCCTAGTTACTAGTTTTGTCCCAAAACTTACTAAAAACACTAATTGATATCAAGCACCACAGGGAATACTGAAATCACAGGCCGCAAAATGTGTTAGTTTTGTTGTTTGAAAAATACCCCGTCTACAAATAGAAGAGATGAATTTTTTTTTTTTTTTTTTTTGATCTTTCAGGAATAGCTTTCATGAAGAGTGCAACACTAACTGAATCAGCTGCTGCTTGTATTTCCAAGCCCGTGGAGAAAATTATGTTAGATAAAGTTGAAATCATAACTGGAGAAGAAGCAGAGCACAATGTATTACAGGTGCGTATTTCATGAAGTTTTCATGGTAAGTAGTTTTCTTGTTGTTAAAAGTAGCATCTAAATCTGTTAGAGATTACAGTGACCTAAACATCACTTTGGTTAATATTTTAAATTTTCACTGTTCTAGATTATCCTCTACTAACTAATTTTTTTGTAGGCTGATACTTCTTTTTTCATCTGATATCTATTCATCCTGTAGTCCCTATCAGTAAGTGACTGTGCTTCAAAACTTCATTCTATGGTTCTATTTTTATAAGTATCTTCACAGTAGATTACTGAGCCTACCATTACTAACTAGAACTTCAAAACTGGAAGTGATTTAAAATTTTTCATGTAAAACATTTCTGAGAAAAAAGCAATGTGTTACCAAGTAATTAGTTTTATAATTCGTCTAAAACACAAATTATCTTTCTGTCCAAGCAGAACTTATCTTGCTATTCTTCATTTTCAAGTTCTTATTTTCTTAGTAAATAGTAGTCATGTATATGATTTAAAAAAATCTTAAAATTGAAAGTTAGCTAATTTTAGCATTGATTAAATCTTCTGTCAGAACATAGAAGCTTTACTCTCTGATAGTACTAGTATGCTGTGCTGCACAAGATTTTTAATGAATAAGGTAATAAGATTATAGATCACTTGCAGCAAGTTCACCTTTGTTAGTGAATATCACAGATGAAGAATTAATGAACATGAAAACTGAGATTCATGCTGAATGTTTTCCATGACTTAATTAGCAGAAGGTTTAGTGCAGATTTGGAGTCGCTTCATTTTAAGTAATTGACTGTCAGTTATAATAATAACCAATGTTAATATATCTGGTTGGTATATATTTGTGCGTGTGTGTATATATATGTATGTATACATATGTATCTAAAACCTTATCAAAAGGCTTAACATATAAATAAAGTTTTAAAACCAATAAAATTGCCATTGGCTGGCAATTTTCATCATAGATTTCTATTTTAGATCAACTGCAAGCTCTTTGTATTTAACAAGCTTTCTTTAACCTGGATTGAAAGAGGCAGAGGATCCCTGAGGCTAAATGACACTTCTAGCAATAAACTTGGAATGTTGCAATCAAGGCTAAGTAAGAATGAAATCACTAAACAGCACATACACAAAACACTAAATTTGTACTGTTGCTGGCCAGAATGAATTATCTCAGAACATTTGTAACTCAGCATCTAGTTCTATTTCAATCAAGTTGCTGAAAGTCTTTTTAACGTTCCTTGATAATTTTAGCTGCCCACAAACTGGGGCACTCCGTTGCCTGAGTGTTTTTTGCTCAGTTTGTGCACTTGCTGATGTTGTTAGGCTCTGTGTATTTCTGCTGCAAAGTACCTTTAGCTCAGTCACCAGTCGGACAGTTAGCGCTTTGTTGAGTCTGCTTTTCCAGGAGCACTGCCTTTCAAGTCACTTCTGGAATGTTGTTGCTAATGTGCTGCTGTTTTTTGTATTGCACTGTACAGTTGGGGTGGATTATTTGTTTTGTATGCCAAATGTATTGAGAGAAACTAAAATATTTTGATATTAAAAGAAAACTTAAAATCAAAATACCAAGTTTTTGACCAACTTAAAAAGAGTAATTCATGAAAATATTAGTTGTATACAAGTATTGCAGAAAAATGAAGGTAGTTACAATTACTTATTATATAAACCTTCTTACTTTAGTTATGCGAAATCAAGGCAGTTTGAGACTGATTCTCAACAGCAGACTCTGGGATCAAATGGTGATAAAAAGAGCAAATAGAAAGAGTCTGTGCTTCACTGCAACAGACCAAGACCACTCTGTTCAAGTATTTCTAATACAGGTAAGCAAGAAATAATTCCCTCTGCCTCAAATCTCCACATTTCATTGAATTCTGGAGACTTGCTGAGGCTTTGGTTGTAGCAAATTGCCTTTTATTTTCTGTTAGGTTCTGCTTAGGGCTTAAAACACTTACATGACTTTTATTATGGAATGAATTAGCAATGATATCCCCTGATATTTCAGAAAAAGGTGTGAAGATGCGATACAGCCTTAGGACAGACATTTCCAGGCTCTGGTTCACATACCACAAGTGGAGTGCAAATTATTCCAGAGTCATATGCAGCAGTTAGTGCTCTGGACTTTGCCTCTTACAGAAATGACTCATTAAGAAATTTCTATACAGGTAGTTACGTGCATAAGTTACTTTGTAGAGCAGCAGCTTTCTGCTRTAGTTCTGGATATAATGCTTATAATAACCCATCCAGACTAGGACCCCCATATTTCACTTCAGAGAGAACATAGAATTGTGACCTGAATTTATGTAAGACGATGCTCTTGGGCATCCTGGTTTTATCTGGCAAGGGCTCATAAGCTGAGAATGGAAAGGTGATGGACTTACTTTCAAATAAATAGTGCATAAAGGATTGAGGTCCTGAACTGGGAAGTGAGAGCATCCATGTGAGTCTGGAGGTTCTCCACCAAATCCTAGCTAGGAAGGGTTCAGCCTATGGGCAAGAATGGTAAATCACCACTTRGAGGAGGTGTTGGACTTTGTCCACRTGCAAAACACCATGCTTTATACATGTAAGCACTGTAAATCTGCCACTTCCCAAAAGGCACTGTGCCTGTGCAGTGCAGTTGCTCTGAATATTAGCATTAGAAATTGCTCTAGCATACAGAGCAATTATAAACATTATAAACTATATAAACATACCTCAAATTCTGTCCTGGCAYTCCTGGACAGTAAAAAAGCACGTATCTTGGGAAACCAAGATACATGGCAGCTGTATGAGAGTGGTGAAGGGAGCAGGAAGCTACTTCTGTAGTCATCACTGGAGCTTCTGGGATCTGTTGCTGCAGGTGGTACCCAATCCAGCTAACACCGAGACCTTTGTGCATGGAAGGCAACATGATCAACCAGCAGGCATCACCAAAGCCTTGGCATGTATGTCCAGCTGGTCTAGCAGTCAGTGGAACCCACTCCTTCCAAGGGATCAGCAGATTTAACTTTGTTAACCTTTTTTAATGTGAATGATCAAGACATTTTGATCAGGGATATTATTCAAAGACTTGCCATGAGYGAGGGAGCATAGGTATATTATGTTGAATACAAATCACAGTCCACAAGACTCCGTTAAGTTGGGCCTGTGGCACTTACCTAGCCTTGAGCAGAGTGCTGACCCTGCCCCCTTTGCTCATATGTTTGTTTCTTCCTCCTCCCCTCTGGTGGTACTGGAATTTTTACAGCTATAAGAGACAGATCAGAGGACTAACCTGGTTGGATTCTTTCTTTTTCTTTTTTTTTTCTAAATCTGGTTTTAGGCTTAATTTTTGATTTGCCATGTAACCACACTAATCGTGGTACTGGCACAATGGAGAGGGTAGAAATGAGGARTTGGTGAGGTTATGGAGGTAAGTCCAGCTCTTTTAGCAGCAGCCTGAGTTTATATTAGATTAAAGTTGACAGTTGATCCCTGAATGAATAAGCTGAAAACAACAGATAGAACTGATTGGACTGAGTAGCATCCTACATTTTTTGAAAAGTTGAGTTGTCCGGAGAGCTCAGATTTGTCCACTGAGAGTGGCGTTTGCTGTTAAGACACTTGAACGCTCTGAATTGCTTTCTTTGTCTGACTGTAGGAAGAGAACTGTTGTTAGCTGCTGCAATTCTGAGTAGCAGAGATGACAACCCTGGACTGCTGCTGCTTTGCAATTTGTGTAGCTTTTTCACCATTACACATTGAAAACAGTTATTCCAATCCAAACCAGATAGAAATAACTCTACATGATGCACAAAAGTGGAGAATTGGGCCACAGAAGAGCATAAGCATTCAGTTACTCTCTAGCAAATGCTCTGCTTCCTAAGAATCCTATTGGATCAAAGCAACTGTCTGTCTAGCCCAGTATTCTTACAGTGCCGAAGCGCAGACCTACTTCGGAAGTGCAAGCAAGCGTAGCCGCCTTCGGTAGTGTTTACCTTTTATATTCCCCCAGCATCTGTAATTGTTGTATTGGGGGGGTGACAGCATGCATCCTTACTTTTTTCGTTTTGTATCTGTTTATGAAATGATTGCCCCTGAATTAATCTAATCCATTTTTAGCCTTTATTATTTTATTTTAGCCTACTATTTGTAGTTTCTACTGTCTGCCTGACAACCTCCTGAGGCAGTAAGTTTCAGAAGTTCATTACTCACTATATACTGAGGTGCTTTTATGTTTTACCCTGATCCCCTAGTAATTGCACAAAGTGTCCCCTCATCCTTATATTGTGTGGTTTGATGACCAACCATTCCATGTCCAGTTTATCCCCAATTTTTGATTTGTAAACCTTGGTTATACACTTCTCAGCCTTCTTCTCAGACTGAAGACTCTCAACCTTTTTAGCCTCTTTTCATAAGGAACTGCTCCATCCCCTTGATCATTTTAGATGCCCTTCTCTATTCCTTAATTCTGTTACATCCTTGAGATGTGATTACCAAAACAAGTACTCAAGACATGGGTGCTCTAAGGTTTTATGTTTAGCAAAATGTTGGCCTGTTGTGTTCTCAATACCCTTCCTTCTTGATGATGCCCAACTTCGAATCAGCTTTAGCAGCAGAGTTCATGGCATCTTTAATTTTTATAACCAAGAATAAACTTTCTGTAGTTACATTTTAATTCTTATTTACTCTGTGAGCAGAAATTCAAATACATGCATTAATATTTCAATGCTTTATTACTTCTAGAACCACATTCAGGAAATATAAATTACTCAGTACAAACTGAGCCATTCTCCAGGAGAAATAATTGTTTTGAAACTTGTGTTTCTTATATCTATAAAGAAAACAATCAACAGCTTCATGTTAGTATATTGTAAAACTCAGACCACTTAAAGAAATTTGTCATTTTTTGAATTCAAATTTATTTTCTGAAACTTAGATGTGAATCTTACATATATTGCTTTGATTAAAAAGTGCAAAATATTTAGAGCTCTTTCATTACTTTTGAAAACTTTTGAGTCTGCTTTTCTGTGATCAACTGCAAAATAGTTAGTTTTGTTTAGTTTAGTTTTGACTCTAGGCRTTTTATTTTCTGCAGGCAAGTTCAAAAGATGCTGGATACCTGTATGCAGCAATACATCACCGCCTTGTGGCATTGCGAAGCTTTACTGAGCAAGAATCAGATGCTAATCAAGTAGACACAGAATCAGAAATAGCTTTTCATCCATTAAACTGTGATAGTGATGATGAAGATGATGAAAAAGTAACTCAAGCAAGCAGCAGTGGATCTGGTAAGCACAAACTTTCCTTTAAATGCTGTGGTCCTTTGATGTTTTTTTTTCTTTAAAGCAATGAAAATTTCATTTTTTTAATGCTGACTATAATTTTGATCAAAAATTCTGTCACAGATGCTCTCTTCAACACAGATAAAGATAATTTCTGTTAGCATTTTGGTTGACTATTGTCAACAATATGAAGTTCTGYTAGATCAAGTATCTACTCATCTGTATAGCACTGGAATACTCTTGACAAAAGACTGAATGAGGGTTAAGAAATTTTAATATTGCCAAGCTTTACCTAAAGGCTTCTTTGGTACAGTTCAGTAAAAGTGACTGGAGGTGTTGAGATGGCAATTATTACCTGAATAAGTGAAAGCTGAATCCATTCACACCAGTGCTAAAGCGGTTGTTAATGCCTTCATGTATAATGTGCTTACTAAAAAGAAAATATCTATTCAATGGTTAACTTTGCTGATCAGCTATAACAAGTACTTCAGTAGGAAATCTGTGAGGCAAGATTTACCTGCCACTTTTGATAGCTTTCTTCAACATAACATTTATGTAGGCTCCTAAAAGTAAAGAAAACAACTAAAATAGGATGTAAGAGGACATGCTCCTAACTTAATATAAGTTCCTACTCTATAAGTTGTTAGTACAGCCTACATAAAGGCTGGAGTTAAAATTGCAGAAAGCAAGGTATCCTAACAGTGAAAATTAAAAGTGTTTCTATCTTCTGACTTAGCAGAAGGCACGACACACTTCAGGGTGAATTCACTGACTTGTAAAAAAATTGTTAGTGGGAGAAGAGGAGTTGCCAGTTACATTTTCTTTCCTCATAGAGGAACTAAGGCAGGCAGTTGATGCTTACTGCATAAATTCCCTCTTCAACTCAGTAACATACTGAGTTTATATTCTGAACTCTTCAGCAACTATTCAACAAGAATCAAGYCATGTATAAGTAACAGCTATGAGTGACTGTTTACTTAAGAAAACAAACAAGCTTTTTTCTCCTTTTGGCAAAACTGTTAGTTTACAGTACTTGTTCCCATGATCAGTTGTTGTTTAACTTTGTTTCAGTAGCATTCCATTCTCTAAACAAASCACGATGCTTTTATACAGCATTTTCTCACAAATACCTTTTTTCTGTGCATCAAATGGGAAAATTGTTAGCTCTGAGAATTCCCAAAATTACTCCCTAATAGTCAAACATTCCCTCTGCAAATCCTAAATAGTCTCTATTGACTTTTACAAAGAGTTTCTGGTAACTTGAAAACTCTGGATGTTGCTTGATTACCTTCCAAAATTATTGATGATAAGAACTCTTTGTTCTTCCAGAAAAAAAAAATGAGGTGAAAGGGAATGTTCAAGCAGTGTAGGAGCACATATTTACAAGTTAAATATTTATTTTGATTTGTGAGACTTCTGATACAGATATTCAGATGGCAGCCAGCAAACAGATTCTGAGATACGCATGTCAGGTGCTGATTTTTCCTGACCCATTAGTTTAAGTTTCTGTCTTTCATTTACGTCCAAACAGTTACTAACAGGAGTTCTAACATTCCTTTTCAAGTGCTTTTGGGGTGATCTCTAGCATTTCCTGCTTTATCTTGATCTCTTCTGTTATTCTTAGACCCATGTGGTTTTAATTTTGCATAGTATCAGTTACTGGTATCTATGTCCCACTTCATGTGCCAGACATTCACATTTTACAGTGTGCCTGTCCATTGAACTCCCATTTCCAAAACAGACAGAGAAAGGTATCTCTTGGGTTTGGACAGGATAAGGTCAATTTTAAATATCAGCATAGACATATACAATTGGATGCAAGAGATCTGATCCTGCATATTTAAGAACATTTAATCTTAATAGGTGCTGCTGAAAATCATCTGCACTTTAATTTTCATTGAAGGATGTGTATAAATAAACCTTCTTATTTTTTCTAATATTTCACTGAGTTCAGGAAGTTACCTCTCCTTTAAACTACTAGAAATGTTAAGAGGAKTAAATTCTCAATGACTGTTTCATTACTAGAAACATTTTACATGAAAACATTTTACTAGAAACATTACTAGAAACTAACATAGTTCCCTAAATTATGCTAGGCCAGTTTTTCATGACAGTGTAAAAGACAAAACCCAAAAGATCAGAAGAATCTTTAGTCCAAGAGACTGAAGAGAAAAACAAGGATGGTATATATAATAAGCAATGAAGTGGTTATGAACATTAACATGATTCCATATATACTTAAGAAATATTTGTGAGATTTTTTTTTACACAAAATTTTTCACTCTAATATCCACAAGATGTTAATACTTGGATGCTGTATAATATGGTAGAGGTATTTCTACCATCTTGCAGGATTCAAGACAGACATCTATTCCAATATTTTTGAAAGTCTTAGCTGAATTGTTTCATTTTCAAATGAAGACATTATTGTCATAAGGTACATATATTTACACAAGGTGTATTAAGTGTAGGTATCTGATATTTTCATCAGATCATATTTTACTATGTTAGTTAAGATTAAGAAGAAGGAAATTGTTTATCAAGAACAGGGAGACCTGTCATTGTTTCTGTGAGACAAAATGGGTAGAACGGAATGAGGTAAAATGCAGAAATATGCTCTAATTGTATTTTTTGTAATGAATATCAGATTGGATACTCTCATCACCAAATTGTTCTACAAATTTAAGTGAAGAGAAACAGAGCAATTCATCCATCTTTAAATGGGTTTCAAGAGTGGATTCTCTGGAAGTGTTTGTCTTTTCCCACTACAAAGTGAGCTGAGAAGATGAATTTAGACTAGACAGCAAACATCTAGATTGAACAAAGTTAGGCAAATCTCTTCTTCCATTTGCTTCATTCCTTATCTATTGCTCTGCTAAATGTTGTGTTTCCTTCCTAATTGTCTTTATAATATCTAGATGAGGAAAGACTACCTGGAGAATTTRTTATGACAAATTTCTGACTAAATAACAAATAAAATTATGAAAAATGCTGATTTGGCAATGTGTGGATGCTTGAGGCTAGCATACTCCCTTCTGAGGGAAATGCCATTGACCTCATACAAAAGGGTGACTCTTCCTTTCTGTTTTTGGTCTCCTTGGGAGAGAATGTAAATCTTACATTCTGTGCTGCATGGAGCACCTGCGTCAATGGATAGAATGGAGAATTTCCCTTAGCCAGGCAAATAGAAGAGCCCAGTAGGCAGAACAGTTTCCTGTTACACAACAACTTGAATCTCAGCCCTGTGGATAAAGACCACCAAATACGTCTGTGTCTTAGAGGTGTTCCACAACAAGATAACGTACAGTCTGTTACTTCCTCCTCCTCCTTCACTAATAGATCTCTACCATCCATTAAGGATTTTCTATATGCTGGCAGACCTGTATCAGGTACCTGAGCAGACATACTCTCGTGCCACCTCTTTCTTAAACATCTTGACTATAGGCAGCTATAAATTCAGCCTGTGGGAGTACTGAGTTGCCCTATTAATATACCTAAATTCAATATATGGTTATTGGATAGACAGTTCTCTAAGTTAGACACTGTATTACCCTTGCAGAGTGCATACCTTTTTTCACTGGCAGCACATAAAAGTGAGGTACCTATGTCAGGCTCAAAAAATCATCCTGCCAGAACATGGATCTGTGATTTAGAACCATAGCATCTAAGCTTGCCATAGGTAGTAGGGATCTGAATCCAGTACTTTGACTAATAAGTCACTAGTATGTCTTTGAAAATATTCTCTCTTGCTTCTGACACTTCTAAGAGATTTTTTTCATGTTTTCTTCATAGCCATTAAGGAGATTCTGTTCTTTCTCCAAAATGATGCATTTTCTTTGCATTTTCTTTGCATTTAGAAACAGATGCTGTTTCTGTGATGGTCATCAGAAATAGTAGAAGGTCTTTAAAGTGTAACCTCATTCGTCTTTATAAAGAACTGATATTCTGAGACCTATAAGGCCTTTTTTTCAGAAGGTAGCATGAATTATCAGTACTAGCATAGCACTGGGCTATACACAGGATGATTCCTGTGATTTCCATCATTTTCCCTTTTCTCTGATCTTACAGAAATTCATTTATGAGGATTTGTATCCCTGAAGGAGAACAGAGAGGCTGGGAAAGGTATATGAGAGAGATGAGGATGACAGTTGTGACTAGGCAAACAAATGTGTTATGCACTATGTCAGTCTTCCATTACACCTCACCATCAACTTACTCTTAAATCTTCTTCTGACTTRATTCTGATTGAAGGATCATGATGTAGATGTTCTCTTTTTTCTGGCATGGAGTTTCCTTTGGGGAATTATGAGGCTGAATTCTAAGGTGCTAGTGTCTAGGATCAGGCAGTCTGAAGCAGCCTACCTACACATAGCCATAAACGTANAAAAAAAAAAAAAAAAAAAAAAAAAAAAAAAAAAAACACTGAGTGGAGAGATAGTGTGTCCTATGTGGATCCACCAAGAATTGCATGGATTTTTGAGACTACTGGTGTTGAGAGCCAGATGATATCACATCACAGAAGTGCAACTTTCGTTTTCTTACAGAGAACAATGGGAAATTTCCTAATCTGCTCTACATGTAGCTCCCATGTTGGCCTCGCTGGGACTCTTTGTCATATCCTGATGTTTATCAAGCTTGAAAAAAAATCTGAGAGCGAGCTTGTTTTGCTTTTAAGTAGAATAGTTTTAAAGTTCTTAAAAGGAACTACTGTAGAAGCTCCTGAAAAACTGGTACCTTCTTTTGACATTCTTTATCAATTACTCTTTTATTTAAATTCTTACCCAGTTTTAAAGTTAAGATTCCAAATCATAACTCTATCACACACAGAATTGCCAGGGATTAAAAAATCAGAGCAGGAAATAATTTGTTTTGCCAAATGTGGAGTTCAGGGTTCTGTTTTCTTTGCAGTGGATATCAGCAACATCTAAAACAGAGCAGAAAAGACAACACCCTGGTTGGCGTAAATACCCAACATTGCTGGAAAGAGATGAGGAAAAATCAGATTTAGTGTTCTGGCAATTGAAAGTCTTTTCAGTTCACCTGTAAAAGATCTAAAAACTTTTAGTGTTTAGATGTGGCCAGACGGTAGCAGCAATTTTTAGGCAGATACTGAGATACAGTGACATGATGTGTCTGACATTAGTCAGACACATCTACTTTTTCCAGGTTATTTATAGATATAGATTACCCACCACAAGTATATATTGGTACTTTATCATGGCCAGTGAGTTATTTAAAGGTATGTTGGATTTTTCACAACTTACTGAGCACCTAAATGTGATATGATGTGACAAAAACGTACCAAATTCTTAAGACAATGCTCCTTTTATGGTTTGGGTCCCAGACACATTGTCCTATCTAGGCAACTAAATCCTCAAGTGCTTATGTATCTCACTCTATTGACATGGAAAGGCACAAACCTCATTCACTATTCACATGCTCAAATGTTTGTGTATAATGGTGCGTTATCTAGTTAGATATTTATCTAAACCAGGAATTGATCATATCCAAACTTTAACCTGCTACTTTGGTGTTATGAAATGCCAATTTGTTTGAAAATGGGAATACACTCAAATAAGCAAGGTTTTTTAAAATTCTGTTTCAGATCATTCTAGATGGAACCGCAGGCAGCCTGTAGTCTGCTCATGACAGCTACCAGAGGTTACAACAGTGCAGCTGGGAGCTCATCTTCCTGAAATCTCTAAGCTGGTTCATCAGTCCCTGAAGAGAGGAAATCAGATATTTTACTTCATGACTTTCAAGCAAAAGTTAATTTTAGGACAGCTTAAGTTTAACACATTGGAAAAGAACCTAAGATGCACTTTAAGGATTCCAGTTAGCATGCTTTGCACTGAGATGAGACTGACAGGATGGTTTCCAATATTCAAGAAATGTTACAAAGGCTTCGGGTTATAGAGTTAAATATATTTATAGGCATTATTAAAGTAAGGAATTTAAAACTGAWTCAATGTTCATTCATCATATTGATGGATAAAGTGATATAACCATGAATAATAGTATACCTGAATATATATTTGTTTTTTTGATCTGTTATTTAAAACATACATTTTGAAGACTTTAAATTGGGCTTCACTGAACACATTTAAAATTGTGTGGCAGCATTCATCRGTACACATAAGAACTGTCAATGGCAGTTTAGCATGAACAAGGTCTGTAGTAACCAGCCTTCATAATCAAACAAGTTTTTTTATTGTGAAAATATATGGAGTTGTAGACTCCAGGTATGAAATTTTGTTAAAGGGCAAAGAACCAAGATCTGCTTTTACACCCTCAAGCTGCAAGAGAATTTAGCATTAAGAACTGAAAGCTAGAAGTTCTATGGAGCATTTGAGCTTTAAAATCTAAAAGTGTATCCGTTTGCAYTCATGAACACCTTCTTTGCTTGCACAAAACAAGCACTTGCACTGTTAATTGTCCATTTGATATATACAAATAAGTGCACATATGATATGACTGGAGAGCTCCATAAAAATTTCTTAAATATGTGAAAGATTACTTCAGATCTTTTTTTAATTGTCAATATGTCAAACAGCATCATCTCTTGTAACGAGACGAAGCTGCGAAGCTGTTACGTGCCCTAATACGTGCAATAATACCAACAGTGCCAAAGACCCAATCAATTTGTAAAAGTGATTCCACAAGCTACTGTTCATCGTGTAATCATTCCTATGAAGAATTAGAAAAATCAATTCTCCTCAGTGATACCTGTGAGCTAACAAAGTATCAGATCCTTCATAACCCCATGCACAATACAGAGACACCATTTAATGCTCTTCACTTTAAGAAAATGTCTGTTTTCATTCTCCTGCAACCCTCCGTTACTTTTTATATTGTTGGTTACCAAATACTATTTTCTAGTCATTCTCAGAGATGAAAAAATATTCTAGAATATCTGAAGATCTCTTCATTAAGGTAGCTGTAATAATTTCTGAACCTTAAAAGCCAGGCTTGAAGAGTAAAATTAAAATTTAGTTTTCCCATCTGAACATACATATAAAGTTGGAAGAATTCCAGATTCCTTCTGAATTTTCAATGGCCTGCCAAAATTAGCATCTGGATTATGCTGAATCTTAAACAGCCTGCCTAAACTAGCACTTGTCTGACATTGATTTAGCATCCAGATGACAGTGAGCCTAAGTGGGACTGGGGTTTTGCCTACAGGAAAAGGAAGTGTTTCACAAGAGAACATCTGTCTCAAATACTTAAGCTGGTATACAGCACTGGGATGCTGTGAYTCTTCAGTTTACTGATATTCAAATAGCCGTGATAACAAAAATGTACTTTCCATGACTAGCTGTACATAGTGTCCTTTCCTATCAGTCTCACTCCTGATGACCACAGCTATGTTTGTATCACTGACCTCCATATTTCATTGCAGCAACTCAGACTTGGGAACAAAACTCTATGTTATAAAAACTTCCAACAGTTGTAAAACACGRCAGCCCTATGTATTTAGCAACAGGTCATGGTGAGAACTTTGCCCTGGACCTCAGCTGGTTATGCCCTGAATGCAGAGTTTGATTTCAAAGTCTGCCCTGATAATCAAAGCCCATGAAAACGGGCCCAAGTGTCTGAGAGACTGTCATGGTATCCCACTACAGCTGTAAAATCCTTGCCAAATGAAGGAGTTTCAGAGAAGAGACAGAGCTTTGGCAGATGCAAGACCTAAACTTCGGAATTTGCTATCGCAACATATRTAACAAGGCTTATGCTCATCAGAAAAAACAAAAACTTTGAGTTGCCTTTTCCCAAGATCACTATATATACATGCAAAAAAAATGTTTATGTACACATACACATTTAAAAATGAAGCTGTATCTCCCAAAAGCTGAGGAGGAAAAGAGATGTTTAACTATTTTAATTATTTTGATGAGTTTGGATACTGTGGTAATAGAGGCCATATAAATACATAGATGTGCAGACATATTTATGTTACAGATTTTTACTCTTGAAATTCTAATATTTATTCTATTTAGTCTCATTGCACTAAAAATCATTGTTTTCAAAACTGAAGGTGTGCTAATACGTAATATATTAAGTTGGTTTTGCTAATGTAAAGTTTGTCATTTTATGACAGCCACAGCAACAAAGCATTACTGTGTCCCCAAAATAAACCATTTTCCCATGCCTTTCAGTCTAATTAGGTGTCTTATATTGTGTCCCAGCTGTAGTTTCCTACAAGCAGTTCCTCTCATGCTGCAGTATTTCTAGCCCGTTTTTCCTAAGAAAACAAGATCTAAACAATTGTTTACTCTGTCCCTGTATCTGTCTGAYGCAAACTGCGCCCACTGTTTGGTTTCAGAAAAATTTGATCAGAGACAAATATTTGACAAGAGACAGTGCAAAAATAATTTCTTAAAGTTCATGAAAATTTGTAATTGTTGGGAGACACAATTCAGATTAGGGTGTCCTTTGAGGAAAGAGCTTCAGAGTAAACTCAGTACTTTGAGGCTTTTGTGGATGAGGATGTGGATATGGATGAACCAGTTGCAACATTTGCTGGGAAGGAGGACACAGGAAAAACATGGCAGGATAGATAGCTGGAATTACTGTGAATTACTGGAATTACTGTACTGGGAAGTACAGTAGGGACGTGGCTCAAATCCATATGAAACTAGACATCATTAGTTTTGCTGTTCATGGAGTAACCTGTTCTACTTTTTTTCAAAAGGCCTTTTTATTTACAGAACATACCTTCTGCATCAGAATTTCTGTCAAATTCCTGTGATTCACTTGTATATATGAGCATGTAGGATCGGAAAGTCATAGATATTACTAGAGGAGTAGTTTTCAAAAGAAGCCAAAATTAACAATTCCTAATAAAAGGATATATATTTGCAAATAGCTGACATTATGAGTTTCTGACAAAAAATACTTGGATGAGATGATAACCTAAATTCATTATTCTATGGTCAGGAAGTGTTTATTTCAAAAATTTTTGTATCTCTTCCTAAATCTTGTGACTTTTTTAATGTTGTGATCTTTAATGACCTCTGAATCACAGTTAGAGTTCAGTAATGCCTCTAGTGAATGAATCAGCACAGGGAAAACTGTTAGCGCATTTGCTATTACTTCTAGTGCTACAGACAGACTGTAAAAAATAGATTGGGATGGAAATAGCATACTTTTTTCTGTAAGAGATGTTTTTAGAAGACTTAACCCTGGGGCGCCCTGGCAGGAAAATATGCAATAAACATTTAAAGCCTTTCCTATAGCACTTGTCTGTCTAAAAAGTGGAGTTTAGATTCCAGAGTCATATTCAGAAGCATTAAATTCATTTTTAGGAAACTGTGTGTCTGTAGCTATTTTAGCATATTCAAATTGCTTCTGAAATGCTGAAGTCTGTTCCGTTAGTCTGCTTCATGGATGATGTAGTTTATTTTGCATACACAAGAAAGAAGAAAAGCAGACAAGTAAATTTTTGTTAATACATATCCTAGTGAAAGTGTGGACAAGAAAGCTTGCCCTTAAGTTTTATGGAAAAATAATAATTTGCATTCATAAAAATAACTGCATTTATTGTTACTGTTCTGAAACATCCTGCTCTTTTGGGGAATTTATAAAGCAAGTTACAGGAACCAACAACAYAATCACTGCTGAGAGTACCTATATTGCAAGCAAAATGCGAGCACACATGCATAGAATTTGGCCTCAGGAATTCAATAAGAATGTAACTGCTAATTAATCTACCAGGATTGTAAGAGTCTGATGCGTTGAACAAGTGTTGTTTTCTCTAGGAGTCCGTCTGGAGTTTTCCTCTGAATAAGCAGAATTAACAACTGTGGTCAGTTGGGTTCACAATCTGAGGACTCAGTTTCGTAAAACGTTACCTAGACGGCCTGTTTACCCCTTCTTCTGTGAATGCAACCAACACTGATAGCGTTATCATCTTCAATATAAAGATAACATTATCATTTTCAGATATCAGTAGGARTTAAACACGTATTAAGAAACTCTAGAGATCATAAATGATTGGATAAGTTAATTGTATAAATGGTTATTAATTAAGTAACAACAAGATGTCATTACTCATAGACTTTAATAGGAGAATGTAACTTCTGTAGAAATGAACAGTTGTCCTAGACTGTAATTGCAGTAGAACCAATGTGCAAATTCTTTTGCATTAAAGAGGCTATGTTTGAAGAATGTTTATGGTACAGTCTTCCACTGCTGGAGTTTTGCAGCTAGTGCAGTGGTTTAGGAATAATTTAGTTTCTACATAAAAATGATTCCAGTTACACTGTTTCAAAAAGATCATTTTAAAATTATTATATAGGTTTTTGTTTTAAAGTCCATTATGTAGTTTGATGAACGTAGAACTAAGGCTGCTTGGTTTTCTATAGGATTATGTCTTGACATTTACCTCATCTATTAATTCCTTGGTGTCTAAATTGGATGTTACACTGAAGCTGCAAGTGCTAGTGAGGTGTCTTTTTTCATAAGGAGTTTAACAAGCTTTGAGTTCTCTGTCCCCTTGATAAATTTGATTGCAGGCAGCCAACGGTTAAACAGTTACTACTGTGAGAATTCATCCCTGCCCTGTATTCATATCGTAAGAATACCAGGCTTATACTTATTTAATTCCACATGAAGAAATCTGTCCTTTAAGGCACTGGGTGTATTGCTCTGAAGTGATTTAAAATGTGGCATGGATATGTGGCATCATATATGTCAGTCTATGAACATATTTTGAAATGACTAACTGTATCATTTGACAGATACTTGGGTCTTATTCACATAAATCCAAGTGTATGCTCAAAATAAAGGGTGTAGTAAGGGAGAGGCTGGTAAGTTTATTGAAAATTTTGTAAGTACTATTAGCCACTGCTCACCTACAAAGTAAGACGCAATCTGTAAGATTGCACAACATCTGTTCTATCTATGTGTTATAGAAAGTTCGGATCTTTTTCCAAATACAGAATGGGGTATCAGAAGATCTGAGTGCTACTCTTCAACTAACCTGTTAGAGACTTCCTTTTTGGATCTTGGATCAATCACTTGATGGTTTGAGTCTCAGCTCTGCTTCCAGAACATGAAGATACGCTGTTTTAAATTTACATTTTCAGATATTTTTCATATTTTATGCTTATTAATTCAAAAGACTATTAGATGATAATGGCATGGCCTCAGAGTACAATAAGGCTTCATATTCAAACCTGCAATAGTGGTTAAAGTTGATTTGTTTTGCAAAGATCGAAACAGTTAAATATACCTATGTAACTTGTGAAGCACAGAATCACAGCATCATAGAGGAGTAATTCAATTGTCAAATAGGTTATAAAATAGATACCCTTCAGAATAGAGCCATAAAATGTCTTACCTTTTCAAAATCTCTTCTATCCTTTTAGTCTCTGTGATCTGGTATTATTTACTGCTTTGTACAATGTAAAAGTTAATGGTTATACAGCACAAGATATTTTTTGGTTAGCAAGGGAATTAGTTATGTTTAATTACTATCTGGTCTGTTTTATGGTAGTTTCCATCAAGGCTAGGCTAATCAGTAGATAGAAAAGCTCCCACCTATCAGTAAAGACTGGATGGAGCTTTTGTTCTGTATTGTTATAGCACTGCAATAGCATATGGCTGAATGGCTTTAGCTAGTCTGATCTCCTGACCCTTGTATGTAAAAAAGTATTGTAGTAGGCTACTGCACTGACAGCTAAAAAGGGGATTCTTCACTATCTCTCTACAGCAGCTTAGATGATAACTTCCTCCAAGGAAAGAACAGGCACAAGAGTAATTAGAAAAATATAAGTAAATGAAGCATTCAGTGTAGAAATACATTTTTGAAGTACATTTTTGATAATACCTGAAAAGACAGCTATTTAAAACCCATCAGTATTTCCAAATAGCTTGCTTACTGTATTAAACAGCAAAAGTAGCTCATGATTTATAACTGCAGCTTTTCCCCGAGGCTTGCAAAATGCAGAGTTGCCCCACTCATACGTATTCACAGCGCTGCTTCAACGCTGTTTTCCCCAAGCCTTTGCTTTCACCACGTTGCCTCTGCTTCCTCAGGCAGTGCGATAAATGTAATAAAGACTGAACAGTCAGGGTAAGAGCTGGACTTTTCAAAAATGATTTTCTGATGAGATCCTCACTAGATACTTAGCTCTTTTTTAAACAGAGAACCTGCTGCTTATTCAACTTTCCAAGTCAGGTATGTAACACCACAAGCAACGCAGCTTTAGAGCAGGGAATCTCACTGAGGTCCGCCTCCGGATTTCACGAACCTGTTTAGTACTAAGTCCTGCGTCCGTGAGTTGGAACAGAGGAAGTAGCCGCCTTTATTTCACCAACTGTTATAAAAGGAAGGGGCTGCGCGGCAGGACGTGAGGGGAGAGCAGCGACGATCCCCCGACGGCCAGAAGAGAGCCCGCCGCGCGCCGAGCACAGGCGCCCAACCGCCCGCAACGGCCGTTGGGCCGGCAGCGCGGCGCGGCGCCTCGCGCCCCGCCCGGCGCAACGGCCGAAACCTCCGGCCGGGCAGGCGGGGAGCCGAGCGCATGCGCAGCCTCTGCCGCACGTGAGCAGGACTCGCCACGCCGCGCGCTCTTTCCTCCTTTTGCCCACCCGAGGGGTATAAGCGGGAAGGGCGCATGCGCGCGCGGCGCTCCGCTCCGCGCCGGCCGCTCCTCTCCGCCGCGCGTGCACGCGCGCCGCGCGCGGCTCCGCCGCGGGGTGGGTGTGTCGCGGCGCCCTTCCGCATTGGTCGAGGGCGGCGCCTGCGCGCGGTGAAGGGGTGGGCGCGCCGCGTGTGCCCAGCGCTGCCCGCGCGGGAGCAGCCTCAGTGCGGGCGCGGCCGCCGCCGGGCAGCGCTGCGCCCTCGCGGCTCCCGCCTGCGGGCCGCAGGCTCCCGGCCTGGGGGCCGAGCGAGCCCGGGCTATGTCCTCCTCTCGCGGCTTCCTCTACGGCTACTTCTGCTTCCTCAGCCGGGCGGCCGCCCGCCGTTCCCTGCTGCTATGCCAGCGGGCCACGGGGGCTTTCTCCGTCCTGCCGGGGCTGCTGCTGCTCGGCGGCGCCCGGCGGCGCCTCTCCGCCTCCCGCGGGCGGGAGGGCGGCGGCCGGGCGACGGCGGCGACGGTCGGGCCGTGCGCGCCGAGGCGACGCGGCTACGGCGGGCTCGGCGCGGCGGGCGGCGGGTTCCGGCCGGCGCGGGTGGCCGTGGTGGCCAAGACGACGCGGTACGAGTTCGAGCAGCAGCGGTACCGCTACGCCGGGCTCTCCGAGGAGGACCTCAAGCAGCTGGTGAGCGGCGGCGCGGAGTCCCGGGTGCCGAGGGGCGGGGCGGGCGGAGCGCGGAGCTCCGGCGGGGACGCGTCCCCGCGCCGTAGAGTTGGAGCGGAGCTGTTAGTGCGAGGCCCCGCGGGGTGCCGCCGCCTGGGCCCCCGCGGCGGCCCGCGCTGACCGCTGCTGCGGGGGGGGAGGGGGCTCGGGGCGCCGCGCGCGGGTCGCGGCCGTTGGCGCGAGGCGCGTCGCGGCCGTTGCCCCCGGGGCGCATCCCCGCTCCTCCCCTGAGCTCGCTGGAGGCCGCTGCTAGGGACCCTCCTCCTTGGTGTGGCAGGCTAGTATAGGGGGAGTAAGCAGTGCAGCTTAACCCCCCTTTTACCGCTCTGTTGTAGCGAGTGTGTTTTGGTTTTATTTTCTGAGTGATCTCAGCAAGTTGAGAAAAGCGATCTGTCTCGTAGTCGAATATCATACTTAGCAGGGGCTCGCTCTCTTTTCTTCCACTTTTCCTCTGTCTCTTTACCTGGATTTCTCACTTCATTCTTCAATTTTTTATTTCTAACAGTGCTTCCAGCTAAACAGTCGAATCTTTCATTCGTATCCTTCTGTCATTYGGTTGCTTTTCTTATTTTTTTTCTTCAGTCTTGAAATGTTCAGTTCCAAGCAGGTGRT
The DNA here is from genome assembly GCF_003343005.1 of Rhea americana. Taxonomy (NCBI): domain Eukaryota; kingdom Metazoa; phylum Chordata; class Aves; order Rheiformes; family Rheidae; genus Rhea; species Rhea americana. Next base: position 1,938,051 of record NW_028185372.1, on the reverse strand, counting down.
TGTTCCATTAAGAATGGCACTTGAAGGAAAGCATCTCTGGACTTGTTATGTGCCTCCAGTAACCCCTGCATCCTTGTCTTCATCTCTGCCAGGCTCAGTGCCTCAATGCTGCCACCCACCTGTGCTGCCACCATCTCCTTTGCTTGCCTCCATGGAGTGCTCTCCATGTCCATCAGCCTGGTAGGAGACAGTACCTGCTGTGGTTGTTTTGGCTACCAGCAGTCTGTGCAGAACAGATCATTGGGTCTGTCTAGCCTTTGATACTCACGCACCAGGAAAATATTTATTTGCTCTATTTATTTGCTAGATTTGGATGAGACTTGCAAATGGATTTTAATTTTGGGARGGACAGATGATGTGATTGCATAGCCTTGCATCTTAAGAAACTAGGGTAAAAAAATAMGATATTTAAAGTAAACTTTTTACTTACTTCTTCCTGGCTACTTAAGTTGGTCATYCATCTTTTACAGAATTCCTACCCGAACATTTTTGCGTGTTTTCTAAAGCTTTTTAAGTATTCAAACTTCATACAACATCATGTTTAGTATGGAAAGTTACCAGCTGCTGTTCCTACTCTGTTATGTATCAGTTGGTGTTTGAGTCAGCCCCATCAATACTTTTGTATAGCTTGCAGCTTCTCTGTAAGACTGCTGTTCTATCTATACTTAAACTTCTCATGAGGAAGTGTTTCTCTCTGTTATGTATAGAGAATCAGAKTGTATTCAGTGTACAGCCAGAAACAAGTGAAACAAAATAGACTGTTCACCTTTTCTCTAACTGCTTGGATACAAGCAAGACTGCAACATCAAATCAATTAGCAAACAGTGTCATTGGTAAGCATTAAATATCCCTGGAGATGCTTGTGATTGAATGTGGAGGTAGCTGCAGTTTGTCCCTTCTAACAAGATTGAACATTTTGAAGAGATGGTTACCGATGTCAGTCAGAAGATGCATAAAGAAAATGTAACCATGAGTGCACAGTGCCTGATTGTGATAGTTACAGAAAAATTTTAGCATTTGTCCTCATGGAGCAACTTAGAGGCATGATAGGATAATTCTGTATCTTGGATGTTTTTATTCTGGATCAACTGCCCTTTTTTTATCTGCTTTCCCCTCAAAATGCTTCCACATGAGAAGTTGCAGCAATAAAATTAATAGTGTCTACAGGTAGATAAAGTGTGACTTGCCTGTGTGTGTGTGTTGCAATGTTAATTTAGCGTCTTGCCATGTGAGTGGAAATATTAAGATTTGTGTGAGAACAAACTGTAAATATCTCCCAAAATAAAATGCTCCAAATAAGGCTAGAAAATACGAGAATTAAGATAGGAAAGAGAATTCTTGTTTCTTAAAATTTTTTAGTTGATCTGTAAAAAATTTTCTTATTTACACTGACTCTTATCTCAGATTTTTTTCCTTGAACTTTGTGAGCTAATGACAATCTCGACAAATATGTTGGGTAAAGATTCAGAAGCTTCTAAAAAAGCTAATTTTTGTAGCACAGCATTAAAACGCTTGCCAGTACATCGTTATTTTTTAAACAATATTATTTACTACATTAACTGTTTTACTAATAACTGAAGTATCTTTCTTTGTTCTTCTTACTTCTCCTTTTGCTATTACAAAAAGTGTAAGTTCAGAGTTTTGTCTGGAAGGGTGCTATGTAATAAATTTGGAATGGAATCCAGGAGACACTGCAGATCCTTAACTTAATGATCTGTGTTCATAACTTTGCACTCTTCTTTCATCTAGAAAGCAGAGCTGTCATTTTTGAGAAAGTGTTCCAAGGAAAGGCACTGATACCCTGTGTGTGTGCATTTTTCACATAACTGTTTATAATTCTCTTGCCTCTCCTGTTCCCTAGGTTAGATATGTTAGCTATGAATGTTAGCTCTGAACATCTTGCTTCTGTTATCTTTATTTTGGACTAYAAATGTGCCTAAAAAACTGTAAATGGAAGTAGTCCTGTCTAAAGTTGCTGGAAAGGCCTCTAGGAGTGAATCAATCTCTTACCTCCTCTATTACCAACCAAGATCACTTCTTAGAAGGGGAAGGACAGTCTGCAGAATACACTTGGTTGCATTTTGGGGAGATAGGTTTGGAATGAATGCTTTTTTAATTCTTAAGGTTAACTGCACTCTTCCCTGTGCYCTCTCTGCTCTTGTGACTTTAGAAGCTGGTCCCCAGACTACTGGGGGACCCCAGCTATCCAAAAAAGCTGAGACCGGACATTGCCATTAGATGTACGAGTACCCCTTCTGCTGCTGCCCAGTGTGGTGCTAGGTTTATCCTGGTGGTCATGAACTGAAGCAGTCGTGAATTTGGTGTGGGAGCTTAAAGTCCTGCAGAAAGGCAATACAGATAAAATGGGAACTGAGGCTCATGTGAAAGACTGCAGCTAGGGTAGCATCRGAGGGTCAAACTGGTAGTGAAAGCACATAGGAAGAGTTTAGCTCATCTGATGAAGTACGTTATGCTAACAAAGAAGGTGTAGGTGGTGGTGGGGGGGGGGTTGTGTTATGTTGCAGTGGCTCAAGTAACTCCAGAGTTCGTCTGTGGTGTTGCTGCATAAGGGAGCCTGTACCAGCAGTGAAGCATGTTGTTGTTGTGGTCCATCATGGATCTTGAGACACTGGCTATCTTGAATATAGAAATTAAACTTAAAGGCAGTGCTAATGATTGAAATCTGTGAAGCCTAACGGTTTGTGGGCTGGATAGATATATGCAAGTTTACRGAAGATAACTCATGTGCCTGCTTGGGAGTGCCACGTCAGATTTTACTATAGGATAAATAATGATCATCATGAGCTTAGGCAGATGTGCCTGATGACTTTGAAACAGGAAAGCAGAGCTGAACTTTGCTGCTGCAGTCTGTGCATTTGTATATTAAGATAGAAAATGCAGTAAGTCACTTAATGCAAAAATAATGCTGGATATGTAACTATGGGCTTCTAATGAAACAGAATTTATTCCACATTTAAGAGGAGGCTGATTAGAAATCACTGGCTCCTGTAGCATACTCTGAGAAGCAGAATATTTCAGAATACAAGCTGACTATCTGACATGTCTAATAGGAGATAGAGGTGCAGAACAATAGAGGCCCTGAGCAGTTGTATCCTGAATACTTCTGTGGCTTTTTTTGACATACCAGGTGAGTTGTACTACTCAGACTCTGGTAAGGCCTGCAAGACTGCAGTTGGAGAATTCCTGAATTCTTTCTCTGTGCGAATAAAGATGGTGAAGGARCTGTCCCAGTGACCAAAAAAGAGGAGCAGATGGAGGATAGCAATGGAGAGCAGAAGCAAATGCTCTGAAGGAGTATTTGGTAGAGCTATAAAAGGTTAAATCCTTCATTGCTGCTTCTACATACATTACATCTGTTTGTTTCAAGCGGTTTGGATATATCTTTTGGCAAATACTCTCAGATCCTTAAAAATAATCCTTAACCTTACCTAAACACATCTGATTATCACCATTAGTAAATCTGAAATAGCCTGAAAAGTGTGATTAAGAKCTCTGAAACCCCTTGTACAGGAGAGGTTTTCRGAAGTCTCTAGTTTAGAAAGGAAACTAGAGACCTGTAAAAAATATTAGAAATTTCTTTTCTATTATCTGAAAAGAAAAATGACCCATTGTGCTTTTAAAAAGCATTGCGTCAGTAAATTCTAAGCATCAATTTATGCAGGAAGCTATTTTGTTTCTCTTCCTGAGGGTTACAGAGAATACTGTACTTCTAATACTTGCAGTTACTGGCTGCAAGTTAAATATTAGTCATTCTCTTAAGTCCATACAAACAGATTGCTTACTAGAATCAACAGCAATCTGAATTTTCTGAGCTGGYTATTGGGACAGCRTTGAAAGACAGCTGGCTTAACATAAATTAACAACCTGGTCAACTAATAATACCTAAAGGTATTATATGTGTTAAAAGCATTTAAAGGCAATTTACCTTTTAATTAACTCTTAGAAAACCCATACAGAGCAAGCATTGCTATTCTCATAGTATAAACTGAGGGAAGTTAGTGTCTCAGTAGTAGATAAGCCTGATACCCTCTGAAACCTGTTCTTTTTCAGTTTGGTAATTACGTGTCAGTTGCTCTAACTTTTCACTGCTGGTAGGTATTTAGGGAAGATTAACAAAGTTAGCTATCCAAACACCACAGTATTAATGCATTTCATATGCAGTTTTAACTACCTTTGAATCATTTCCCTCTAAGATCAAAATCAATATAACTTATCATCTGATAAAATGTTTTCAATGTGGACCACAGTTGATACATAACTGTGCCCATGTTTTCTGCATCTTTATTTGGGGTGGGGAGGGAAAGAAAGGAGTAGGAGATCTGAAACAATTTTTTTCTTCTGTACTGCTGCAACAAGTTGTTGTGAGTGACAACAATGTGAAGTTCATGCAGCTTCMTTGAGAACTGTTGGCTCTGTAGAGAAAAGGTATCCTGTTATCAGCTCTTTTTATTGGAGGCACYCATCTTTAACACATGGCACCAAAACCATGCTGGTCAGGAAGGGAGGAGCATCTCTCAACAGGTAGGAAAGCTTCATTTGGAATTAGTGAGTTCTTGTGCACCAATAAAAACCTGCAAGATTGTGGAGAGAGGGAAGGAACCTACAAAAAAGCTGAAAAACCTTAATCTAGATGCTTTCAGCAGCAGCTGCTAGTAATTTATGCATTAAAATTTTCATGTTGCTTTTTAGAAAATGATCTGTTGTGAAAAAATGTATTCTGATTTGATAAGCAAAAAAAATTTTTTTTTATTACAGGAATGYTTCCTTACCTTCTTCCCCATTAAATTGCAGAAGATGTATTTCTGCTTCATTTTCAGTTTGCCTTTGCTAATTACTAGAGTTTCAGATTGTGAATTTTGTGTCATCACCCTAAGGTTCACTTAGAAAAACTGTATCTGGGCTGTTGGGTTTGTAATGGATTTCTGCTTTAAAGACCTGCACTCCAACTCTAGCCCASGTGCCAGTGATCTGCTGGAACTTTGCTTAAAAAATGTTACTCCAGTATTTTCAAAATATTATCATGTCTGTACATGCAAGCAAAGTGGCAGAAAGAAGTAATAATATGAAAGCTCGGTTCAACCAAATTCTAATTTTTAAATTTAAAATCAGATAACCAAGAAGGATTCTTGTGCTCTCCCCTTTAAAATTTGATACAGTTGCCTTAGTGCTGTATAACTTCAGTTGCTTCTGTTTTATTAAAAAAAAAATCTAATTTTTCCTGTCATAGGAGGAGTCTGGAAAATGGTGGAAACAGAGGTAATGCAGTCACTTCCTCTTTCCGTAATGCTTGTTYTTCCAACACCTCATTCAAATACACTTAATCATATGAAGCAAATAAATGCAAATACAGGTCCCTGCATTTGCATTTAAGTTAAACTTCGTGGGCTATCTTGCTCAGCATCTGATTCTAAGTACAGCCAAAAAGTAGGTTGTTCAGAAACATCTTTAATATTGTTTTTAAGTACTTAGCTGGTTGTGATTTGTGACATTGTTATGTTAGTGTCCTGGTAAATTAATGAACTGCATGATTCAATAGCCTGCACTAGATTTTAAGAAAACTAATAATGCAGAAAGTAGTTACTAAATTGTTTACAGTTAACACCACAGTTTGCGCTATGCTCTATTAGCCTTGAATTACAAACCATGTGTGGTGTTCATTTGTGGTTAAAAGAACAATAATATTTTGTGATAGATGAAGAATTAGAAAACAGTTTGACTCTTTTTACTTTTCTTCAAATATATAGCTCAAACTCTTGCCCCAAAGCAGCATTTTTTTTCAAAGCTTCAGGAAAAGCTACCTTCCTTTGTCAAAAAACAATCRTTGCCAGCTTTACCTCACCAAGTATAGAAATTACTGAGGTCAGAAACACTAGAATATGAAGTGTTTTGCAGATAAGATTTTGTAATCATCACTTTATAGTGGATACAAAGGCTGTAGCATTTGAAAAGCTACTGTTACTATATAATGGAAGTGAATGGTCTAATTTTTWAAAAAAATTTGGAAAGTATGAGCAAAAATTTCCTAGCTAAAACAGCCCCTGGGCTTCCAAGGCCTAAAGGATGACACATTAAACTATTAGATACCTAGAAAAGTCAAACTATGAGGAACTCCTTTATGCAACCAACAACTGATTAGTTCATCAATAAACAGTAGACAGACAGGAGTGCTGTTCAAGGTATGACCAACCTAATACCATTCTTCTATGGTAGGTACTCTATAGAGGTCAGTGTACTTAACACTGTTACTGTAAACAAGCACTTTTTGTTGTAAACAAGACTTTTGTAGTAACTAATAACACATCCTGGGAAGGAAGGGAGGAACTAGGTGCAGCTTGCAATTTTGCAGTAGTTTGAAATTGAAAACTTGATTCATATTTCAAGTTTTATAGAGACCTTAAACCTCCCTTGAGCCTAGGTCGTGCTGATTCTTTGTAGGACTTTGTTTTTGAAAAGCTGCACATTTCTTTGCTCCTTCAACTGAGGCAAATGATTATAATTAGAGCTGTAGTATAAGCAAGCTTTTAATTCACAGAATCACAGAATGGTTGATGTTGGAAGGGACCCTTGGAGATCATCTAGACCAACCTGCTCCCCACCGCCCCGCTCAAGCAAGTTCACCTATAGCACATTGTCCAGGATTGTGTCCAGACGGCTTCTGAGTATCTGCAAGGATGGAAAGTCCACAACCTCTCTGGGCAAGCTGTTCTAGTGGATTTGTGGATTATGTGTTTTATATATATTTTTAAAACTATTGAATCATCTGAAACAGTTTTGCCTGAAGTTTTCCTGGGACTTGGAGCTGAGTGTCCCAAAGTGGGTTAATACGCTAGTACTTAAAGCATAACTCTGCTGAAGCTTGGCCTGTTGTGAGTACAAGTTTGAGACAGAGGCTTACCAAACTAAGCATCAGTTCACTGAACCTGAATTTTTTCAGTAAAGACATAGATTTGACTAGATGTTTTCGTAAATGTGATGACTCCACCAACTCTCTAGCAAAACCAGGAAAGATCAGACTTCATGTGTTTAGTATTTCTAGTTCAAAAGCAAGTAGGAGAACATGCTTCACCTTTTAAGAAGTTTGAGAAGTCAGTAGCTTCAGTTAGGATCTTCGGTAGTTCAAGATCACTGATATCAATACGACCAAATGGAGTTTTTGTGGATCTTGGTGACTGTTTCTCCTTGATAACACTTTTCCAGTTATAAGAAATCAATAATCAGGGTTTTGTGTCAGATCCAGACCTGGCCACCTGTAGTATAAAACCACAAAGTTGACCTTCTCTATCAGTTCCAGCTGATGTTAGAAGATCTACTAAAGATTCAGAGTAGTGGTTCAGGGTTCTTGGGAGTGTACTGCTAGCAGACCTTTTTCTGTAGAGTTCCTGAAATACTTCTAGGCTGCAGATTTCTACTGAGCAAGATCTACCACTAACTGCCCAGTTTCTTACTTTCACCTTTCTCTCTTGTGCTTTACTCTCTAAAATTCAGAAACTGAATCAGGCTATAATTCCACTTAATTTGTTTGTGGATTATTTGTAATATAAACCAGGAAATTTTAATATGTGATTGGAAGTCTTAAATATAGATGAAATGAAAAACTTAGTTACTGCCTAACTTCTGAAGAAAGCTGAATTTGTTTTAGCAACACAGAAATGATGATTTAACTTAACCACTAGAGAAGATGGAAAAAATACCTGCATATTTATAATTATTAAATTACTGTAGATTACTGAAATCTTGAGGATTTTGGTACTTAAGCAAGTTTTGAGTCCATGTTCCTTATTTGTCAGGGAAACCAAGAGCTTGCTATATTAAGAGCTGTATCTGGTTCAAAATTTACCACCCTTCTGGAAAAGGAATAAAGTTTGTTCCATGGCCCTGTTACAATAAATACTCTTTTTTTTTTTTTTTTTAAACCCAGGGTACTAACTGTCTGTACTTGGGAGATAGAGTTGAACTCATGAGAAAATTTCTGAAGATTTGGGATGGCTTAGAATCCTGTATTCTGATACTTAATACTCGCTAAATGGTTTCACCTGTAGTAGTGGTAATAGCTTAAAATTCAAACTTGTCTTCTGTGTTTAACTGCTGCTCTCTAAATCTATTTGTTTAATGTTTTTTTTTTCTGTAGAAATTGGGTGGAATAGAAACCAATAACTTGTTCTCATTTTTCTGCTTGCTTGGGGTGGGGGTGGCAACACATGACAGTGACATAACTTATTTTGGAAATGTGGGAGATCAGTCATTTCTAGATCTATACTTTCCTGCTTTGCTTTTGGTCAGGTGTTTAGTTTAACTTATTCTCCTGAATGAATAAYAGGCTTAAAGCAACCGATTGGTCTACGAATATATTAATCCCATCCTACTGCAGTGGCAGTTTAACATAATATGAAGCTTAAGTGCTGTAAATTCAGCATAAGCCTAGTATTAGCAAAACTATATTTTTATATCTGTCTGTATCTCCAAAATCCTAAAAGATCCTGTTTACCTTAGTGTAGTGAGATAAAATTTAGAACTTTTTAGAACTTTGCCAGAGCAAAGTTGTGAATGCAATGAGATCAATATTCACAGCATTACTGTTTCCCCAAGGGCATACTATTTTATCCTAATGCTTAAGGTAGCAAAGGTTATCAAAACTTCTGTGACTTTTCTTTCCCTCTGTTCTCTAAATTGAGAATCATAATCCACTTCTGTAGACAGCTGGGGATATTCTTATCTTACTTGGCTACATGTTTCTTTYGTATTTGTTGCTGCAAGCCATACCCCTAATTGCAGAGCAGTTCTACTCTTCAAGACATGCGGTGTGAGATTTACCAGAGATGAGAGTTAAGATGCAAGACAGAAAGCAATAAAGGAAGTGTCTCTTGCCTAGAAGGCTCTTGAAGTTCTATGAAGAATTATCCTTTAAGAAGAATAATGCAGGAAGATAGGATGAGAAGAGCTTTTTCCAACATTCAATCTTGGCCTTCTCTATTGCAGGTTATTAAGAAAAAAATACTTTAATAGAGCATGTTTTGTTCATCTTGATGCGTTTGCCAGTGAATACTAGTTTCAGAAGCCTGCTTTGCAGTATCTCTGCTGTAAAGCTAAAGAGCACTGTTCAACTTGCATCTAAATGTATTTTTGGCTGATTTGTCCCATTTTTTTCATGTGCTAATGCACTTTTAGCTAGAATAGTGGTCTTACGTTTATATTCATGTATTTTATTTTACAGGCTTGCATGCTGTTGAAGTCAGATTAATAGGGCTACTACAGTTATACTTGTTTCTTCCCACTCTCCATGAATACTGCTGCTGTTAGGTATCAGTGTGATGTCCCCTTTAGCTGATTGCTCTTGTTCTCTGGTGTGTCGTTTGCTGTGTGTTCTGCCCTTGTTCTGTCTTTGTGTGGATGTAGAACAGCAACTTTTCTTCATTAGTACTTTTCAATTTCCTTTTCTCTTATTGATCTTTCCTGATAACCAGTGGAAGAAATTACTTACAGGCTCAGACCTAAGTATTGCCCTYACCTAGCTTCTCACAACTTCACAACACTATCAAATTCCAAGCATACTCCATTTTGAAGTTCTGTAGCTCTGTAGGACCAGCATATTGTTTTCCAGTGTTTATCTAGAAAGATAGTCTTCAGTTTAGCCATTTTCTGGAAGTATACCACAGTCTTAAGTTTTCATGTCTCTTATGTTTTATATTGGATGTTTTGAACTGTATTGGTAGACTTGTATGGCTTTTGTGGGTTGGCTCAGGCAGGCTGTCACTCTGAGTTCCTAAAAGAAGTAGAACTTGTGAGTTCTTGACCATTGAGCTCTAGAACGATGAGACTAGAGATGTGTAGACTGTTCTTAAATTGTGGAGCCTTTTGCAAATTAGCATGATTCAATAACCCTGTAGATGGAGCTTATCTATTTAAACTTGAAGCCATAGCTTTTGTTTAGTTGAGCTGCCTAATGATACCTGCTTATTTTTCTATGAATAAATTTGAAGAGACCTCTACATACGTAATACCAGTTCTGTGTGCTGCTTTTAGCAAGAGTGGTGGTATACCACAAGTTTATTTCAGCCAGTCATCTAGATACTGAAGGCTTATTTGGGCTTTCTTCTTTTCTCTTCTTTTTGAAGCTGTTGATGAAATAATTTGACATATTTTAGACAAATACAAGTTACAGAATGGATTTGATTTTAAAGCAATGAAATTATTCATCTCTCTTCTTGTTAGTAATACCAGTGAAATGATAGCTGAAACAATACTACTGAAGTTGGAAGCTCAAATGTGTACAAATGAGTATACAAAGAATCATTGCTATAAGTCATTGTTCTGAGATAAAAAGCTCTCTTGGACCAAGTTGAAAGGAAATGTGCTGACAAATGAGGCAAATAAATGAGGTAAATAGTTGCAAGATGGAGTTAGCAGGTTTTTTTGTATGTGGAAGTAGTAGTCTGTGGAAATAGTTTGAAAAACATGCTTTAACAACAGTTTGTTTGTCAGGTGCTTGTTGGCAAGAGTTTTAATCACAGCAGATGTTTCTAGAGGAGGCATGAGTGAGAGTTTGGTTTTGTAACGCTGCTGTTGTTACACTAAGGTTATGTGCTGTGGATTTCCTGTTCCTTCTGGTAGCAGAGCAATGTCAGTTTGTGCTCCGGAGAGCACCACTGGAAATCCTTATGCTAGCCGTCCAAAACTACAGATTCAGGGACAGCTTTTAACTGCAGGTGGTGAATATCTTCTTCCTTTCTCCTCTCCACTCTGAATGGCCTGCCTGAGGCTGGCAGTAGACCCAGCCAAGGGCAGTGTCATAACTCACTCTAGTTTTGCATATTCTTTCCCCTCCCCACAGTTAACCCAGCAGCACCTTTCAAGTTCGTAGTGCAATGCCATCCATTCTCAAGGTGCTTGGGAGATGTATAGGAATGTATCAGCGTTGTAGCTGGACAGTAAAAGAAGGGGTTGAAGTATGTGAGGTGGTTAATGGGACATTAACCATCTTTTCTCCCCCCTGCTCCCCCCCAAAAAAAAAAAAAAAACTAGTACTAACAAGTCTTATAGAGATGACTGGAAAGCTATGTGTGGTTGTCTTCTGATCATCTGAATGCTTATCTTTACTAGTGACCCAACATAACTGCAAATTACTAGTACAGTCCACCTGTACAGCCATTGGTGGCACCCAGCCAAAGCAAACCTGGGAGCCCCTTCTTTTGGAGATGGCTTCCTGATCCCAGCCCTCAGACCAGCTAAAAATGACATTTTTACTAATATTGATTCTAAATAGATGTTGAGTAGGACAGAGCTATGGTTTTAGTGTGATCACTTCCATTGTGTTTTCTGTAGTTTCTTCAGCTGTGAGTCTGTCTTTGCATATTTATCTAGTGGTTGGATTTCGTGACATCGAGTGACCCACAAATGCAATCTTTCTAAATCTGTGTTGGATTGCAGTTAACCGGAACTGTCATATCCTTCTGCTCTTCTTCTGCCTACTGTAGAGTTATGTGATGTGGGAATCTATATGAAAATGATATTAGATGTGGCTGTCTGACACCACTTACTCTTGGAAGGGCATGCAGCCTTGAGTAAAGACCCATGAATAAATTGATGGTGGTGCCTGTTCAAAGCACAGAGCAACTACTTTGCACAAGCTCTTTTGTTTTTACACTGGTAAATTCTTGAGCATTTATTGATCGTGAAAAGGAAGCAATGACTGTAAATTATTCAGGTTACAAGGAATCTTAGGATTCCATCTAGTCCAGGCTACTGCTTGAAGCGAGGTCTCATTCACTGTGGATGTGTTAACTTTCTAGCTTAAGGGCACCCCTTCATTTTGTACCCTCTTTCTTCCCCTTCCAAATCAGGGTTAACATACATGCAAGCATGTATTTGACAGAGCTAGTCCCAAAAGATCAGATGAAGGTAAAGCATAGTGGGGGATGAATGCGTAAGGATGATGACTGAATTCTTCATGCAGAAGCTTGTTGCAAAAAAATGTAATCTTCAGTCTGAGGGCTACTTGCCTGTTCACTTGAGCCTATCTGTGTGGATGCTTGCATGGTCTGAAGAGGATGTGAAGTTTAAGCATTTAAATTCTTCTGCTTCCAAGATGGATGATGCTAGAATGCAAATTTTAAATACTGTTTATCTTGTTCTTGTTACGAATTTGTTTGGAAAATCTGCTTTGTATTCTTGGGACCAAAATCAAAAATAGCATGTGGGTAGTTCATCAGCTCTTTTTTTTYTTGTCTTTTTTTTTTTTTTGTGGTGGTGGTGGTGCAGGGGAGATGTCATTCTTGTCATTAGCTGGCAGTTTTCCATTGTAGTTCAATACAAGTTGAAGGTTAACATGCCAGGTGTTTCAAAATGTCTGTTTTTTAATTATCATTCACATTGCTTTCTTCTGTGGCCCTCTTTGTCTATAGTACAACATTTATAACTCTTGAAGTCACTGTCTAACTTTGGTTGGACAGTTTTGGTATCACTGTAGTATGGTTGATATAACTATACTTTATGTAGATTTAGCTAGAGTTTAAGTTGTTCACCAAATTCAAAGGAAACAATGTCTGCAATTGGATAGAAATCAGTGTGACCTACTTGCCTGAATGTTCATGTAGGGCTATCAGAAAGTTCTCTGGCTCTTTGCTGCCATGGCTGCATAACTAAGTTAATACCAACTGTGAATTTCAGCTGACTAATATACCTATGAAGAAGTAACTGATGGAATATTTATAATGCAAGCTTGTATCTGTGGAGATAAAATGCATGCTTTTTATAGGTTGTGTTTATACTACCCAAGAGTACACATTGTAGTGCCTAGTTACTTAAAAATCAATTTTTGTCCCACAGCTTGCCTTGAAGGGATCTAACTACGCTGGTCTACTGGAGCGACATCGCATTCATACAAAAAACGTGGAGCATATTGTAGACAGCTTACGGTAAGATTGAATGGAGGATTTCAGGAACAGTGCAAATACCGACAGATTATGTTAAACAATGAAACAAGCTCAGTGTGATGAATGCTAATGAAATAGGAATACTGAAAGCAGGGTGATGTAGATGGACAGTAATTCCTGAAACAATCTTAATGTGAACTAGCTCAGTACAATTAAATAACACGCTGTGTTATTACCTTGAAAACAAATGAAAAATGTGAAGGACTTGTGTGAGAATCAAGTGCTCATAAACTAAATACCATTGTAATTAGTCCTTAATTACATGTCAGTTTTTCAGAAAGATGTGACAAGGAACAATATAGGACGCATTCAGGCTTTTTCCTGCACTTTATAGGAACGAGAGGATAGAAGTCCGTCTTGTTAAACGTCGTGAATATAATGAAGAGACAGTTCAGTGGGCAGATGCTGTTATATCAGCAGGAGGTATGACTTTATGGTGGGAAGTATTGATTTCAGTATTTTTTTCATAGATAAACTTGCAAATTTTGCAGTGTGTGAAACGAATAGGGATATACCCATTTTGGAAATAAATTGCAATTGTCGGAAAACAAGAAAAAATTGTGACCATCCTCTCTTCCTCTAGTATTTGTAGCATTAGGAGGCAAAAAGTATGCAACTTCTGAGCAGCTACACAGGCTGTTCAGAGCTTTTTAGAGTAGAGAAACTAACCTGATTCTTTCTTTGTAACATTGGGTGGCAGCAGTTTGTTCAGTTTTATTTTGTGTTTTGCTGCAAGTACTGCAACGTGTTACTAGGGCCTGATTCATGTTCAGAAAAGCATTGAGCTGCGGCTCCGTTCTGCCTTTCTCTTCTCCCACAGAGTCCACTTTGCTCATGGCTAGTGGTTACTGCACTCGGAATTTGTAGAAAGGGATGCATGTTCATACCTGAAGTAGCTGAATATACTCCTGTAGATTTAGCAGACTTTCTAAGTTGGAAAGGGGAGGTTTGAATATTTCCTCTGCTGACATGGCTATGGCAACATTTGGCATAGTTATGAAGCCAGCAGCTAGGAAATAGATGGTGTGTTTTTAAAAAAAAAAAAAAAAAAAAAAGAATTACTTATTTTTTTCAGGACTCGTATCTTGGTGCAAAGATCATTTTGGATTATAATTGCTTTTCTGTTTAAGGGACAGGAAAGAGACTGCTACATATCTGAAGAAACTAGGGACACTTAGACTTATATTTAACAGTTTTATCTAAGATTTTTTTCCTAGTTGTGTGTATTTGGAACCAAATGAGATCTTTAAATTGTGCCATCTGATAGAAAATAAAGAACTAAAGCCACCTTTTTCATGTGATTCACAGTAAGATCTCTTATTATGCTGTTCCCTGTGGTTCTGATAGTATTTTCTAAACTTTTTTTTTGTTAAAAAGAATTTCTCTTACTTGCCCTTTTCAAACTTGCTTCTGACAAATTCAATTGCCTGAGTATGTATAGCTGTCAGAGAGGTAGGGTTTTTTTCAGTCATTTTTGTCATCTTGAATTTGGTTGTTGCTATCCAGTTTTAAATAGTTTCARTAATTTTCCATTTTATTTTTGAACAACTCACCTAATCAGTTGTTGATACAAAAGTATGTAGTAATAATGCTTCAATTCATGAGAGATTACTTGGTTGGAATACTAGAATGTTAAGTGAAACTAACTTTTATTTTTGATTTGTTGTTGTTGTTGTAGGTGATGGTACAATGTTACTGGCAGCCAGTAAGGTCTTTGATAAATTTAAACCGGTTATTGGAGTAAATACGGATCCTGAAAGGTACGAACACATTTGGGAAAGCAATACTTCATTTAATAGCAGGCATCATATGTACCTATTTTTTCCTGATGCTCAGGATATGAAGGAAGAGCCTTGAATACGAAATATTGGTAGTGTTAGATGAAACTGGTGTCTAAAATGAGAAGTCCTTTTAAACTGAAGTGGTTTTTCTCAGCTTCACGAACAACCTTTTCCCTACAAAATCCAGTACCAGTAAGTATGGCACCATGTGAATTTATGCTAGCTCCAGAACAAAGTAGGATCACATTTGAAAGGAGGTCAACTGTGCAAATATTTCAGTAGCAGGACTTGTTTGGAGTGATAGTGTATGATAATGGATTGTTAATTAAAGTAAATGAATGTGTGTATTAAGTAGTATTCCCAGAATGACTTTTCAGGATGTAACTTTCTTGCTCCTAGTCACTCTGTAGCCCAGCACAAGTAGGTGCTTTTGGACCAAGGTTTGAAGCTCGTGTCTAATAGGATGGTTTCTGCTCTGGTTAAAACAGGCCTGCAAGGGCCTGTTATTTACCCTCAGGTGGCTTTTTACTTCCTCCATTGTCTTTTCTAGTGGATTATAGAGGTAGTGAACTTACTACTTTTTTTATTATAAAAATGTACACAATGAGTTATCCTGCCCCCATTTGAAAGGACATTTAAAGGTACTGACTAAGCAATACCTTAAACTGCAACAGTTATGTTCTCGTTCTCTCTCTCTCTCTCTCTCTCTCTCCCCACACACACACACACACACACACACGTAATGGCACTCTGAGCTGATTAACTTGTATTACTAACCAAAAGCTCCAGGCTAGAGATGGTAGTATAGAATAGTGGCTGTAAAATGTGGAACTCAGTTGTTGTTTTTTTAATTAATTGAGTGTTGTCTGAATATTCAGGCACTTAATTTGTTTATCAAGAAGGTAAATCCTATGGGAAGTCTGATAGAGCCTCAACAAATGATGGTTTTTGTTCTGTGTTTTTTTTCTTGCCTCTGGTTCTTTCATGTAAATCATATCATGCTTCAGAGGACACTGTCTCCTCAGCCAGTTAATAGCATTTAGTTGTCCACTTATAACTCCACACAAGTTGCATTCACCTAGCAATAAGATTGATTTGAGCAGGTGAGTACAGTGTAGCACTGCCTGACTGGCATAACCTTCAAATGGATGGCAAGTGAAAACTCAGAATGCATTAAGGCTCTGTCTGTTGAGATTTCTAGACTTGGGTTTCTACTTCTGGTGTTCCTTATTAATCTAATCTTAGCTGATGAGAAAGTGATGGCCAAAAGGGTTTAATCCTTTCCAGCTCCTACTGCTCTTCCAAAACTTTTCAAATGCTGTGAGTAGATACTCTACAGTATCAAGTCTGAATAGCAGAGTTCAAATAACAACTGCCTTCAAGTTATCAAATATCACTCATGAAAGGGATCAGTGTTTGGTTTTCTGGCTTGAACATGAGATTCTTTTCACCTTAGGCATGTCACTTACCTGTCTCTTGTCACTAACTTATCTGTATGTGGAGAAAATATTCTTTCTAACTCCGAAGTTTTATTAAGCTGAAGTTCCTTGTATAGAACTATGGTGATAGGAACTATATTAGTACAAACAGGTACTAATATTTTTACAGGATTATAGCTTAACAGGAAGTTTTTAGGGGAAACATGGAAGAAAGCTCAGCATGCCTTTTCCCTCCCCCTTCCCCCCCCCAGTTTTCCTTTGGCCTGAAAAATCTGTACTATTGCTGATATGTATATAGGAATGGTACAGAAGCATAGTTGCAGTATCAAAAAGATGAAGACCTTTGATACATTTTTTTAGGTGAAAGCTTTGCTTCATCTAGCCAAAATAACTGTTTTTTTTCCTTTTTTTTTTTTTTCTTTTAAAGGATGAAACCTCAGGAGTTATGCTGTCATTTTCATTGTCTTTATTCCTTTTTGGCTTCCAGATCAGAAGGCCACTTATGCTTGCCTGTGAGATATACACGCTCTTTTCCTGAGGCGCTGCAGAAGCTTTATCGTGGTGAGTTCAGGTAGGATTCACTGACTTTTTTTTTAGTGCTCTATTTATTTATTTAGTTATTTTTAAGTAGTATTATATTGGGATTAATGTTGTGCAATTCCTAAGGAAGAGATGATGGTTAGTAAAATCTTGATGCCTCAAAGTGGATTCTGTAGATGTGTACCATGCTGAATGGTGGATTTGTGGTTGAGAGTGGGATTGGAATACAAAGCACAAAACTTTCTGCCAGTTCCACCAAAGACTTTGCTATGACCTTTAGGAGTTGACTGACTCTTCTGAATTACCAAATGTGTAAACAAGGAACTTCTTATGAAGGATGCATTGATTTACATGTTTTAACACTTGAAAGTATATTTGGTAGAATAGTGGGCCATATTAATATCTTCTTGGCAGAATCTAATGAGCTATAAAGTATATATAATTAGGAGATGGTCAGTCTGAGGTTTTGGTGACTAATGTAGAACACTTTAAGTGCTGTTACCAGAGTAATGTTAGTGAAAGCTTGCTTTTATTTTATTTTTTTAAGAATACTGAAATTAGCTTGATTCTTTCACTACTCACTACTGTTAGAATAGAATAATCCCACTTGAATTAAGCAGGATGCAATATGAATTTTAAAAGGCACAGTGAGGAAGTTTTTCATACTCTTGTTTAAAAAGTCTTTCTGTGCTATATTAAAATTCTGGATTGTTTATACAGCGGCAAACCATCAAGCAGAAATAAGTCTTTCACATGAAAACATTGCAATTTGTTTATTTGTACTTCAAGTATATTTGTAGCTTGATTGAAGTGTAATTTTATTAGTGGCATACCAGAGGAGGCTTCTAGAATCAGGTTAATACAGTCATAAGGACTCATTGTAAATAACTGAATAGTTCAATCTGTTACTAAATGAAAAGGCAGTTGTAACTCTATCCTGAGACATGGAGAATAGAAACTTTAAACTGTCCATCATGTGAAGTGGTTTAATTAAATCTGGCAGTGTAAATGCAGGTAACCTCCTTGATACTGTAACTGCTTCTGATGTTTTGTTGGACGCCACGCTAGATTTTACATTGCTGGTACTCTTGTTGTTGCTCATTATGGACCTGAAGCCTCATCAGAGCTAAAACAGTAAGCATTTTTCTCATTATTGTTCTGGAATAAATTTGACTGAAAATTTGCGTCCCTTAGCAAGGACCTGTTCAGCACAAGGAGCATCTCTTCTTACTGGAGTCCTCAGAGCAACTGCTATGTCCCATCCTTTTCTTATGTGATTCAAAGCATAGCTAATGTGCATTGCTTGTGTATCTTGATGTTGCTGTGCTGTTCTGCTTGCCCTTCTAAGGATCTCAGCACAGGCCTTTCTGTATCTGCCTTTGGAAGCAGCTAAACTACTTACAGTAGGAGGAGACAGGCTGTATCTTTGATATTTATTCTCAAGTGGAGACCTGAGTAGCATCACCAAGAGAACTGTGGAAGTGTCTGCTTTGCTGCAATTTTTTTCTTTCCTTCCTCAGATTCATGTTACACTAGTACCTTTGTGCATGTCTGTGTAGGCATAAGTTTACAGGAATGTGTGATTGTGCTAAGGGAACATACTTCCTGCTGTTAYGTAGTGAAGTAGTTTTACATTTCTCCTATCTGTGCTTGCCTACAGTGTGTCAGTTTTCATGCTAAGTTTAAATTAAGCAGAAACTTTGGAACCACTGATGAAGGCTGAGCTCTGCAATTGTGGTGCAACCCCTTTATGTGACTTCCCTTTTTTTGTTTTCCAGTATGAAATGCTTCGAACTGGTTTGGGTTACTGAACTTTTTGATCTAAATAGAACAATTTCAGTCACAGTCAAAACCTAAACTGTAGTTGAACATTGGTCTCACTAGTTATAAAACAGTGACCCGTCCCTGTTTTGAAAGCCTCAAAATCATTAGTTGCAAGCAAAGTAGAAATCTCCTATCAGTTTTGGAGAAATTGGAACAGTATCTTCTTAAATGACTCACTAGTAGTGTTGTTTGCCTTTTGTTCAGGCACAGAGAAAGCAAAACTGAGGAATGAGTTTGGTGGGGAGCAGAATGGCTTAGGAGAGGGACACTGAGATGGGTAGAAAACTTGGAAGTTAGGGTGTGAAAGATCAGCTGAAGCTAATATTTCAGTAGTGAGGTAGAGACTTGGTTGAGAATTCCACAGCGCCTGAGTTCTACCAGTAATATTTTCATTTCCCTTAAACAGAACAAAACTGAAATATAGATTGCCTTCAGTTTAAACATCTTCCAGAATATTTAGTCTAAAGGGTTTGTTTCACTGTCACTGTCACTGTAAACACCCGGGAAACATTTTACTGGAAGATATTAATCTAATAAGCTAACAGTTGAGTCTGGAGCCCCCCGCAACAGGAAGGAATTGACTGAGACTGCAGGAATAGCTGAACAACAGAAGTGATAGTTTGTAATTCTTAGGGAAGGAACAAGAAGTACAGCTGGAGAAATGGATTACAACAAAGCAGTCTAAAACACATTGGGAGTGTAAAGGAAAGTAAATTCTAAGGGGAGAGAAGGATCAAGAAAACCAGCATTGCTCTGAAAAAATGATTAAGTGTGAACTTAATTGGAATGTGGTAGTAGCTAGACTTGAGCTCATGACTGTTTTTAGCAAGCAGCGATTTGAGAGAGAAGGAAAACTCAGCCAATTACCGATGAGGAATGTAAGACTATACATGTGTAAGAATGAAATTATTCCATGCCTTGATTTTTTTTTTTTTTTTGAAATACAACTGACCAGGAGTATAAAGGATAGGTATGTAAATTAAGCAGTGAAAGATCAAAACAATTAAGTAACAGGGAAAGAAAACAGCAGACAGTACTGAGAGCACTGGACTGACTTTAGTCACCTTTCACTAGAAACATTACTTTCTTGGATTCCACTATTAAAATTACTAAAAATGAAAATCTTAGGGCAGAATAGGAAGGGAGTGGGTTGTTGATGACTCGGCAGTTTTCAGCCTCATTTGGTATAAGGAAATTTTTTAAATAGTTGGTTTACTGGATGAAACTGAAAGAGCTTTCGGTCATAATTCCCGAGGGAGGTGTCAGTGACCAGAAAAGAGGTTGTCTTCATTCTCCAGGTATGTGACAGTCACCTTAGTGAAACAATCTGTGTAAATTCTTCTCTTACAGTCCTGTGTAATAGTCATCAAGACTTACTAAGAGCAAACAATGTCAGATTATCCGTGTTTCTTTTTATGGCAATAAACAGCATAACACTCTCTCAGAATCATAGCTGTCCTGTATGCTTTTTTATAGGAGTTCGGATGCATTCTAGCATGAGTATTGTAAGGAAGCTAGTGTAATGACATCTATTGCAAGCTTTCTGCCTGGCTGCCTGAATTGTGCTTGGAGTATCAGGGCAGATAGTTAATCATACTAAGGGTATATTGAATGCAGCGTTGCTAGGATGTTCCTTGGGTTTTGTAATATCTAGTACTTTCTTTCATGATCTGGACGAAGGTGTAAATAGATGCTACATTTCTTAAAGATCAAAGTAGGATGAACTACAAACATTTAGGAAAGCAGGATTAGCATCCAAATAGATTGAGACATTGAAATAAATGCTTTTCAGTTCAGTCAAGACGTGTGCAAAGTATTGCATTTACTGATTGGAAGAGTCAGATGCAGAAATACACAATGAAAATGACAGGCAGATGTTTCATATCTTGAATTGTAATGGGCTGAAAACCAAATCTAAGTTAGTGTCAGCGTTATGGAAAAAGCAAACATCATACAACTTTTTGTATAAACACAAGACACATTTAAGATGTGAAGTAATTTTTTCTCTTGGTCTAGCACTGGAAAAGCCTCAAATGGTATAGTGTGTGAAGATTTGAGTACTGAGGTTTCAGAAGAGCAACAGCAGTAAAGCTGATTGGAAATTACCTTCTCTTCTCCCCCAGGAAGTTCTAGGAAAGTTGATGCATTAAGGTGCAGAGAAGAGAATTGAGTTCAGTATAGAAAAGATTAAGTGAAGTTATAGTGTGTATATTTGAAGATCAGAGTTACTGTATGATAAGATGTCGTCCTAATTCAGAGATAGAGAAAGTAGTAATGGATTTCTGTTCAGCCTAAATCTTCCTTGGTGTTATTTTAGGAAAAATGTAAGCTGGTTACTGTGACCCAAATGCCAGCAATGTGAACTGGGCAAAGCTGTGTTCAAAACATTTCACTGCRATTTGCTTTCTGAATCAGAACTGCTGCTACTGCTTTGTTTACTGTAGTCTCTAAATCATGAGAGGGAGAAGGCCCTACAATCTAAGTGATGTAACAGCTTAGCAAAGAAGAAACAAAAGGATGTAAAAGGCATTCATTTGAACTTCTCTCTCGATCATCTTAAAGGACTTGCAAGGGCAGGAGATTATTAAAATGACGGATACTTATGGCCCTTACAGAGAAAGGAATGTATAGAGTTGCTGTTCTGGATGTCTGCAAATATAAGCAAAATGATGCCAAACACCCAGCAGCTATTTGCTGTGTAAATTCCTAAGAGCCTGTTACTCATTATACCAGTCGCTAATTCATATCTAAATGCATTATTCATTATTTAAAAAGGTAAGATGTAGTATTTRTAGGTTTGTTTTGATTGGTGTAATCTTATTTCACATGTACAAAAATCATTAGCTAGCAAATTAGTAAATGTAAAATATTTGCATTTGAATGTGACTTTTCTAAATTTAGAAGTGATAGTGGAAGCTTTGAAACTTGAAAAGTTACTTGGAATGTACTTTAAACTTTTGATCTTAAAATACTCTGCTTTGAGAGTGAACCAATGAAAAACTCATTCTATCTTCAAGGCTCTAATCTTAGCTAACTTTACAATGAGCATTTCAGCTGCTAATACCAATTTCTTTTTTTTAGGTGGCAGTGGCGGCAACGAATCAGACTGTATCTCGAAGGAACTGGTATTAACCCTACCCCTGTAGATCTACATGAACAGCAGCTAAGCCAGGAGCAACACAGCAGGGCTCATATAAATGAAAGATTCCAGGATCAAAGTAGGTTAAAGTTTGTGACAAGAATGTAACCCCTTTGCCATAATAACTTGGAATAGGAAACACAGATTTGTAAGAATTCATGAAGTGTTTGAAGTCTGGTTGCTACCAGGCTGATACAGACGCATGCATTTTAGAAGTGAGGGAGAGATGGCTCTTCTTAGCTCAGACTCTAAGGCTTTGTATTTTTTTTTTTAGGGAAGTACCTTAGGTTTTTATGTGCTTCTTCTGCACTGTACAGTTAGAACTAGAATTTAATATTAACACTTAAAAGGAAAAAAGTCTATAAATTAACTGTTACCTATTGGAAAAATATTTAAACTCTTTAAATAGTGTCTTAGTGTTAGTGTGGAGAYGTGGGGTAACTACACAAAGTTTGCCATACAATTAGATGTTTTGTGTGTGTGTATACGCACGTACGTGCTCTTAACTTGTGCTGAATTTGAAGTAAATTACCTCATAATTGAATAAAACCACTCTCGGACTACCCACAAGTGGCTGTATGCTTGCAAATACTGGTATAGGAAGATCATACTGTTAACTTTTTTGTTATTGTTGAAAGATGGGAAGTTTCAACAAGGGAATAGTGTTTAATTGCTGCATAAATAGCTTGTAGAGTTTAATTGTATATTGAGACAAATTACTGCAACTTCGAAGTAGGAGGATTGAATAGGATTAGAATGTTTTAGAAATGAGAATTTCTTCCTGGGCAATCCCTAAGTAATAAAACACATTCAGTTGCTTAATTTATGGCGAACTAATTTCTGTCTTTGCTTCTAGTCCTGGATTTTCCTGCTGAGAAGGCCTTGTTCTAATTAATGAGGACTCAGAGTTCATGTTGAAGYTAGTTTGTGGTGTGTAATCTAACTCTCTGAAATTTATCCAAAACATCTGTTAAGTCACTGTCAGTGAAC
Source organism: Rhea americana (assembly GCF_003343005.1). NCBI lineage: Eukaryota > Metazoa > Chordata > Aves > Rheiformes > Rheidae > Rhea > Rhea americana. The sequence goes on along the minus strand of NW_028185372.1, from coordinate 1,915,388 downwards.
TTCACTAAGCTAGAGGAGTGACCACTGACATAGAGTTCATACTGTCTGGTTAAACACAGGTTCTAGGAAAAACAGTGTTCAAAAATGTCATTGTTTTATTGGCCTTGGTTCAAATATTTGTGGTCTCTCATAAAGGACTGTGACTGGATACAGAAGCAATTGGTGAAAAAATTGAGTCCTTGAGCTGAACAGTGAGAATTAAGGTCTAGAATGCAACCCCAGGTAGCAGACTACATTCTCTAGAGTCATGAATTGTTTTTGAAAATTGGGTTTTAGAGCCTTGAGTTGAAATGACCATATTCAATACCTGCAGGATCTGAGATTTCTGGTCCTCATCTTTTGCCGGTGAGAGCACTCAATGAAGTCTTCATTGGGGAATCTCTCTCATCCAGGTATGTTTAATTCTTTACTATGGCAGCAAGGCACAGTTGACTTTATTTTTTCAATGAAATTGCAGTGAACAATTGGAAATGGGAAGTCTTTGTTGTGAAATTTCTATCTTAGTCTGTGAATATATAACACTGCATTGTTGCTGGTTTCAGAGTGTGTATTCAAAGACTTTTTTGGTGCAGTGATATGAATTAGTGTTTCCCCCTCTTCCTGTCTGGCCACTCTGTTTCATTATTCCTGTTTTTTCTCTTCGTTCTACTCCTTTCCTGGATAGTTCTTACATAACCAGATACCTTTGATTGCTGTCTTTTCAGTGGATTGAAGATTTTTGATGTCTGTCCTTAAATTGTTTCGTCCTGCATCTTTTCTTAAATATCTAGTCATAAGCTTAACATGACCAAACTGAAATCCAGTAACTTCTCCTTTTCCCTTCTTTGTCACTAGAGGCAAAGGTAGTGGCATCCCTTTGGTTGAGTATTTGTTGTTATAGAAAAATGTCTGACACTTCCTTCCTTGTTTTAAGAAACCAGTTTATATCAAATCCTGGTACTGCATTCTCCAAAATATCTTTAGGACAATCCTTTTTATCCTGAAGATAAAGGCATCTCCCCTAATCAAACAGTAAGAAGGATGTGGGGAAAGTGATTGGGGCTGCGGGAAAGGAGTTAAAACATGATTCTGAGTCAGGACTTCTGGCCAAACTTTTACTTGTATCTTACATCCCTTTCCCCTTTACTCTGTGGGTTTTTTTTTGTTTGTTTGTTTTTTTTTTTGTTTGAAAAAAAAAAAAAAAACCTTTAGAGTGTAACTTCTTCTTGTGTTTGTACAGTGCCTGGGACACTGTGGTTGCTGCTGGAAACAGTATAAATGTTCCATGAGTGCTTTATCTTCCATCTGGACTGCAGCCTCAGACTGGCAGAAGGAATTAGTCTCAAACAGATACAAATTTTGCTTTCTACTAAATCAAACCTAATTTTGTCAAGGTGCTAAAAAGTTTCTCTAACATACAGCAATAGAGGAAGACAAAGCTGCTTTCTGACACTTTACAAAAACCCTCTACTTCTGAATACCAGAAATACGTTGTGCTTTTTGATTCCAGAATATTTGACGAACACCAAAGAATACAATATCTGTAGGAGCAAATTTCCAGTAGCAAAGATTGTGTATAATAACCCTAGGTGTTTCTAAGGGCTTTTTCCTACATGACAGTTGAAAACTGGAAAAAAAAAATCTAGTTTGCAAAAACTTTGTCTTAATCTGAGTCAAGCTGTGCATCTCTGTTCTTAATTTGTTTCTAGTTTTCATCTTTCGATATGTTCAAGAGTGAGTATGCATAATGCTGTTAGTCACAAACAGTCTAAACTGTTTGACACCAAATATTCAAGAAATATATTCTTCCCAGTCTATCCAGACTGAAACTTTCATCACCCAAAGCAATTCAGTAAGCTCCTTTTGCTAAGAAGGGTGCAACTCAGTCATGCTGAACACCGTGACTGTGTTTTTCTGAAAGGGCCTCTTAATCTGAAGGYTGTATCATATTGTTGAATATGAATATTAGTCATTATAAACATCAATTACAGTTTCTAAATATATGCTTAAATGTTCTGAAGCTTATGGAAAGAGTTGTTGTGGTTGCCATTGGCCTAGCATTAGTAAGGAATTCTATGAGATATGGTTAATACCATACAAAGTGATGGTTGTGCCCAAAGACTTATTACACTGAGTTTTAGGAAGATTTTGCCCTGGAGAGAAACTGAGCCTGCTGACTACTGTCAAACTAAAACTGTTCATGAAGAATCACAGTGGATTTTTAATTACTGAAGTGATCAAGAATTCAGCTTGGAGCCATGCTATTACTCACTGACGTTGGAATTTTTTACCTCTTAGTGTTCCCTGATGTAATTTTGTGAGACCCAATCACAGCATAAGCTCAGTTTTTGTGGTAGTTCAACAATTATGCAAAAAGGTAATGTATTTGTAGTTTCATTTGTAAGTCAGCAAACCCTTATGCACAAAGCTATTGCCAGATGAACTACAGAGTTCGTAGCTCAGAATGTAATGTGAAAAGTAGCTGCAGAAAAACTGCTTAAAAGTTCATGCTGCAGATCACATTGTGTGTTATAAAAACTGCTATAAAAGAGTGAATCAAAAGTGGCTGCCAAATCAGAAATGCACTGTGCAAAGCCTGTGAAATTGTCATCCGTGTCTGAAACTGGCCCCTCTAAATTTTTATTTGCCTGATAAGGCTGTGTGTTCTGTCTCATTCAGGGAGAACTATAAGTCCTGCAAACCCAGTTTTAAATTCTCGCTTCATAGGGCCTCCTATTATGAGATATCAGTTGATGGTGGTCCTTGGGAAAAACAGAAGAGTTCAGGGCTTAACGTATGCACCGGAACAGGATCAAAAGCATGGTAAGTTCATGTCACTGCTTTCACAGAAAAGATTGTTTCAGATATGTTAGCTTTTGATGAATCTGTTTTGCCTAAGCATCTTACCTGTATTGAAGCCCTCTTGGGCTATGGTCAGTCAGTGCATGGCACAGCTATGTTCTCAGTATGGTTCTCAGTATGATTCAGAGCCCTCTCAGGTGTTTGAGAAGAGCAGCAAACCTCCCACTTGCAAAGGTGAAGAGGAGGAAGAAACAAATAATGAATTGAGGGATTGTGACAGAAATTTACCTTAGCTATAACTTTGTGAGGTGAAGAAGATTGGATTCTCTATGTGCAAATGATGGGAGGTGGTGAGGTAAAGAGATCCTGCTCTGACTTGCAGAGCGTGTAAGGGGGGTTTCCTTGAACTACTCTTGTTGGCTAAAACAAAAATATTTAGATATAGCAGTTTGGAAAACTTCTAAGCTCTAAACAGAATGGGAAAACGTACTTGGAAACTGTTAAGTGTTCTCTGGCACATGTATTGTCCATTCTTCTTCCAACTCTCTTAAACTTAGTTGAAAAGGCACAGTTTCTTTGCCAGATTACTTCCCTAAAATAAAGGGCATGTCTAAGTGGAATTACACTAGTCTAGTCAAAGGGCTAACATTCTTAACTTCAACTTAAATTACATTATTGCATATAGATACAATGCATGTAATTTTCTGAGATGTGAGAAATGTACAGTGAGCCTGTTTTATCTGGAAATCTGGCTGTAGTTATGGTTTAAAGTTGTACAGCAGGCCCTGGATTTGTGTGACAGACTAACATGGACTAAAACCGAAGCTTTTAGTGAAATACAGAAATGAATATTCATGCTGTAACTATGGTTACTGGGTTTTAGCTTTCATTGTACTTCAGAATCTTGTATTCAATGAGCATAACTTGGTTGCAGAAGCTGCCAAGGATGAAATCGGCAGATTGCTGGGGGAGCTTTTCTAGTGCTTAGTACCTTGGGAATGCAATGCCTTAGCCTGAAGCTGTTCTTATGCATTTTATCTGTTGCTTATACATTCTGTGCTGAGCAGTCCCAGAAGAAGGGACCAAATCCCAGGACTGTGCATTTTCAATGCCACAATTGTGTTTACTGCTGACWTTTCTAAGCTTACTCTATGGTTTTGATTCTGACGTGCTGTGGTGTACTGGAGACTCAACCTCAGAAGATGACCTTCCTTAGACTGTGATTAAGGTGGTTTCTTGGAGTTCAGGCCTCCTCAGCCTGAGAAGCATTTAAATCCTCCAAATGCTTCCTTTAGCTGCAAAAAATTGCATAAAAAGTAGCTAGTTAGGAAGGAACAATTTTGAGTTCTGCATCTCAGTTCTCCTGAGCATCTAATTGGTTTTGCAAGTAGGCAAGGAGTGTAAGAGGAGCAACTTCGGACAAAAATCCTCAGCGTTCTCTGTAGTCTGCCAGGTATGTGGTGGTTGTCTGGTATTTTACTGTCACCACAGAAGTACTAAACGCAAGATTGTATATTCCACTGAGAACTGAACAGCTGAGGTTCTGTTGCTGTGCAAGTGTTTTCACCTAAATTCATTTTGAGGTTGGGCATAGAAAGCGACTTTTCTTTTTTGTTTTCTTTTTAACTGACATTTAGACTTGTCTCAAACTGAGGTTTCTTGCTGACTTGTCATGCACCCAAATGTGGCAGAAAGAAAAAGCATCTAATTGTTTTCTATCTGTACTATAACGCTTGCACAATTCAAGTACACAAATTATGATACCCTTACACTGACAAAGTAGCGTGAGATTTGTAAAGAAGTGTTGGGTCCAATACGTTAGGAATAGCAAAAGGAATTAATTTACAAGAGGTGGACTGAAGGGATAGGAAACAATCTACACAAAAACTGTCAGGTTTCAATTTTTTTAATGTGGACTTAAATCATCAATTATTTGAATTTTAAGGCAAGAGAATTATTGATAGGAGACTGTGCTCTGTGTATCATGCTTTTCCTTCCTGAAAATTTCACTTAATGAATTACTAAGGTTTACCAAACTACAGAGATTTGCAACCCAAGAATTATCAGATTCTTTGGAAAATACCCTAAAATATCAGCCCACACTTGATAGTGTTTTTTATTCTTTCTGGAGTAAAATCTAATTCTTACCTGTATGGAAGTGTGTTTCTCAAGTTGTATTGCTTAGCAAACTTTTTTCTCTGTCTAGGTCCTATAACATTAACAAAGTAGCAAATCAAGCTGTTGAAGAGATCCTTCAGATTGGTGAGTGAACAATGTAGCACTACTGGCTAAGTATATCTGAGATACTCCTATCTAATTGGGGTTCTCTTTCTTGGCTCAACAGCTAAAAAGCATGGAGGCTTGAATCTGCCATTGAACACAGAACTAGTACAAAAAGGTAAGTGAAAATGACAAGTTTTCTTTATAACAACTTCAACTAGTTCATTTTGATTGTACTTTAATACGCAACACTGAATTTGGTATTTTAGTACTCTTGCACTATTAGTATTAAACACTCTTTTGTTGAAAAATATGCTTTGTGTGTGTAAATATATACCGGCACAATTGTCGGTTTAGGAAAATAGTTCTAAAATTCAAAACAGCTAATACTTAAACACGTGAAGAGAGCTGGTAAATGTTAGTCATGCAGTGGAACTGAAACAGATCTTCTGTACAGTTAAATTCCTTTTAAAGTGAAGGGTATTTCTGAGAATAATTTTCTCTGGGAAAAAAAACTGATGGCTGACTTCTCTACTTACAGTAACAAATGATTACAATGACTCCCTGCTCTATAGCCCAGAAGAACCAAAGATGCTTTTCAGTATTCGAGAACCTATTGCAAACCGAGTTTTCTCAAGTAGTCGGCAGCGTGGCTTCTCTTCAAAGTAAGTGTTGACTACAGCAATTACTGAAGTTATTTCATTCTGTGTATTTGTTGAAGTACAAGCAACCCAGGAGTTTCACTTGGAATCTTTCAACTCCCAGCTGGTGTTTTGAGGAGCTTGAGTATTAATCTCACATAAACAAGAAGGGTCTTTGTGCGTGAATCAACACAACTTACAATCTTACAAAATRGAAGAACTGCAATGTGACTGGTTTGGGGTGTATATGCTTCTCACCCATTGTAGGACAGGCATTTACAAAGCAGAWTAAATTCTGAAGAGGGCCACTGAGGTGATTAAGGGGCTGGAATATATGACATATAAGGGAGAAACTCAAAGGGATCTTTTTTATAAAACCCTAGAGAGGAGAAGGCTAAGCAGGGGAAATCCAATTGCTGTTTTCTGGTACTTAATGGATGGTTACAGATGAAACTGAGTTAGATTCCTTTGAGGCACACAGTGAAATGACAGGAGACAACAGCCGTGACTTGTAGGATGGAAAATTCTTACTAAATGTAAGGAAAAGTTTTCATGATGGAAAAGGTCGGAAAGGCTGCCTAGAGACTGCGTCTCTGTTCTTGGAGATATTCACAACCCTGACTGGGTAACTCTAAGCAACCTAATTGTCTTTGAAATAAGCCCTGCTTTGAACTGAAGGTTGGACTAGGTGCCCTTTGTAATCTAAACTATTATATAATTTGGTCATTCTAATTTGGAATTCTCTATGAAGTTTGCCACAAGTAAGTAAATATGAACACATGCAACTGTTGGTGTAGTTAATCTGAAAGTTAACTAAAGAACAGTACAATGTTTCAATATTAACCAGATGTGTTTAAACTTAGGTCAAAACAACTCTAAATGAGTTTTGAAATGTTACTTAAAGACTTGTTTCATCTTACCTTGTATCAGAGAACTTGAGGGAGACCCAAATTCCCTTTCTTTTGACCCAAGTCAGTGTTATAACAAAAGGACATATCTGTCTATTGGATTTCAGTGTTACCATTTTAGAGAAGTTTTCCACTGAGTGCAAGTCATGTCTTTAAATGTTTACTGCTTCATAGTCATTTGATCTAGGAGGTCTCAAAGGTCAGTAAATCTTTTTAAGAGAATAAGAGCGAGGGTTAAAATAAGAGCAAATAATTGCATTTTTATACATGGGTTCTACAGGATTCTTAATTTTCTGCATGGGACATACTATAAAAGCTATAATGGAGAGAGAAATCTATGCAAACAGGTTTGCCCATTATTTCCCTTTTGAAGTAGTCTTTGCTGTCTGTCACTGTTGATCTTCAGCTCTTGCTACTAAAGATCTTCCTTTGTTCTTCCTGCTTTTTGAGATACTTCAGTTGCCCAGAATGAGATGGAGTGGAACATACTTTCAAGTTGTTTCGCAATGTCTAGACTTGGCTTATGTGCTTGTAGTGTTCCAGTGTTTCTTCTGTCTCACTGGCTGTCTGAGCACTAGAGTAAGAGCATGTTCAGGCACAAGGAGATAGGATATCTACAGAGAATCAGGGTTTTCATTTGCATTAGTAGGCAGCATCTACTTATTACAGGATGTCTATGGTATGGCTGTTTCATATGCTGTTATTTCAGAGCATGTCATAGTCACCTTGATGTGAGACCATCTGGATAGAGATTGTTTTGTAAGCTTCCAGAGGTTTTTTGGAGGGTTTGTTTTCCTTAAGTGCCTCCTCTGTCCCTAGAGAACTGCTTGCATCCTCAYATCACGTGGATGTTTTTGAGGCATTTGGTTTCTTATGAAGAATAACCAGCAAGCTACTCAGCACTTTGCATTATGTAGTTCATTTTGATAATCTACGTATAGGCCGTTCTTTTGGACTTCATAGTGATGGAGACTGAGCTTGACGATTACTTTCATTTGTCTGACTGAAACAGTTCTTGAGCAGCCTCATTAGATTCTGCAACATAAAGGAATGCAGAGAACATTTTGGTTTACCTTCCCTGAAATTYACTCAGCCTTCATCCTGGATGGCTTTTGTACTTAGAGTCCAGGTTTTCTGAAGTGATGGGTACTCTGACTAACAGCAGAAAGATTTCTTCAGCATATGTACTTGAAAAAAGTACTGGGTTTTCATTYGGGCATTGGGTGTTTCAATCTTCCAGGAGGATGTTAGTTGTTCTTGGTTGTGTAGGTGGGCTGAAGGAAGCTGTTACCAGTTTTCCTGCAGAGGAATGGAGGCCCACACTGCAGAGACTCCACTCTTCTTTGAAGAAAAGGCTCCTCCATTTATTATTTATGTTCCACTTCTGACTTCTGTTTTTTGCATGGTTTGTGGAAATAAAAAGATTTTTCAGGGGTATAAGTCTGGTACTAACATCTAGCAGGACATCTTTTGAGCCATTTAAATCTGACAGTGTCCTTGTTTGCTTTTTCTTGTGAAGGTGACCACCTTGGTATCTACTCCCTGAAGTGGGAAGGGTTGGAGTACATGGTTGGAGCCAATCATGTAATCCTCAACTCAAACTCATTTATAGCACCTCTTGCTAAGATTGTAACAGATTCAGAATATCATTAGGACTTTCTCCTCTGCATTGATGGGATCTATTTTGTCAGCTTTGTAGGATAATCTTGCGTGGTGCTTGCTCACCTACCTACCTACCTGCCATATGTCTGGCTGAGCATGTGGATTATGTATCCTAAACCTTCTTCAGCTGTTTATAGACAGCAGTTACTTTGTAACTGTGAAAAGGTAGTAGTGGTAGATGAATTTAAGAGTCAGTTGCTGGACTTCTCCTGAGAGGATGTGCAGCCTAGTGTGAATCTCTTAACTTGTTAGAATCTTAAGCAAAAAGCATGTTTTATTCCAAGTCATATGCATACATTATCAACTAGTTTAACTCTTGGTTCATGGAAGGACATTAGATCACAGATGCCCTGATTTAACTCAGATCTAGATAGTGTCCTCTTTCATATTTGTGCTTAATTATGTACTTTCCCAGGAAAAAAGAGCTGTACTGAGGAACCTAAAGGTCCCTTTAGCCCTGTATCTTCTCTTTGAGTCCAAAAGCATGTACTAAGAGGGTAAAAACAGGGGAAGCATATASTGCTTAATATATGCCTCCCATGCTTCAGGATTTTTGAGCAGGGAGTAGAGGTGGTTTCTGTGTATTCTAAGTGGACTTCTTTAATATGAAATTGTCCAGTTTCCCCTTCAAACTCGTAACTTTTTGGCAGCTATGACATCTGTAGCAAGGAATTACACAAGTTAGCGCTGTATGAATAAATGTCATCTTTTATTTCTTCTGAACCTGTTGCTTGCTGCTTTTGATTATCTTGTCTAATTTCACTTCCTCTGAGGATACAATTTCAGGTATGGTTAAAAACACAAATTTAATGAAGTTAGGGTGAGTCTTTATGTTTTTATGACCCACTCAGTAAGCAATTTTCAAAGAACTCTTAAGACAAAGTATTGATGTGCATCCAGTTCTGAACAGCTGATTAGTTTCCCATGGGTTAATGAAGTTGTACTGAAAGGAAATTTCATAGATTTTTGACCTTTATGTAGTGAGAATGGAATATAGTATCTAAATAGGGTTGATCGATAAAAGTACTGCATAATTGAGATAGAAGCTACATTAAACAAATGTAAGGATGGCTGTTTGCCAAATAGTATGTTTTCTTAAAGGTTGTCCTTTATTTTTTCAGGAAGGTTTTGCAAGAGGGCRTGGGTGCAGATTTGAGTAAAGTTTCTGAGGCTTATGGTATTCAGTAAAAGGCAGCTGAAACCTAGCTTCTAAACTAAATGTAGGGAAAGTAATAGCTTTGGGTGTGAAGACCTGTGCTAACATGGTAGTGGGGATGTGTCAGTGGATTTGTGTGTGCTGCGTTCTTAGAGTGATGCCAGACCAATTAACACCTTAACCTTTGAAATTACGGCCATAATTCCAAGCTCTTATGGTTGTGATAGATGTATCCATGAAACTTAAATTTTTAGATAACTGTTGAATTAAATTTTGAGATCAGGATAGCCTCTCTAGACCAAGGTTTAAACAAGGAACAATTGAATCCATGTGAGACTGAAGTCTTACAATTGCTCTGGCATCACTACTACTTCCCATCTAGCAGCATGAAAAAAGTTTGGAGAGCTTGCTATTTAATGTTGCTTCTCCCTTCCACATGTTTGAAAGAATAAATGCCAACAGTTCAGTTCATTTTCTTTTTAAAGGTAAGCGAAGAGAAAGGTTAACTTTACTCTGGTTTGCCCAGTAGTAGAACTGTTGTAAAGTACACAAGCAGAATTTTTCTGTTAGCTTAGGTAGTCAAACTCATTTAATATTGACAGTAGTATATTGCCATACCTATTCATGGTAGTGGTTGGCAAGCATTCTGACCTTCAACTTTGTGTTTGAAATGACTTTCCCTTCTGTCTGAATGATTGATGTTATAAAATAAAATAAATTAATACACAAATTATCTGGAAATCTAGTATTGCTAGTTGAAACTGTGTTCTAGTGAATATTAAAATTAGAACTCTGCTAAATTTCTTTAAAAGATCTATTATGCAAATCAGTATTAAATGGGATTGCCAGATTTCAAGACCGCTAAACTGTTTCAGTATTGAGTGGTGTTGCATAAGCTGTCCTTGCTGTCCTTTGGTAGAGAGGATTCTCCATTTGATCAGATCCTTCACTCTTCTCTAGACTTTGCTATGTCTGTATGTCTGTGTCTGGTATTCTCTCGGTACTTAGTACCCTGTCAAATTCTTCTGCAGCATGCTGAGCAAATAATGTTTGTCCTATGGGATCCTGGGTAATTGAGGGTTTACTGACCCATCTGAAGAAATGCATAAGAACCAGCCCATGTATTCAAATAAGTGCTTGTGTGAAGTATCTCAATACTTAAGCTATTTAATGAGAAACTTTTTTTGTTTTTTTTTTGCAGAGTCTGTGTCCGTTCCCGTTGTTGGGATGCATGTATGGTCATAGATGGAGGAACATCTTTTGAGTTTAATGATGGGGCAATAGCTTCAATATTGATTGATACAGAGGATGCACTGTGCACTGTTCTGCTGGAAGAATGAGGGACCCGAATGTGTTTTCTGTTGAAACAATTCTGGATCCAGAGAGGGAACTCCTGGAGATAGACAGCATGTCACAGTGCTGTATTAAGTTGGAAGTTAGCTTTTTTTGGATGCAAGAGCATTTGAGAGAAGCTTGAGATGCTTTTCTTTCCTTCAGATGGGGAAATTTTAGAACCCTGATACTTAAGCTGTTTTGCATCTGGTGTAAAAAAAATGCATCTGAAGTCTTACAACTTCAGTGAAAATTGACACTTATAACCTGTAAGGCAAACATGAAAGAGCATCTTTTTAAACTTAGGTAGATGGGTTCAGATATTGAGTAGCATTAAATATTCAGATGTACAGTTTTTTTATAGCAGTCTGGGACTGATAAAACTAAACACCTTCATACATATACTTTTGTAGAAAAGTTGACTGTCAAGATTGAATAACTTGATGCAAGGATACATAGATTTTTTTGGTAAATTCTGATACCTAACAAAAATGGAAATACAAACTTTTTATATGCTTTTCAAAAATTTCACAACTTTATAGTTTTCATATAACTTATGACAGATCTTTTGGCTCTCGTTTTTTTTTTCCTTACTGTATAGATTTGCATTAACTTTCATCTGTTTAGTTTTTAGAAGCTCTGTTCACATACCTTGAATGAGTTAGCTCTCACCGTTGCTGTTAGGATAGAGAGACTTGAAACCTAAGGGTGTTCTTAAGCCCTTTAACAGGAATACTTATCTAAAAAAAAGTGTATTGAAGTAATGTATGCTTCTTCACCGAATGGGGTAACTGGTTTCCAGGTGTTCAGTCACAACAGTTTATGTAGGTAACTATCACTAAAAGGCCTTAGTAAATAAAATGGTTTGGAATTTTGGCTTCTGAGCTGCTTTGTCACTACAGAAGAATGAGATGTGCTAGGTGTAGTAGTTGGAGTGCAGGTTAACAATATGGTTTTCTCTGTCTTCCAAGTATGAGTTTCTAACTACCCCATAAAATGCTTCCTTTCTGAACCCCATGCTGAATTCTACTCGTTCAATTGGCAGCAAATTATARCTAACTTCATATGCTTCTGATTACATATCTGTTAGGTAAACAAGGTTTTTAATACAAAAAAAAAAAAGCTCTATGATTTTAAAAGAGGGAATTGACTTTTAAATAATGTTTTAAACTGTAAACTGTGACTGCCTTTAGAAGTTCATGCTGATTAATGCATAGAGGAGAAGGCAGAATTTGAGAAAATGTTTCCTACAGCTGGAACTCTTCTGGTACATGACTTGAATCAATTTTTTTTTTGTTTGTTTGTTTACTACAGATCTATTTCTAAAAGGCAGATTCCCTAAAAATACTTCTGGAGAGGCTTCTGTAACAGATGTTCTCAGATCTAATGGAAATATTCTCCAGTGTGGCCAATCAATGTATTTATTGCCAATCACAAAAATGTAAACTGATTTTTGTAAGTGGAAGAAGTGGATAAAGGATTTCTCCCTTCCACCAGTGTTTTTCCCCCTTCAGAGTTCACTCTGAAAGAGTTTAGAGGAAAAGGATTTGACAAGACCATTGAATTCTAGAAAAATGGGATACTGATACAGCCTTTTCAATAAGCTATCACTGTTTTGTGCACATCATCTTTTAAGTGTGCTGGTGATTGAAGTGTTAYTTGCAATATCTGCTTGAGTTATCTGAATTGTAAATGGGAAGGGGAAAATCAAAGTAGTCAAATATTCTCTAGAAACTTTTAAATTCTGGAAACTGTGAGAATAAAGCTCTTTGTATGTCTAAAGTAATCTGCAAAACTACTCTAAAGGTAAAGATGTGAATGACTAATCCTTTAGAAAGTAGGTTGCCCAGAAACTAGGGGATTAGTTATTCCTAATCCATCTATAACCAGCTAAATGATGGCTTATGTGCCTCTGTCTAGTATACCAGTCAGTATGCTTTTTTTTTTTAAAAAAAAAAAAAAAAAAGAATTTATAACTTCCTAGGACTTTGTTACTAACTGTTAGACCAGAGGCTTATTTGGGATTTAGATATTTAAAGTGCCCTTGAACACCTACATGGATTAAAATTTATGGCACAAGTTCTTTTCCCTACTTAATCAGAGCTCTGTAATGTTTAAATGGAGACTGAGTAGGGTGTCATTCTCTTAACTATATCATTCCTTATTCTGAATGCTGATTCTAAAAGGCACTGTTTTTCCAAGTCCTATAGACCCTAAGTATAATCTGGTTTAAGGCCAGAGGGTTTAGGGTTTAGTAAGAGATTTCACAGTTAAGTTCCTAAACATTACATAGTGAAATGGAAACATGACCTACTCATGAGTGTCCTCTGCTGGCTTTGTGTCTGTATTTAATTGCACTTCTGTTGAAGCATTTACTGGTGAATGCTTGATTTAAATAACTAGGATGGGTCAGAGATCTATAGTAGATAATCAGTAAGCAGGGCTAGCTTTTAATAAAGAACTATAAAATCCTTTTTAAAAACCCTTTATTACAAAGGAATACAGTACAGACAATTTACCTGATAGTGTTCTGTGATGTGACTTGAGTGTTGGTTTAATGGTGATTTAATTTGCCTAGTCTGGTAATCAACTCTGTCTCTCTTCTACCTGCTGATTCAAATCCCTGGTCTGTTTTCATTTAGTGCTGGTCCGCACTTCTGTGTTCTGCTAAAATAAACCTGTCATTCTCTGCTTTTTAAAGTGGTGTTTATACATTATGTAATAAAATTAAAGTGTAATAACTGTTAGAAAGTCTTGTGCCTTACTTCTTAAATCTCTGAATTTTACCTAAAGAAGGCGTAAGGACCTAGAAACTGTTGTAGAAAAAAGTTAAAATTGCATTGCAAGTTACAGGCAGCTGAATATATGATACATTTACCTGATTTGTCTCTGTGGTAGAGTTCAGTATTGTTTGCCTGGGAGTACCAAATACCAAACTCTTCATTTAGAAATATGTCAGTGCTGCATCATAGCCAGAGGATTTGCATTGTCTGCTGCAGCCACTGTTGTAACCAATAAACCTGCAATACAGATGCTTGTACTCTGCCAATATTTGATATTTCAAAAAAAAAAAAAAAAAAAAAACTTTCAGAAGCTAAAGCCATAGTACTAACCCAGTTCTGTCTTTAAGTGGTGTACAGTCTATTAAATACTAAGTGTATTGGTGATGGTATCCTTTTTGTTAGTGTCATTTTTTTCATTGCTTGGACAAATTTCTGCTTTTCTTTATGCATGTCACAAAGCTGGTGTCAAATTGGGAAAACCTCCCATCCTTCAGTCATTACAGGTACAGTATAGTAATTTTGTAGGTTTTTATTTAAATGCARGAGATTCATGTGGTTACATTGTGTTGAGGGGGAAGAAGTTACAGCAATGCTGTGCTGCCAGCTCAAAGGTGGGTTTTTTTTTTTTTGTAAGCAGTTTAAGGCATAAGACTGCAAACTGAAGTAATAAAATGTCCAATAGCCTCCAAATTCCTACTGCTTCCCCCCCCAACTTTCACAGGGTAATTTGCCCATAACTCCTTTTTTTTGTAAGGACTACAAGCTATACCTATCTAACCATTCTCACTGTACCTCACCTCAAATATCCATGAATGAATTTACCACCTGCCTCTTGCATTCATTGGAATGAGGACAGTGTGTTCATGTTGTACCAGTGGTTGCAAGATAAAAGTTTCATGCCAGGAAGCTAATGCTTGTGTGTGGTGCAACAGAGCCTGCTCCTGCAGGAGGACACCAGAGACAGACAGATCAAAGTTTTATTTGATGGAATTGCCTGTCCTTATCCTTAGATTTCATTTTTCAAACTTTTTTTTTCACTAAATAAGGAGGCAGGCATGAAAAGCTAAAGAAAAAAACTAAAGCAATGCTGGGTTAATGTTACAGATACAAGAAGTGGAATGATTTAAAAAAAACTTAAGCTATTAGAAAAAAGGAGGTGTCCCTCAGTAGCACCAAAGGCTTTCTTCCTTCCACTGCTCGTTTATGCTGCAGTCCTGGGTATGGTTGTGTTGTTGGTCTGAGATCTATATTCATTAAAGAAAATATGATAGCTTTTGTATGAAGTCTTATCTGAGATGAGATCATACTTCCCAACTGAGGCTTCCTGAAGCTTGCAGAAGCCAGAAAAAATTACATTAAGTTTCAGTAACATTTAGTCAGAAAATCTGGCAAGGCTACATTTAAAAAAAAMCTGAAACCTGTTTATAGTAAGCATCTGTAAAAGTTTATGGTGGCTATCAAGTTCTATATTTCACTATCAAGGAGGAATGCTAAAAATAGGAGTTACTTTGTGGCCTGTTAGAGAAAGGTGTCACTGTAGCTCCTTTATACTGCTTGGAACTTGTATAGTACTCAGCTGCCTCCTAGCTGCTTTTGTGTAGATCTCCCTTCCCATGCTCCCTTCCTGTTTTCAGATTGAATGAATTCAGAAGCAGCTGGAGCCCAAGCTGACTCCTCTGTCCTCASAAACAGTAGATTGTCTCTTATAACTGTATCTTATTCAATTAAGACTTCGGATAGGTTTAATATCCTTATTCAGTTTGAGCTCTGCAAACCCAGATCAAGACTGTTCCATAATGAGCCTTATTAAGGTATCTAGCAGCACTGCAAGCCTTTTTAAGAGTAGAAGATTTGGAAGAGTTGAACAAAAGCACCTTTAGAACACCTTAGAGCAAAGAAAGCTGCATCAGAACCTGCAACAGCTGCCAGAGGTTTCATAGTTATGATTGTTTCAAAAATATTTTAAAAAGCTGTTCTAAAACAAGGGTTTTGAAAAAAATCTCTACACTTGCTCACAGCTCATAAGATTTCTAAATGCTTTAAGTAAAAAAATACTGTAAAAATATTTATGAAATTATATTAAGGCACAAGACCAAGAATTAAAGATACTCCAGCACTCTGCCTTTGCAAGGAGCCTCACTACACCCAGCATGTCCATAGCATCCAGTGAATCACACATGATCATAAACTGCTAGGATTTCTCAGTGTCAATCTGCATCTGATGCCCCAAATTTCATGGTTCTTTTTATTGCCAACAGTTGGCCTTGCGATYGCTGTAAAATGTGAACAATTGATCTTCAAGTCAGGAAGCGTTTCCTTGAGAATCTGCAGGGAGTTATCAGTCACTATTCCAAATACCTGAAGAGTCTTTAATGAAGGAATTTCACCAAGTTCTCTAGAAAAAAGAGCAATAAAGCAGTTGTTAGCCTGCAAAATATATATATATATATATATATATATATATATATATATATATTTGTATTCTATACCCAACCTAGCTAAATACACTTGAACTAAATTTTTCAAAATAAGGCAAGTAACTACTTGGAATAAATGTCCTTTCCTACTTCTAAAAAATACCTATTTAACTGAAACCCTGTTCTCTGTACTGGTAGTTCAGGAAAGTAAGGTTAACTGACAAACCACTAGCTTAAAATAGAAAACTGAAGAATTAAAAAAAAATATGAGATCTATATAAGCACTGCTGTATTTAAGGGTCATTTAAATAGGATTTAAACTGCTTGTTGCTGAAACCAGTGGTTAAATTTCTTCTTGCTGTTCTTTCTCGCACACAATGGAAACAAACTGGCTCCTCCTCTTTCATTTCTCCAGAGTTAAATGTTTTGAACAAGTGGAAGGAATTGACCCAGATGAAATTTCAACACATGGCTTGCAGTACACAAGCCAGTGGGGACTGTCAATCTCCAATTTGTCATCATGTTTTGATAAGCAGCCAGCCCTGGCGCCTCTATTGCTTAATGTTTGCCCAGCAATCATGTGAACTGTGTATCTGCATGTATAAGCAACTATTTAGATGAAAGCAGAAGGCAAAAGATACAGGATACACAAGCTGTCACCGTGATAGCACACTACCATCCACGTTAAAGGTTCTTCAGATTCCCATTTGGGCAGACCTTTTTTCCAAAGGGAATCACTGTTCCTGTTGATCTTTTTTGTAAGACTCACATCCTTGCTCAGAGCCCTTACAGACTGCAACCGCTTGGTCCCACCAAGTAAATAATCTGGGTTTTATAACTCCTTCAGCTCAGTTACCTAATCCTCTTCCAAGGCTCTGTAAACAAATATTTACAGCGCTATTAGAGCACAATAAGCTTTTCTAGCCTTCCTGCCTTCATCTCAGCAGAGCTTAAAAATGCAAGAAAAGAACGAACAAAAGACTTCCCCCCCTTCAAGTCCCCCCACTGTGTCCTCTACCCCAAAAAAAGCACACTTTAAAAAAAAAAAAAAAAAATCCACAAAGTAAGTAAACATCCCCTCTGGCACCTATGCAGTTACTGCATGCTGAATATTCTTGCTGCTAGTTGACAGCATTTTTGTAACCTGCTGAATCTCCAGAGGATCCCTGAGGTACTGGAGACCTCCAGCTGGAATAATGCCACTATCTTAGGCCAGTTGTGTCTTCTGCATCCTTGCTTTAGTTAGATGTGAGCCATTTCACCAGTACATAACAGACCTGCTCATGAACCAGTCCTCAGTTGTGCAAGCTCTCAACCCAAAAAGTCAGTAAGAAAGAAAAGGATAAAAAGATGACTGAAACGTGGAACAGACTGATAAAGCTGAGGACTGGGTGAACAGAAACCTCACAAAATTCAGTAAGAAGAAAAGGAAAGTGCTGCCACCAGTGCAGGCTAGGAACCACCTTGCTGAGCTGCAGCCCAGATGGGGACTATGAGGAACACCACACTTTTACTTACTTACTTAGCAGCAGCCAGCAGAGCACTCTCCTTGGGAGTAACACAAGCTGCACACATGARGCGTGGCCAGTGAACTTAGAGGAGTTATGCCCCTTGGCACTGATGAGGCCACAGTCAACCAGACACTCACGGTTTTGGCCCCTCTTCCTCTGCCCCCCCCTCCCAGGCCATACTAAGAAATTGGAGGAAAGGATGCACAGGATCTAGGACACAAGAGAAGTTCAGGGAGCAGGGCTTGAGTCTGGCAAAGAGGAGGTGAAGGAGTGGTCCAGCTGCAGCCTCCAGTTACTTGACAGGTAGCTACAAAGAGGACAGAGCCTTCCAATTCTTTCTGGTAGCATCAGACACATGATAAGAAGCACTGGTGTCCCAAGCCTTGGGAGGTTCAGGCTGTGCATTAAGAAAAACTTTTTAGAGGGAAGTTAGCGAAGCACTGAAACAGGAAGACCTTATGAGATCTCCACCCTTGGAAGTTCTCAAGGTTTGCCAGACAAAGCCATGGCTGATGGTGTTACYCTCACTCTAAATAGCATTTCTAAGTGCTTGCTTCCTGCAATATGGCTTCCTGCTATAGGGATCATATCAACTTATCGTAACAAACTGTGACAGCAGGAAGGGAAGGAACTGTGTGTGAGGCAGGCCACACACAGCAAGCAGCTGGGGGAAGGGGAACAGGAAGGAAAGCTGCTGGGGAAGAACAGTACAGAAGGCAGTCTGAAGGAGCTCCATACAACACTCATCTGCTGMCAAAAATCTAAAAAAAAGAATCCTATGTGAATATGAGATTCCTCACAGGATAGTGAAAGAAACAAGAGAAAGCTGTGTAGACTATTTTAAAACAACATAAAGTGTTGTGTTCCTAGATTTCCACTATTTTTAATGACTCAGGTTGGTTCCTAAGTACACTCCTGGTCACTGCTGATCTAAGAGTCAGAACACTGCATCTTCCAGGCTTTATGGTCAAATATCCTTCCAGGCTTTATGGTCAAATCAAAGCTTGATAGTTGAAGGCATGCACTTACAGATTCAAAACAGGCCAGAGATGCACAGCTCTAATAACAAATAGCATAAAAACCTCTAGCTGTAAATAACTCTAAATCTGTGTTTCAATGGCAACCAATAACTGATAGAGACACAGCAAAAGCAGAGGAATATGTGCGGATTAGTTGTTCATTGAGAACTATCCACTCTATTAACTTTTCCAAAGGACCTCACCTCCCATTGCTCCACAATTAACAGCTGTATTGACACATATTTGACCAAGAATGTGCCAGAGGCTTCCCCAGAAACTCACACTTCCTAACTTGAGCACCTGAATTTACACYCATACACAGTTGCATAATACTGACACTATTACTGGTCACTGGCAGGACTGGAACCTCCAGCTCTACCCAAGAGAAATAAATACCAGTAGTATAATACCATTAAGGGGAGACATGATGCACACACTGAGCGGTGAGCTTCATGCATGTGGGCTCACATCACAGACACGTTCTCAGCCCCCTTTGGTTGCAGTCCGGATTCTGGAAGGGAGACGCTCTAGCAATCAGGTTCTTTTTTCTCTGCCCTTTATTCCTAATTCTTCACACCAGTAAGTTCTTTTTCAAAATAGTACTTGCAATTTTTAAGTGTGAAGTAAAGTTGGTTTAGTTCAACGTACCCTCTCTACGAACAGTGAACCAAAGCCTTTTAAAGATTACTTACACTAAGGCAGCAGGCGATATCTGGTAACATCGGCTAAGACACAGATGCTGTAAGAAGATGAGTTGATGAAAATATTGGAAACACTCAGGCTTCAACATCACGCTGTCACTGCACACAGGAGAGCATATGAATTAGAGGTTGTTCTTTAACTACAAAGAAGCAGCAAATTTGATATTTCCAAAGTTGTAAAGTTTAATGAATGTCAACTTCTTTTTCCACCATTTAAGCGCTTTCTTGCTTGTTATGGAAATGACCCATCTCTAAAGTGCATGCTTGGGGGGGATTCTGATTTTTGTTGAAGGGGAAGTGAAGCAGCAGCTTCTCTGGATGCAGATGTTCTGCATCAGAACTCAGGCAACAACAATTACTTTACACTTCAGATTTCAAAAGATTTAGTTGACCAGCTTAAAAACAAAATATACTTTTTACAATTTTATTGCCACGTAACAAGTTTGTATCGGAGCTGAAGTAGGGCGCTAGACTCAGAAGCTGTATGTGTGAAAAGTAATCTTTCACTCTACCTACTGACTCCTAACACTTTTTATGTGACAAATCCATTGTGTATTTAACATATATGCCCAAGTGACAAACAAATCTTCACACTAATGTTACCTGCTCCAACTTATGTCATGCAAAACAGGAAATCTTCTGTAGGCTTGCTGAGAAACTGTTTTCTGGCTGTGAAATTCTACTCTTACTCTCAGCTACTGCTCAACATAGAATGAGAAATCCCCTGAACGGTAAAGTTTTGAATACAAGCTGCACAGGGTTTCTTACCTTAGGTCTAAATGCACAAGAGAAGGACATCTTTCCACCAGTATCTTAACATCTGAAAAGACGTTGCAAAGAGTCAGCACATTTTTCAGTAACAAGACAGACATGCTTTATATGGAGATTGAAATACTCAGCTCTATTTATGTTCATGTATATCTTCTCTACTGGAACCCCACATCTTAAATCCAATTTTTCATCAGAGATTCATACTGCAGATTTAAAACATAGGATCTACCTATTGAGAAACTGCACAGGGACTGTTTTCAATCCTTTGGCCAAACAGACTGATAGTCTAAAAAACTGTATCCAGAATCAGTTGTATCAGAAACTTAGCAAGCAAGCAATTTAAATGTKGCTACTGTAGAAATCTACTAGACAATTGATTGAGATGCCTGAAGTATCTTACATACAGTGAAAGTTACTTCTGTACCACTTCACTTCAAATTTTCAACACTTCAAATACTCTTTAATGCTTAAAATTATGTCAATGTGCTTAAAATGTTAGTTTTTACAGATGTCTCCATTTTCACACGCACAAAGAAGTTCTTTCTCATGACAGAGAGCTATGGTTTTCCTAATTAAAATTTTAAGTTCCTTGGAGCTTTTGTCATTTTCTGCAGATAGCATATCTGATAGCATCCAAAAGGCCACTATTAGGAAACTGAGTATAAGCATCCAAGAGAAAGTTTTGGTATTTCAGAGCTCATGTGCAAAAACTAGAGGTAATAATACTTAAATGATGATGATTAGTGAACCATGCTCCAATCTTATACCCTATAGGTTTTATTAAATAATTTTCTCACAGAAATTGTTTTGCAAACAAAAGGCCACGTGATCTCTTTAATGATCAGAACAACATAAGGTTTGAATTCCTTGGCAAGGAGGCCAAATAGCTTGGAGGAGGAGAGGAGGTATTGTGTTTTTTTACAGTTTTGAGGCGGAGATAYGAAGCAGAATGGTGTATTTCCCCACAAGCGGAATGCATGCAAGGTCTGTGTGAGATTTAAACAGATCAAAGGGAGACCACAGCTTGTAGGTAGGGACTTCACTGCTTGTGAGTCAATGCCCTATTGTCACATTTGCTCATTGAGATAATTCATTTTTCTTGACCATCAAAGCCTTTTCATCCTTTATCTATGCTTTTGTCCATTTTGCTGAGCCCTTTCCCCAGCATTTTTTAGGACATCATGCCAGGCTGAAACTGAAGTAGCTATTTCATCTGTTCATTTCCAGAAGACACCTTCAGCAACCACAAGAGCAGAAGCCTTAACTTAGGATGACTCCAAGAACTGAACTCTTTCCCACAAATCTAGAGGACCACACTCCAYAGTGGAACATGTGACCCAACAGATCCTGCTTGCAGGACTTGGTTCAGAAGTGCAGGCTCCACCTCCAAATGAAGATCAAACAAGCTTTCACCTACTCATTTTTAAATTGAGGGACAAATTACCTCATCCCTCATAGCTGAGCAGGAGACAAGAGTAAGATTCTGTGATAGCAAGAACATCACACTACACTGAGCGAAAGATCACTATTACTGCATCATATTTCTACTATATACAGCAGATGCCAACCAGAAGCAAATAAAAAGCCTGCTTTGATGTTTAGCTCAACAAATCAGCTCATACTTAAAATCCAATATATCTTTTCCCCTAGAATGAGATAATGGTTTGCCATGCTGCTATTTACCTGATATTTGTAGATTCTGTCTGTACCCACTTAAATTTAGTTGGATTACTTTTGAAGTAACATGATTGACTGCTGCTTTGACGTGGGCAGCTGTAAAGTCACACCAAGACAAGTTCAGCTCCTCCAATCTATAGAAAAATACCAGAAGGTTATTTGGAAGCATGAGTGAAATAGATGTATTACAGTTTGAGTTCTGATATTTATCTACTACATTGATAATTTTAAGGCAAAAACTTCTACTACCAAGTTGCTATTAATGAGTGTAAATTTCAGTCTTACAACAATTAAGCACTGGAGCAGGTTGCACAGCGAGCTGTGGAATCTCTGTCCTTGGAGATTTTCACAACCTGATCAGAGAAAGCCATAAACAACCTGCTTGGTGCTGAATTCAAACCGTGCTCTGGGCAGGGTGCTGAAGTAACCTCCCAGGCCCCTTTCCAAACTGATTCCATAATACTTTAGGAAGTGAAATGGTTGTCTCATGAGACCACCAAAAACAAAGACTATCTTTTCATCTTGTTTCTGGCTGGTGACCTGAATCAGTTCCTACTGAATAAGTGTTCACATTTAAAGGGGGAAAAAAAACCCCACCACCACTAGCTATCCAATATTAGTGTTGGTCAGGTGACCAAGCAATCTTAATTATATAAAATATTTTACAGTTTTATGTAAGCATTGGCCAAGTTGTGACCCTAACTCTCTTCATATGCTTCATATTTACAGGTTAGCACCATTCAAGGACATGGACAAAGACTTTTTTTTGTGCGTGTGTGCGTGCGCGCGTGCACGTGCAGGCACTGTAGATGTAACCAGAGGATACAGACACAGCAAACAGYACAACCAGAGCCTTTGGGTGGCAAGCTTTATGTAAACAAAAAAGTAAATCATTAAAGCAGTAAGATGCTCTCCCACAGTATACCTTAGGAGAGCACATAGTGGTGAAACCAACATATACACAAACTATATGGCTTCCGCTCCGTTGTTAAAAAAAATAGGTATACACTGCCACTAGCATTCCTAGCCCAGATCCGGTTTTCCGAGTGTTATGCACTGTGCACTGTACAGAGACAGCYATTCCCTAAAGCGCTTATGATCCAAGTAATCAGACCAAGCAATAGAAAGCATTATCTGTCCATGAGGCAAGGCAGAAAGAGATTAAGGATTTGTCTGTCCACAAACTCGCAGTAGTTTGATTAAAAACATGTTTTTGCCAAAGCAAAAATTAAGTAGTTTGTCAAGCATCTCACAGGAAGTCAGCAGAAAGACTAAATACAAATCCCAGATCTGTTGGGGTTCAGTGACTTCCTGACAGCAGATGGTTTAATCACTGGATCTGTCAATCTGAACACAGCACTTCATAGAGCAGAAGGGTATTATAGGTTATTGAAGGATTATTTTAACATAGATGGAAGAGCATAATGTTTTCTGTCATCCATGCTGTATTCTGTGTATAAAGGGAGATTTCAGACTTCACTTTCCAGTCGCAAAACACAYGCTTTCGCTTTTGAGGATGACATATTGCTTTCACTGAGAAAAATCGGATTTGCAAGATAATCAAAGGTATGTACGCACCTTCTATCCAGCAACAAGACTTTCTTTTTGCTGTTAAAAAAGGAAGTAGCTTGATGGAAACAAATTATCTGATTATTCAGCTAATAATAAACTGTCAGACATTTGGGAACACAAACAGGTCTCTTAGTATCTCTCTTAGGAAGAAGTACAATGGGGATGCCTATGCAACAAAGAAAAGGAAGTGGGGGGAGAAGGAGCGAGAAAAGGGAGGGGAAAGGGGAAAAAAGGGGGAGAAGGGGGAAGGAAAAAAAAGGGAAAAAGAACAGATATAATTTCTCTCAGGAATAGCAGTAAGCAGGAATAGCAAAAACTGTTTTTATCTTACTCAGAACAACTGCTCAACATCAACTCCAGGGTTTCTGCAGAGAACCCTGAGCACCCACAGAGATTTAGTCGCATCAAACTGGGATTCTGAGCAATGCTCCTGTAGGAGAGAAAAAAGAAAAGTCAGATCAAACTTAAGTGTTGGGACATCACTTGCATTGCTAGGATGTTAAAAGCTAAGATTCCAGGCTCAGAGTTTTTTATCTAACATGCAATACTATGTCTTTATTAAACTGACCAACTGTAGAGTCATGAAGTATTTAGACTCCATACTTGGAAAGGAATATTTGCCCGTTTACCTGATGATCCTGATAAGTCTTCATATTTAAAAACTGCTGTGTTTAAAAAGGAAACAGAATTTCTTTTCACCTTCTGCTGTTGTAAGCCAATAAACAAACCCTATGGCTTATCAGAAGTGACCGTACCTCTACAAAAGACTGAGCAATCACCCCATCTGAAGCCATCTCTTTCTAAGATGGTGGTTATTGCAGTACAAAACATGTCCAAACAGGATCCTCCTGAACACATCTGTTTACTACACTAGAGCAGACATGCACTTGGCCAAACAGAAAAACACCCTACCCATTTGTCCATAAGGCAATAAACTGTACTCCATACATAATTAGTACGCAGTTTTCAGGCACTTTTTTCCGGCATCAAAAACCAAAGCATATTGGTTTAGTTGTGCTTTATTTATTTATTTATCTTTATTTATCTTTTCCCTAGAGCAAGGAAAGTGCTGAAAAATTCAAAAGAAGAATGTGAGACACCTAGAATGTCTGCCATTTGACCTGAGGTCCCTGGCTCCTCTGCAATCACCTGACATGATCGAACAAGAGGCTGATTGCACATATGTCACTGTCTTTCCAGTTTAACCAAACAGCAGCTCATCTGCCTGACAGAAATTATAGTTTTCCAGATACTCAAAAAGAAGGTCACAAAAAAGTGAGAAATGGAGCAGAAACACACAAGCACCTGGCAGGGAAGTTGCTGGGACCCCTTAAAATAGAAAGAGACGTGTGCTCTGGGAGTGCAGAAATGGGAAAATAGAAGTTGTTTTGCTGTGGGAACAGCCAAAGGACATAAATACCCTACAGAGATGAGCAGTTTCTCTAAGTTTCTGTTATTCTGGAGAACGAGAGAAACTCTTTTACAAAGGAGTTACCTTTGCACATTGCCTTTTTGAGGACAGAGAGCAAAGAGGCAGTCCATGTAGCCCACCAGCTAATTCTGTTACTTGCCTAAAACCAGGCATTGCAAAAGACTCCCACAGCACAACTCTCAACTGTGTAAATTCACTAGCCTGCACAAAATAGTGGTGCGAAACAGAAAGTATTTATTGAATATTACTGAATATGTCACTCACTTGATGATGTCATCAGAAAGCACTAGCCCTTCCAAGCTGAGGTTCTGGAGTCTCTCACATCGACAAAGGATACTCTGCAGATCCGCAACAGACACCGTGCAGTTCGACAAATCCATGTGTTGAACCCTGAGAGGTCTAAAAAGGAGAAAGGTGGATTACTAAAAATACACTAAAAACCAATCCTCAAGTTCCAAATAACATAAATATTTCTACTACAATAAATGTGTGCAAAATCTGCAGAAAATATTTGTGCACTTGTACCTTATATGAACAGTTACACTAAGCTTATTAGATTTGCTACTAAGCTACTAACCAAAACTGCTGAACTCTTAACTTCAAGACACATAAATGTAAGATTCATCACAAGAGCCGTAAGTCTATCCGGATGGACTTGAACTATTTTTTTAAATATATTTTAAATATAAAACTGTCTAACAATTCTTGCTTCTAAAATAAAGAAATATATTTCAAGTGGATGACGGTGCTCAAAATACACTTTCAAAAATTGCATTAACTTGCTTTTAAATAAGTGACTGATGAATGCAGAGCCTCTTATTTCAACACATGCCTACACAGCGATCAGCTCTGTCACACTACACTGAGACATCACAAATGTTACTAACAGTATAGATTTTAACCAAAAATACATAGAAAAACAGTAAAGACTATTTGAAATTAATGATTTCAGGATCCAGAACACGGAGGAAGCCTCACTTGCTGGTTTTAAACAACGGATTGCTAATACAGGATCTTGGGCAGCGGAACACAGTAACACCCGCAGGCAACAACTGGCCAATCACTCCYGGCAGCAGATTTCTACCAGTCAGATCAAGAGTCTGCCAGAGAGATTCATCAAACCTAGGGAAAAGAATTTTACTTGTTAGTGAGTAATCAAGGGTCAGAACTACAAGTAAAACAACCGAAAGCTTTCCACATCGCAAAAGACTGATAAAGATTGAAAAAATTCAATAAAATTTATTAACACCAAAATATTTGAATAATCTCTTAAATATATGCACGTAATCCGCATGCAGTATCAACTGAATTACACATGAAGACACAAGACAAGAACCAGACCACTTAACAATCTATAGAAGCAAAGTTTTTCTGAGCACCAAGCAAAAATAAAGCAGTACTTACGAGAGACGACGCCATCTCTTGCATATCAGGGAAACTTTTAGTAGATCATTTAGGGGCAAATATGCAAAGACTGCCAATAGCAATTCATCTGGAAGTGCATCCCAAGAAATACCTTGAAGGAAAGAATGAATGTACTCTAGTTAGAGTTGGTTCATTTTTGCCTGCTGATCAGATGTCTTGTTTGGCTTTGTTGTTAAATGTTCAGTAAGCAGTACTATAGTCCCTCCCTACGCTATACATACACCAAACACTGCTTAGCCTCCTTTCATCTTTTCATTATAGGAAAAAACGGTAATAATACCCTCCTAGGTGTGACAAGCAAATGCAGAAGTTTCCATAGCATCAACTTGGTATATATCCTGAAGCTAAGGAAAAATAATTTTCCTGAAAAACAACTGCAATCTTCACTCACATACTCATTTGGAAAGCAAAAGCATCTCAATCACTTCCTCCATAATTCTCTCTAAGGCTCATACACTTCCTTGCACGCAGGAGGCGAAAGACAAGTCAAAAAGGCAGGTTCAGAAATTGGGTATTGGACTTCTTGTCTTTTCYTTCTTTGCTAAAGAGCCCAATCTATCTATGCACATGAGCCTTCCAGAGTAGAGTCCAAAGTGAGCTTTCACAAAGTTCAGAGGAGAACTCGGCACTGCAAAGTGGTCCTTAAAATGTGCACACTGATCCCCAAGAATTATCTTAAAGGACATGATGTGGTCTCAGCTTCTCAGGGATAGATACAGGGCTCCAGAAGGTGTTGCCATTCACTTGGGAAAGATTCCCGGGTAGCGAAGCTCAGATGCCTGTGACCAAGCAGGTCTCACTGTCTCATTTAAAAGCAAGGCTGTCTGAAGACATTCCCACCTTCCACAGGACAGCCTTGTGTCTGGAGAGCTGTTTTTCTATTTTGAATTAAGCAGTCACAGCACGGACTGAAAAAACATTCTAACATCGGGGACAGGCACCCAACATCCCACAGCCCCTCTTCAAGTGTCCCAGCACTGCAGGTTACCGCCCTGCTCTTTCCCCAAACAGCCCTTTCTGGCCCGGGAGCCCTGCGCCCTTTGCTGCACCTTCCTCATAGCTCTCTGGCAGGGTTCCCCGAGCCATTCCCAGCCCAGCTGCAATGGAGGAGCGGAGATGCCGCCCTCCGGCATTCCTCACAGCCTGCAGAGTCAGAGGTGGGCGTCCGAGTCCCTTGGGGCTCGAGGACTCCTCTTTCCTCAACGATCATATAAAGACCCATCTCCAGAGCTTTCAAGTTACTCGGKGGACAGCCGCACCAATAGCTCAGCTTCACCTGACGGCGTTTTGTGAGGAGTTCGGCCCGCCTGCTGCACGGCGAAACATCCCCAGGAACGGGTCCTCTGGGCAGAGGAATGGGAGAAGCTCAGGCCCGGCTGGGCTGAGCGGGGACACAAATCCCGAGCAGCCAGGGACAAACCACGGCACACGGGCATCACCGGTTTAGACTCGGACACATCTCCTCTGTTTAAGTCCTGTTTTACGTACCCTTTTGCCAGCGTAAGCCCAAAAGGCACTAGACGTGGAAACCACACCTCCCTGAGACAAGCGGAAAAAAAAGGAAAAGGAAAAGGAAAAAGAGAAAAGACGACAGAACGAAGCACTGACGGCCTACGGTGCCTGCTCTCCATCACTCTCGCAGGCCAAAAGAAACCTGGACCAGCACAACGCTACCTGGCTCTGCCTCTCGAAGCAGCCGAGGCCTGCGCACGATGACAAAGTCCTTTTCCTTCTCCTTCACCTTCTGCCGCTTCGGGGGCGGACAGGGCGACACGAGCAGGTCCTGCGGGGTGTTTTCGTTGCCCAGCTTGTCCTTCTTCAGGACRGCCACCCCCATGCCCGAGAGGAGCTCCGAGGTCTTGCTGGAGTCCCAGTCCCACGTGAAGCTTGTGGAGACATTGCTGCTGGAAGACGGGATTTCCTGGAGATGTTTTCTGCAGAAACAGCAACAAAGAGAAAAAAAGAAAGAAAGAAAGAAAAACCCCACTTGCACTGAAGCCTTCAGCCATACCGACGCTAAACTTAACAGGCGGCAGAAAACCCCCTCGCGCTGCACCGTTTTATTACCCTTCGGTAACACAACACGGGAGATGGAGCAACCGGGCGCGACGCGACGGTGATGGGCGCTGGGGAGGCGGCGGGAAGCCGGGGACCCGCCAGGCGCTCCCGCCCCGCCTGGGCCCCG
>NW_028185372.1:1701440-1886399 GCF_003343005.1 Rhea americana | reverse complement strand
CCCTCGGGAGGGGCCGGCCTGGCCGGGTCCCGCTGCCCCCAGCGAGAGCCGGGTCGGGGGCACGGAGTCCCCGGGCTCCGTGACAGCGCTGCGGGCTCCCCCTGGGTGGGAGTAAAGAGCAGCGGCTGGGCCGGGAGGGCTGAGGGGGAGGAGGGAGTCTGTATGCTCGGCCTGGTCTGCTCTTAGCCTCCCGTTTTCCCGTTCTTTCAGAGGTRCTAAGCATGTACGTTTAAAGTATGCATATCGGTGGGCTTTTCAAAATTTATGTGGAGTTGGAGTGTATTCTGTGTGGTCAGTGAGTGTAAAGCGATCTGCTTTAGCAGCTTCAGTGTGTAGCAGCAGTMTCTGGTTTGGGAGATCTGAATCATGGTGATGGTGACATTTTGCTTTGAAAGCGTTTCCTGCCTTTTTGGGAGCAACTTAGTAGTGGAGGTATGGAATTGAGGGACTTTGAGGGGCTCTGTCTATGTTTTCTGGTCACATCACTAACCACACCTGTTCACCTATTTAAAAGATATATGTTTTTTTTTCACACAAAGCTTCAGATTTTTGCTAGACCTTCTTCCAGTAATGCAGTTCTTCACCCATAACATCCAAATTGCATGTTTTGAAATTGSTAGGGATGGAAAATTAATTCTGAACACACCTACAACTCCACCCTTACTCAGCAAGCTGCTCATAAATGCTGTCCCTTGTTTACACCATAATGATGGAGAGATGTGCCTACAAAACTGGAGATGGTAATGGAAAGCACAGCAAATCACGCACAATTAAGTTGAATGTAGTCACTGGTATGACTCAACTGGCATTCATATAATCTTTATGGAGAATTTAGTGTCAACCGTATCTAGTTTTAACTAAAATAATTGAATAGTTCTTTAAAGGTTATTTAAAGAGATAATCAAATGATAGCCAATTTGTTTATTTTTTTTTTAATCTATATTTAACTTTATCCCACAGCCCCTTTTCTTCCTTCTCTTACGCTTTTATACTCACTTTTCTCTATTGAAGCATGGGAAAGTGTTTGGTGAAAGAAAGAAAATTCAATTATCTTTTAAAAGCTCTAAATTACCAGCCAAATAAATTACGTTTGTCTTACTGCAGTGTTAGGCTTCTGATCCTGTGATTTAGCTSCTTACCTTCCTTACTACAACAGCTGTTCTTTGTAGGTGCATTAGTCAGGCTGCCTAGATAGCAATTTCTGTTCTTTTTTAATGGCAACTAGACAGCTTTTGTGTCTTCTATTTTAGTTTCTGCAAATAGGTTGTTTTGTTCAATCTGTTGTTTCTGTAGTACTCACCTCTCTGAAGGCATCAGTCTCTGTGGTACTTAGTATTTTTCATTTGAGGACTAGACAGTGCCAAGTAAAGCAGGCAAACTTACTGTGTGTTTCTACTGCTGATTACTTGCTTCTTTTTGAACATCCTTATCTACTTAAGTAAAGCATTTGACTTTTATTTACTGTTCCTAAGGAGAATCCAGTTTTCCTCCAAATCAGAGAATACTGCTATTTTGAATTGAACCAGCACAGTATTTTATTATATATTTTGTTTCCTTATATGCTTTGTTTCCTTAAATACTTATATGCTAGCAATTAATTATTAAGTATTTTYTTCTTTTCAAAATAATCGAAGTTATAGATGCTAATAAAATGTCTCTGTGTAGCTGTACTCATGTTTCTTAGAACATCAGAGCTATGCAAATACGTTTCTTGATTCATCTTGGAGGTTATTGTTCCTGGCTAGTGCAATTGGATAACTGCTCTGGTCAGTTGTCTTGGGCAGCTTATGGCTAGATTCTTTCTTCAGATAGTTTTATCTCTGAGTTAAGATGCAGAAGCTTCTCGTTTGTTGTCTGCTTATATATACTCATTTTCCTGAGCTGCAACTTTATTTTCTTTTTTTTTTTAAAAAAAAAAAAAATAAAGACATGCACACACATAGAAAGACTTGGATATGAAAATAGCTAAAAGGATTATTTTTTAATGTTGCTTGATTTCTTGGGTTTTTTTTTCTTTTTTTTTTAAAGATTGCTAAAATGTGAGAAGCTAAGTTAAGTTAGCCCATTTTATTGTTTAATGATGGAAGTATTAAGGGTCATTGATAGGAGGCAGTTCCATCAGTCCAAAAGGTTTAAAGCATGTGTGTAAAACATGTCTTACTTCAGCATACTTGGAGCATAGTTTTACAGACTAAGGCAGGCTTCAGAAACCTATCATAGGTGTTCTGGCAGACCATATATATATATATATATTTTTTTTTTTTTCCAAAGTTAGCTCTACAGGAAGAAGCTGAGGAACTAGGAAACTTACCACCTGGCAGGAAGACAAAGGTCACCCTTGAGCTGACAGCTGATATATTACTGGGGATAGCAGTTGTCAGTTTATAGCTTATAGAGTTGTGAATTCAGCTTGAGGTAGGAGACCCTGTCTGACAGATGTTTCTCTCAKTGTATTAGGGCTCTCATTCACTGTTGTCTGTTGTTATCTTTGATATCTCTCTCATAGCTTGGTAACTTCCTTTGTGAAAGATTTCTTTTTCCTGATGTAGTTACAGTATTAAAAGTTTCAAATATAGAACGTGGCAGGGAAATCGCTAGCCACGTGGTTCTTCCAGAGTGACTTAACTGAAAATATCCAAGAATTCTAGAAATGTAACTTTTTAACATCTGTTTGATCTGCTGTGCTTTACACTAGATTATTTTAAGAAGAAGAGCAAGGGCTAAAGTAGTTTCAAAATGACCGAAGTACCAAAGGTATAAAAATCAGAAATGTATCGATTGTCTTTATTATTAATATTGTCTTTATTATTAATATTTAAAGAGTAGGAGGGAGAACTAGAGAGTGTTAGTTTAGTCAGCTTCATTTTGAGTTCCTGAAAAAAAATCTTAGAACAAACCCAATTTCTAAGCATCTAGACTAAATAGATTAGCAAAAGCCAGCAAGCCAGCATTAGTTTGTCAAAGATAAATTGTAAAAATAATCTAATTTCTTTACCTGATAGACTAGCAGATGGATTATATATGAAAGAATCAGCTGATGTCCTGTATTTGGACTTTAGATTCTGTTTACCATGATGTTTTTTTAACCAAACTAGGGGAGCACAGTTTGGGAACTACTGGTACATGGAGGGGCAAAGCTACACGAATAAGGAGGCCAGTCCTTTGTCAACTATTCTGTATTTTCAAAGAGTTTCTGTAACGAAAGTATATAATTATTAAAACTGAAGAGGGCACAAAGCTAAGAGAGATTACAGGCATATTTGAGTGTGTTAGTGGAAATCAAAATGCCTTGAAGATTCAGAGATTAAGTTYGTGCGAGGGGAAGGGATACAATTCAGTGAAGTTTTGTGATAGATGACACTGAAGTAGGAGTAATCAACTACCCAAATACAAGGTGGAAGACAGTGTTGTGTGCCTTAAGGTTAAAGAATTTGAGGAATATAGTGAATTGATTATGTGTAGTGAACCTCATGCAGATTATACTTTTCTCTATACATTTCAGTAAGATGTGTGAAGCAATTTTTACCCTCATTTCAGCCCTTCTCAGGAATTAGGTAGAATATTGTGTGGTTTCCAGCCAATTGTAGAAGCTGGCAAAGTGTGTAAAGGGGAGCAGTGAGAAAGCTGTAGAAACGTAGATCGTTGATCTTAAACCAACAGAGAAAGATTGAAGCAGTAATTATATTAGTTTCCAGAATGAATAGTGTGCCAGTAAATTGCTTTCACACAAAGTTTGAAAGGACTAAGACTGTTCTCAGTTTAATCTGAGATTTTTTGCTTAAAGTGTTGTGGAGTCCATCCCAATTAGACCAGGGTCCTTTTTTTTTTTTTTTTCTTACAGGTACACCTTATTCATTCTAGATCTTAAGAATGTAATGTTAGAATGCATTTGTTACTAGATTTGGTGCTGTATAAAAGCTCAGAGAGACTGTGCGCTTCATTCTCTGATGTTTCATCTAGTAACTTGAGTGTTTCTGTACCAAGCAGAGTAGTTCATTTGTAATGTAGATGATCATGAACATGGTTCATTCTTTGGTTGGCAAGGTAATGTAATACTGTTGATGGTTCATGGTAGGGAGTCTTCAAAGCAATTATGAAAATGTGTACTGGACCCAGTATGGCACTTGCAAAATGCTATTAGCTGAGTTTGGAATTCAGAAAGGATCTCGTCTCAGATTCCAGGAATTTTGGAAGTTGTTCTCCCCTATATAAGGGTAATCAAACTCTTCCATTCATAAAATAAAAACGTAGTATTTTTGCCTCTGTCTATTTAAACCAAAAAAACCCAACAAAATCCTTAGCTTTGTTGATGCATGCACTTGGTTTTTATTGGTTAAGTTGCACTTCTGGTGCCAGTACTTCAGCATTTGATCTTAACTCACTTATCTTGATTCATAACTGATGATGCAAAACTAGGATGATACCAAACTGGGAGGAGTGGCTGATACACCAGAGGGCTATACTGCCATTCAGAGAGACCTGRACARACTGGAKAGTTCGTTGGAGAGGAACCTTATGAAGTTCAATAAAGGCAAATGCAAGGTCCTGCACCTAGGGAGGAATAACTCCATGCACTRTTACAGGTTGGGGGCTGTAATGGAAAGCAGGTTTGCAGARATGACCCGGGAGTCCTGGTGGCAGCAAATTAACCATGAGTAACCAATGTGCCCTTGTGGTCYGGAAGGCCAATGGTATCCTGCATTRGGTGCATTAGGRAGAATGTTGTCAGCAGATCAAGGGCAGTGATCCTGCCCTTCTGCTCAGCCCTAGTGAGACCACATCTGGTGTACTGCATCCGGTTCTGGGCTCCCCAGTACAAAAGAGACATGGACTTGCTGGAGAGAGTCCAGCATAAGGCTGCAAGGATGGTGAAGCGGCTGGAGCATCTCTCTTACGAGGAACAACTGCGAGAGCTGGGCCTGTTTAGCCTAAAGAAGAGAAGACTGAGAGGATCTTATCAGTATCTACAAATATCTTAAGGGAGGATGTCAAGATGATGGGGCCAGACTCTTTTCAGTGGTGCCCAGTGACAGGACAAGAGGCAGTGAGCACAAACTGAAACACAGACAGTTCCATCTGAACATGAGGAAGAACTTCTTTCCTGTGAGGATGACAGAGCACTGGAAGAGGTTGCCCAGAGAGGTTGTGGAGTCTCCATCCTTGGAGRTACTCAAAACCTGACTAGACACAGTCCTGGGCAACCTGCTTTATCTCACCCTGCTTGAGTAAGGGAGTTGGATGAGATTATCTGCAGAGGTCTATTCCAACCTCAACCATTCTGTGATTCTGTAAAAACTGCCTTAATCTCCAGAAAAGAAGTGTCCCAGTAGATACTCTCTGCTTCATAGGAAAGACCTGTTGGCTTTACAGATGAACATTTCATATTTATATTGTTCAAATGCGACTTCTCAGAAGTAAGGAATTATTTTTCATTAGTGTTTTTCTTTCTATTTTGTTTCCGCTATTGTATCATCTTATATATTTTTGTTGTGCTAGGAGTTTTGTTACTTGTCATTGCTTAGTAGAAGCATCTTCTAGGCAATTGAAGGTTCTGCTAAGGCAACATTGGGAGAGAACCCCTGAAAAGTAGTTCACTGCTCTCAGCAGAAAATTTCTTAAGGATTCTAGGAATTTTGGCCAGATGTTATTAGGGAGCCATGAGMTAATGATGAGAAACCTATCTAAACAAAATGAAAAAGCATGATTACAAGTAAGCAACTTACCCTTCATTAACCTAATAACCAAGTTTAGAGGCAAATGCTTCTTGCCAAGAAAGCATGGCTTTAAAACCTGCGGTAGTATGTTTTAAGGTCCAATACAAGTGTGTCACAGTTCTAGTACAGCTAAGGCTGTCCTATTAAGCAGGCTTTAGTTCATGGTAACAGCTGCTCTCATGCACTGCTTCTTGCTCACCCTGTAGATGTTTTGAACTGCAGCTTTGATAAAATCTGTGTGTTATTTTACAATAACTCCATTTACCTTCAGCTACATTTTTTTTTTATTTTGAGGTTAAAATAGGAGCCAGGCCAAGAGCAGAAAAATGTATAGGTTCCTTTGATACTATAGAATTGCTTTTATGTTTGAAAGTAGATTGAAGTTGTGGTAAGACTCAATTCTCTAGTTTAGCACATTCAGTACAAGACTTACAAAATCTTTTCTGAAGTTCCATTGGGGCAGTAGCTGAGTGCAGCATCTTGCACAATAATTTTTCCTTTTTTGTCCTGATTGCAACTCTTTAGGTGTGACCATAGTATAAAATTATATAGGTGTGATTAATGGAGGGTATAGAGTATAATTTATTTTTGTAGCATAAGGTACACCTATAATGGACACCCATAATTAAATATGTCAGATAGCACTGCCTTAATGAAGTCAATATGAGTGCAGAATAAATACTATGGTTTTGTAGAATTTACTACTGTACTATATATAAATAAAAACCACATTCTTTTGCTGAGGAAGTAAGAATGGTACAATAGAACAGGCAAAAACTTGTTTAGAATATGTTTTTCAGCAGCAGGTTAGAAAACCAAGATTCATGACTGACAAATGAGCTAGCCAAAATGTAGTACAGGCAGATAGTAAGGGGATGCTTTGACCTGATAGAAATACTAATAATTTGGTAAACCTGTTAAGTGTGTGAGAGAAGGTAAAAGGAAAATGTATACATCTTTGATAAGATATAAGAAAGTAGTTCAAGCTACTTTCAGAAAATGAAATGCTGTATAAAAGCCATTGTAGAGTTGCCAAACTGCTTTAACCATTTGAGAATTAAATGTGAAAGTAGCAAAATGGTAAATCTTCAGGGAGATAYCACAGAATTACTGCCCATTGTGCCCTTTAGGAAATACCGGTGTCACAAACTAGGGCTACTTAATTGGAAATAAAACATTTTTCACTGCTTAGTTCTCTCATACCTATCTTGTCTGCTAAGCACTATACTGAAAGATTAGTAAATGAAATGGTTTACTTCAACAAACTTTGAAGAGATTTAGAAGTAAATTGAGGCAAGCTCTGGTAGTAGTGTTTATTTTAAATCTGTGAATTTCTAGTGAAAATTGAATGCATTGAAAGTACAATTTTATCTTAGGGAATGATCCTTACAGCACGATATGGAGTGGTTTTGTGAGTTTATTTGTCTTACCAGGATTATACACTTGACATATTTGACATTTTGGAAATTCTTTAGAATGAGAAACCTTTAGCAATTAATTTTCTAGAAATATTTTATAGATAATAATTCACATAAACTTGCATTATTTGTTATGATTAAATATTGTCTTTTTTTTTCTTTTTAGAAGAAAGCAGTAGAGACCTGCTGCAGGTGGCTTATTTTTGCAGAAACATTCCATGGCAAAGAGGTATGGTAGAGATTAAAGAGATGGTTCTAGCTGTTTGTGTACTGAGTAATCTGCACGTGTGAGAAACAGAAGCTAACAACTGGTTGAGTCTTTATGCTGTCTGCCAGTATTTTCAGGGTCAAATCAGTTGCTGGTGATCAACAGAAGCCGTCTCCTTGACTGATTCTGTGTAAACTAGGTTTTATGCAGCTAACTGGCTCTTTGCGTAATAGCAGGCCTGTTTGAAGTTCTAGGCGTTCCTAACAGCCCTGCCTSTAATACAAAGTCAATAAATCCAAAGGGTGAGCAAAACAAAAATATACCATGATGGTATTAATAACAAATGAATGCAGACCTCTGTTTCTTCTGAAGAAGAGCAGAAGTGGTGTGGGAAGATGAATCAATTAGCATGTTGCCTCTTATTACATGAAATTTCAAATTAAAAAAAGGTACATCAGCAGTAGACTAACATATACTTAACCTATTTTTGTGCTCTATTAATYGTGAATAGAAGATTTAAATGCATATTTGAGAAACTGTCCTTTAACATTTTTTCTCAGTAGCTTTCTAGAAACACATTTTATCTTAAAACTTTCATCTGGCTTTTTCCAAATAAATTGATTTCTTCTAGAATAAAAAAGAACAGAGTGTAGTTTCTTTTGAAATTTATATCAGTCTTAAAAGTTAGTATAGCCTTATTCAATGATGGAGATTTGATTTCTGGATCTGTTCTATATCAAGAAGATTAAGAGAAGTTGTCATAGTACATTGCTAAAATGACAGAATTGAAATGACACAATATTGTGATTTCTGCAGATCACCTTACTGAAAATCTCATGCTTCATCTGAACAAAGTTCTCTTCATGTGAACTAGAAAACGCTATTAGTGTTTTAAGTAAATGACTGCTACACAGCTCTGAGTCTCTTCCAGAGGTTTTAATGTAGGAAATGTCTTCTTGTCTTACAGTTATAATTCACTTCCTTAACTGAGCTGYGTTGTGTGGCTGGAGTGAACGATCAATAATGAGTGGTGCAGCTTTGGGCCTTGAGATAGTATTTGTCTTTTTCCTGGCTTTATTCCTACTTCATCGATATGGAGACTTTAAGAAACAGCATAGGCTGGTGATCATAGCAACCTTGTTGGCCTGGTATCTCTGCTTTCTTATTGTGTTTATACTGCCTCTGGATGTCAGCACGGTGAGATACTTCTAAGATTTTCTACTTAGTTAAATAAAATGTGTGTGATRCATTTCTTAATTCACAATTTCAGAAGACAAAACACTTTAAAATTAGAAATTTTGAACAAAAATGGATTTTTTTGAATGTATACTGTTATATACTGTTACTGCTTTTAGCTTGACAGTTTCTCTATTTACAGCTATTTTTCTTATTTTTGTTGATGCTGTCATCAGACAAGTAAACTAGAGTTTGTTTTAAAATTTAATTTTCCATTTGTTTATAGTATATATTTTTTAATTTGAACAACATAAAAAGACTTTCAGTTTTCCTTTTATTGGCCCTGCAGATTGTATGTTTATTTGAGGGTTTGCTTTTTGTCAGTTTAATTACTCTCAAATGTAAAACTGGAGTGCAAGAAATGTCTTCAAAAATGCAATTTGTTATTTTTAAATAAATATTTTACCTTGTTCTAGTCATTGATATAAAATTACTTGTCTTATAGACTATATATAATCGCTGCAAACTTGCTGTTAACTCAAGCCCTCCAGAAAATAACGGCTCTTACGTTACACTTGCTCCAAGGTATAAGTTTTATGTTTTCTTCATTAGACTATTTTTAAAGAAGTATTTTATAATTTTCTTTTTTTTTAATGTTGGGTGAGTTCTGTGTTTTTAAGCCCAATAAAGAAGCATTATCTGTGTGGTGTGACATTTGAAGATTGGATAAGGGAAAAGAAGGTGAATAAAAATGCATCTGTGTCTATTGTTAGGCATTTATACTTAATAGTGCTAGTTTAAATTGATTTTCTAAATGCTATGATCTTTTTCCCCCCCAATTTTCTACTGAATTTCTTCTCTATTTTGTTGTTAAAGCAGTAGAACGAAACTTTTTGAAGAATCTTGGTTATCCCTGAGTAAAGGCCTTTGTAAAGCCTTGGGTCTGAATATCTAACTTTATGCCTTATGAGTGAGATTAGTAGACTTGTATTAAGTGCAAGCGGCATATATTATTGCTTATTATAATTGCATGTATAAAATAATTACCATTATCTGAATGATATTTTGTGAAAATAACAATGGCTGCTAATTGTTTTCTGGCAGCAAGAAAATAATCCCYAAATTTAGGGGAATGTAGGCTGATAGAGGGGGCTCTTCCTGTAGCTATTCACTGTTTAGCCTYCATTTGCTATTTCTGCATCTTGTAGATAAATGCAATATAGTTAGATATCTGCATGGTGATTAGAGCATTTAAGATGTCAGTTGATAATGTGTGCATGAAGTATTGCCAGATTCTGTTACCCCAAAGTGGAGGCTCTTCAGATGTTGTTTATTCATGGAAAATCTGGGAAACACCAGACTTGCTGAATAAACACTTAACCTTTCTTTAAGACCACTTGTGTGTTAGTTAAACATAACTATATAAATACATGATTTTAAAACTATTTAATAGTTTTCAAACAGTCATTAACCTGTAGTTCTAGAAGATGCTGATGAGTATTTGCTAAAATAGATCACTTAAGTGTGCCAAACAGAAAAATCCACTTAATAATTGAGTAGATGCTGTGTTGCTGCTGCTCAAATCTTAAAACTTTGAAAGTTTTCAAACTTCCAAGCAGAATAGTAAATATTTTTAATGGTGATTSATTATTTCTGTTCTGAGGTGTATTTGTGATGGTTGACTACTGACTTGTATTATGTGTATTACGTGCTAGCCATATTCAAAGCCTTTTTTGAMTAGGGGAATTTATAGAAAAGTACTTCCTGTACTCTTCATCCTACAACTAATATTAAACTGTCTTACATTACTACAGCAAGCAAAAATGTTTCAAACCATGGAGTTATATTCCTAATGGAATTATGCCGATTTTCTGGCGTGTGGTGTATTGGACGTCACAGTTTTTAACGTGGTAAGTAAGGCAAAGAAATGTAACAAAGACTATGATGCAGTTGTAACATCTTAGCAGTCTTATTGTACTCCTTAAGATTATATATCACTATTCCACAAAGCTGTCTAATCACATATATTACTTATTACTTACTGGATACAGCTTTATAAATGCATATTTTTCYCTGGGGCCTCTGTGCAGAAGATAATTTCGAACTGTTCAGAAGTTTTTTTCCATTCCCAACTTCATGTACTTTATCTCTCTGAGTTTACTCTTGATCACATTAGTGTAAAAATTATATTGCTAAAGATTAAAATGCATAAAGTCTCTCTTTCTAGCAGTACTCTCATCTGCAGGGTGTTTTTTTYCTTAAGATGTATGTGCATAGAATGCGGTTCTATGAATGACCATTATTTTGCTRAGGTATCTCAAATGTATTTAGAGGATCTGAAGACTTAGGCAAGGTAGCACCCCCTTGCTCCAGAAAACAGAATATCATGCTTTTGGTTTAGATCGATATGTGGTTTCTGAATAGCTTATCATCAAATTATCATCTTTGTAGCTCAATCAAGAAGATCAGCTTTTGATAAAGAGGTTTTCTATGGTAAAGCTAACTGTCTTGTTTCTATTTACAATTTGTTTAAGRTTTGCCATCAGACCAGTGTATCTAGAATGAAAACAGGATAATTAACACATTTTACTAGAAGCTTGGGAGTTTTTAAGTTAAAGGCCCTGTCTTGATATCTTGTCACTGATACACTTTTTGTCTGGCTGATTTTTGTTGGGTTTTTTTGCTTTTTTGCCTAGGATTCTATTACCTTTCATGCAATCATATGCTAGATCAGGAGGGTTCTCCATTACTGGGAAGATTAAAACTGCGCTGATCGAGAATGCAATCTATTATGGTACTTACTTGCTGATTTTTGGAGCATTTTTAATATATGTGGCTGTAAACCCAAACTTCAATTTGCAATGGTAAGAACAATGTTATATGCACTTACATGAAATATTTTGTAAAATGTATCATCACAGATATATTTTC
Organism: Rhea americana; assembly: GCF_003343005.1. NCBI lineage: Eukaryota > Metazoa > Chordata > Aves > Rheiformes > Rheidae > Rhea > Rhea americana. The sequence goes on along the minus strand of NW_028185372.1, from coordinate 1,874,952 downwards.
TTGTAGATGAAATATGTCTTTTTAAAAAACTTAATTTTTGTTTTTTTTTTTTTGTTTTGTTTTGTTTTTTTCTTCTAGGCACTTTGAGAATTTGTTTCTTTTTTATAGACAGGAATTTTTGACTCCCCTCCCCCCTTCCCCTTTGGATTTTCTGGTGTTGATATATAGGATTGTAGGATTGCAAATTATATTTGCAGCAATTTTTTTTTCTCCTTATAAATAGGCATTTGCAAAGCCTAGTGCTAAAATTTTTTCAGTGTTTTGAAAATAACACTGTTCAAAAAGTGTGTGTCAGCACTTCCTGTGTAGCACTTCTGTCTAATGTAGATTCTGTTCACAGGCCTTACGGTAAGTCAAAATCATTGATATTTGTACCATTGCTATTAGTCTTCTATGCTCTACACAGTAGTAGACACTACTGTGTATTGTCTAGTTGCTTTCAACTTCTGCTGCTGAACACAAATCTTGGGCTCTGAAAGAGGCTGTTTCTTGTAGTGATGCTTTGTTTCAGTAAGTTTGCTAAGTTCATGTTGTTTCCTAAAGCAAAAAGATTCTTTTGATAGCAAGCCTTTTTGTTTCCCCTCCAGAGAGGGCATTTTAGGCAAAAGAACTTACGCCTCTTTCAGAAGCATGAGAGACATGGAAAATCATAGCAGCTCTAAATGTGACAAAGTAATAGAWTGTTCCTGAACAAGCAGAATTACAGATGATACTGAGCTTGTTCCTGTGCAGCCCACCTTGTTGGTGCACAAATATTTCAAGGTTGTTTTCCAGAATCACAGAATTGGCAAGGTTGGAAGGGATCTCTGGAGATCATCTAGTCTAACCTCCCTGCTCAGCAGGGTCACCTAGAGCATGTTAGACAGGGCCACGTCCAGGTGGGCTTTGAAGATCTCCACAGAAGGAGACTCCACAACCTCTCTGGGCAACCTGTTCTAGTGCTCCGTCACTCTCACAGTGAAGAAATTCCCCCTCACGTTCAGGCGGAACTGCCTGTGCTTCAATTTCTGCCCATTGCCTCTTGTCCTGTCTCATGGGACAACTGAAAAGAGTTTAGCCCCATCCTCTTGAAAAGAGTTTAGCCCCATATCCACCCTTTCCAGGTGTGTGTGTGTGTGTGTGGAGGAGGTGTTAGTTTGTTTATTTATTTATGTATGTATTTTTAGGAACCAACTTCAGACTATTGGGATAGCAGCCGCAAACACCTGGGGTCTCTTTCTTCTTGTGTTGCTTTTGGGTTATGGTTTGGTGGAAATTCCCCGTTCTCACTGGAATGGGGCCAAACGGGGTTATCTTCTCATGAAGACCTATTTCAAAGCTGCCAAACTGATGACCGAAAAAGCAGATGCAGAGGAGAATTTAGAGGATATTATGGAGGTTAGTAATTAGCTTTCACTATGAAATGTAAACAGTGGAGACTGTCATTAGTCATATCTGAATTTCCTGGTGGTGGTGAGCATTTGTATCAAGAAAACTTAAGGAGCATGAAGCTGCTGTGAAGTAACTGTAATTCGAGAGTATCATCATAGTGTGCCACTTAATAATACTAGGTTTTACATAAAATTTAAGGGAGAAGTATTGCCTGAYCTGAAGAATTTATATCTCATGGCAACTCAACAACCCTTGTTTCTTATTATATTGAGCCCTTTGGAGTAATATTGATCAATAATAACATTCCATAGTGATACTTGGTTATATAGCATACAGCTGTTTTGCTAGTGTTTGTGCAGATTGTGCATGTTGTCTTGTGTACTCTGCTCCCAATGTGTTTCTGGAATCTTAAGAAGAGCTTCCAAGCTGGATTTGCTTGACTACACTGGGTGCCTTTTTAGAACAGAATGGTTTGCTGTTTTTTCAAAGAATTTCTGTTGAGATGCGCTACTAGTCTCTGATCCTTGTTGCTTAAATTCACAAGATGGAGCTCTTGTAAAATTTTATTTTATCTATTTAATATAGTGAAGCAACTTTTTTTTTTTTTTTTTTAATGAACAGGAAGTCCGTAAAGTAAATGAGAGTATCAAGTATAATCACCCTTTGAGAAAATGTGTTGATACGATATTGAAAAAGGTAACTAATTCTTTGTCTTTGTCTTTATCTTAACTTAAAATCTCTAATTGGCATCTTGTAACTTCCACTGGCCACATTTGAACTGAAATTCTTTATGCAGTGCTTTCTTACAGTGTACATATTTATCTGCATACTGTATTCTGAGATATGYAGTATTTGAGAATCAGAAATTGATCATTCTGGAACAGGAAAATACGGATTTTTCTTCTACTGGTGGAAGACAATTACTGATATCAAAAAGGAAAATTCATATTTAGAGTGAGCATTTAACTTGCATGAAAGGTCCAAAATACTTAAAAATAATAACAAAGAGCACTCACTACCCCTTCATCATATTCCAGTCAATTTTCCTTTACCTTCCAGTGTCCTACAGAGTACCAGGAAAGAATGGGAAGGAACATGGATGATTATGAAGATTTTGATGAAAGACAGAACAGTTATCCAAGTGAAAAAAGTTTGGTCAAACTTCACAAGCAGGTGTGTTGATAATGAGATAATGCCCYATTTATGCTAATGTAGTGAGAATAAATGACAGTCAAACTAAGAATTTAAATACAGTTTGATGCCTGATAGGCTTAGTATAGTGGGTTTTGGGATTGCTACTTCTGGAAACTTTTTGCCATGGGAGAAAACATAGAAGTTTAGTATGTCAACAGACCTCTGGATAGATTATGATGAGAGAACTTTTAAATTCAGGAATCTTGTAGTCCTCTTACGTTATCTCTTAAGAGAATTAGCTACCTGTTCTTGGTGAGTTTACAGTATTAATCTTTGCAGTTCTGTAGCATACAAATTTTTGAGAGATTTTACAAGTCGTCTTTGCAACAAGGATGTTGTAACTGTAATTTCTTGGAATTCGTTTACTATAGGTAATTTATTCAGTACAGAGACATCGTCGTACACAGGTCCAGTGGCAAATTCTTTTAGAACAAGCTTTTTACCTGGAAGATGTGGCAAAAAACGAAACCAGCGCAAGTCGCCAATTTGTTCATACTTTTCAATCCCAGGAATCGGATAATAAAATTTTTCAGTATTTCTACACACCAACTGTTGGTAAGTGTTGTCGTGCAGATTTTGAGTACATACATGAGTAACTGGTGCCTTTATATAAGAAAATTAGATTGCTTTATGTAAATAGTTCAGTTATAACAGAGGGAAGCAAATGTACATCTTCAGGTGTTTGTGATGAAATAGCCATCAATTTTCGATTCATGATTTTGACCATAAATTTTCTACAAACTTAGTAACAGTTGCATGTTGTAATATCAATAGAAAATTTAGAACTTAAAAGAGGAAAAATAGAAACTCTAAGCTGGGGGATCATGGTTACCTTCTACATTTGTGAGACTACTGAGGTGGCACAGCTCTTCTATTAAAAGGGGAGGAAAGGATTCTTGTCCATCCTATACCAAATATTTGTAGATGCAGTTCCTTGTGTATCTTCGTAGAAGGTGTCTTCTCCTCATTCTGTTCTAATTTCTAGTTTGTTGTGTGCTAGCAGTGGGTTGTTGCTAGGTTTTGTCAATATATATCACCCACAATAATTTGGCCCAAAATGAAGAGTTCTAGTCTCCACCTTCCCTGCCAAATCCTTTTGCAAAATTTGCCTCCCAAATCCCACCCTCTTTTYCCCCACTTCTCCAACTGATTCCTTAGGGCTGAGCCAGATCTCTAGGTGTCAGAAAAAGCACTAAATTTGAGTGAATGACGCCACAGATTCCAGCCTTAATTTTAAGGRCAAGTGTTTGGTAAGGCAGGTCCATTTCTGGTTGTATAATTTACATAAACCAATTTGGTTATGTCTGTGTCTGTGTGTTTGTGTGTCTTTTCCCTCTCCAGAGTGGTACTGGGAATGTCTTCTACGACCATGGTTTTACAGGGTTCTTGCAATCGTTTTGGCCACATTCTCTGTAATTGTTGTGTGGTCGGAGTGCACATTTTTCAGCACAAAACCTGTTTTATCCCTATTTGCAGTTTTCATACAGTTGGCAGAAAAGACATACAACTATATATACATAGAGGTAAGTTTGAGATAATTACACAACAAAAATCTTTATAGTTAGATTGTTATTACAATAATAGCAGACTATGCTGATTTTAAAATAAGTTTCCATAAATAAGCTGTCAACTTCCAGAAGGCCTCTAAAATACTTAACACCAAATTTGGCTTCTGCAGAGAAGGTCCCCCTTTTTTAGGTTCTTGCACTTCTCCATTACTACATGACACTTGAGCTGAGTAGTACATATGTGGAATAATTTGTGAAATAGTAGCTTGGAACTTAGACGTTTGGACTTTGTATATGATACGTTTTTAATCAACTATGTATGCAGCCTCTCTCTCCTAAATATTAATTTGTTACTGACTAAAAATTCAGCCTTGGGAGGTGTGGTTAGCATAAGGGTGCTCAAATTTATCACTAAAGGAGCTAGACTGAAAAAWTTCAGTATGCTAAAAAATAGGTTGAACTTAAAATACTTGTTTTATTTCTTATTATGGGAAGAAAATGCCAAATGAATCGCAGTAATTACCAAGGCAATTATATTAATTTCTATAACAGAAGGAAATAGCATACATGTTCCTACAGTAAGTTGTGTTCACTAACATGAAGTGCAGGATGTTATAAATAATACTTCTGAATTAAATTACTAAAACAAACAAACAAACCCTCTTAGAGCTCCTATTATTGTTCYGTCTCAGAATAGAAAATTGTACAATCAACCTGTTGTAAACAAGCTATAAATGTTAAAACTTTTAGTAGAGTTCTAAATTTAGGTGCCTTTTTTTCCCTCCCAGATGGCCTGTTTTCTCACCATCTTTTTCTTAAGTATCTGTGTTTACTCTACTGTCTTCAGGATCCGTGTGTTTAACTATTATTACTTAGCTTCACATCATCAGACAGATGCTTACAGTCTCCTTTTCAGTGGAATGTGAGTACATAGTATATATTTTACAGATTTTCTGTCAAATAATTAAAAATATTCATTAAACTTTTATTTTCTTTCATTTATGATCGTATGGGTATGAATCCCATTAAACTCTTCATCATTAACCCATGTTGTATCTAGTTACCATTTATTAATATTTTTAATACAATAAATTGTTTTTAAACATTGTTCCATCTTACTTTTATACAGGTTATTTTGCCGTCTTACTCCACCATTATGTCTGAATTTTTTGGGCTTGACCCATATGGATGCAACAATTTCTCATAAAAACACTCAGCCAACTGCTTACACGTCAGTAAGTACAGAAAATGTAGTTTTGAGGCTCTGTGTGATTTAGAGAAGAGGAAGTGTATTTTGAGACATTTAAGATCTATTAAGCTTCAGATTCTTCTCCCCAACCCTGCCCAGAGGTTCACTAATATTAAACAGGGTAGAGCACTTATAGACCAGGGTTTAGATGCTGATTGCTACTCACAGTAATTGTAAATAGTTCAATTTTTCTACTTTGGTCTGTTTATGCTAAGAAAATAGTGTTACGTTGAAGGAAGCAAGCTGTTCTTCACTTCCTCATAGCTTTCRCATCTGCTAGCTTTAGTGTATGAAGTATTTTTATGGATCGAGAGCAAACTGGTTTGCCACTGAAAACTATGAGATTGATTTTTAACTGAACAACTAATTTCTGTGGGGGGGTCAGTCACCTTTCCCTTTGTTACTGGAAAATAAATTCTTAGTCAGGAGATTCCTTTTACAGCATGTGAAACTCCCAACAATTTTGAACTGATTCTGTATCAGGTGAGGCAAAAAGATCTGGTATCTTAGAAACCTCAGAGTGAACACGCTGCTGGAGGTGAGCTTTGTTTTATAGCTGGACATTCCAGGTCAGCTGCCTAAAATAGATCTGTAGTGGTAATACTTTAAATAGTTGTCTAAATAATTATTACCTATGTTTCAGAAACTACAAAAGAATGTGTATTTGTGGAAAAAAAAAAGCAACGTTCACTGTCTTTCTGGATATAGCTAGGGTATGTAAAATTTACTGTTGTACTAGTGGATTTTTTTTTTTTCCAGATAATGGGCTCTATGAGAGTGCTGTCCTTCATTGCAGATGGATTCTATATATATTATCCAATGCTTGTTGTCATTCTCTGTATTGCCACATACTTCAGGTAAGTAATTTGCGGGATTGTGATCCTTCACATTTGTTTGCATTAATAAGTATTAATTTCGGCAGTTAGGAATAGATTCTTCTTCCAGCACTTGAGTTGTTGTGACATACTAATAAAAAGGCCAAAAATAAAACTGTAGATCATTATTTATCTTCTTGGAATGTGTATATTTTTAAGGTATCCTTTATTAATTCTGAACATAGATTTTTTTTTCATTAAGTTCATTCTTGGTTTTGGGGTCTGTACTGTTCAAACTTTGGAGCCTACGAACATTTAGATTCTGCTAGTTCAGTTGACATAAGGAGGCTGTGTTTTCAGGAAGGTTTTCTGATAGACTAAGAAACAGTAAAAGAAACATCAGGTAATGAACTTTCTAACAGATTCATAACAAATATCTGATCAGTTACCAGAGTATATTTTAAAAGCATAGTGGTTTAAATCATTGAATACARTTTTCTTGAGCCAGAGATTGTTGGATGTTGGAAGAATATTTGAGGAAAATACCATGATATGTTTGCTTTGTCCTTACATTCTTTAAAAATACCTGCTTTTGACCACTGTAAGAGATGAGATATCTTTGGGCAAACCCTATTTGGCTGCATTTGGGTCTGCTTCTTCAAACTTGCATTGCCATTCAGTCAAAGGTAATCTATAGAGTTACATAGAATGTAGTTCAGTGCCTTGAGTGTCTGTTAATAGCCTGCACACATCCACAGGTAATAACGTAAGGATGCAGTCCCAGCTTTTTCGCTGTTCAGCTTCAGATTAGGTGACATACAGTTGGGGGGGGGAGGGAGGAACCCAACCCTAAAGCAAACAGGAAAGTCAGTGACAAAAAAAATGGCCTGTGCAAATTCTTGTTCAGGATGATCGTGGGTGTTAAATATCATAGTGAAAAGGAAGCAAAATGAAGGAAAAGAAGTTACTTTGCTTAAATTCTTATGCCTTCTAAAAATTCATCTTTAATGAAACATTAAATGTTTAATGAAAATCCATTGAGGAAAGCTAGTCTCCCGTATTAAATCCATCAGTCTTAAAGTTCAGACATAGTACAGGAATGCACTTCTCAGCGTAAATATGTAACAAAACCAAGTTTAAAAATGATGTAGATGTTCCAGTTTAGAGAGAGGAAAACATGAACAATAAAAACAATGGTTGCATTGAGAAGTTGAAAAATGATGGGAATTTGAAAGCTTAAGAGTATGCCACATATTTCTCCTGAATGAAAACTGAGATGAAAGTAGCTTCCCATATTGTGGTTTCAGAAAACTCAGAAATCAAAATAGACATAATGTTTGCTCTGGCAGAGAAGAGTCGGTGAGCTAACACAGGTATAAATTATATCTGAGAAAACTGCGAACAGTTGTCTTAGCATTGTTAGCATTCTCCTCTCCCTTAATAAGAATATTACATTACWTTAATTTGGATTTAAGAACCTGAAGCTGTTCTGAATTTTTTTTTTGATTTCTCAATAAGTATAATAATCTGTCTTCTCTATTGCTTGTATCTTTGATTTATTCATGATTTATGAGTAATTTTACATTTTGCATTATAATATGATATATCAAAATTATTCATTGTAGATTAACAAAGGAATTTGCTTATCCTTCTGCTTACACCAGTTTAGGAACTCGTTGTTTGAATCTTCTGGGATTCCAGCAATTCATGGGGGACAGTGAAATGACATCTGATTTAATTGATGAAGGAAAAGAACTGATCAGAAGAGGTAAATTAGATCCTCTATCCTGTTCTGCCTACAAAAAATTATACATTCTTGCATTAAAAGTATCTAAAATGTTGCAAAAAAGCATATAACTTAATAGTTTGTAAGTATTTTGAAAAAGAGTGAGGCAATAAATTTACAGCTGTATSCTTGCTATATAAACTGTATTGGACTATATTGACATCCGAAGTACAGACTTCTTCCAGTATCTAAATTTTAGACACTGGATGAGGCATGTTTTGTGATTCAGTTAGGTGGTGCTCTTCTGAAGTCAGTACTGATCTGATACTGATCCAATCTAATGGTGCTAAGATCCTGTGAAATCTGTTATAAAGGATAATTAGCACCTTTTAACCATTAACAACCTCATTTTAATGTTTCTTGGTGTTGGAATGATCATTCAGTTGTCCCTTCCAAATTCATCTTAAGATCTTTTTGCAGTTTCAGCTAACTACAGTGTTATCAAAGAAAGTATGTAGTCCTGTGGAGCTGTTACTACCTGCTGTTTTGGAAAGCTTTTTTTTAGACTCTCTTGTTGATTTGTGGTAGTAGTCTTTTGTTGAAGGTATCCTTTAAAGTTACTTTAAGCTGTTGTGATTCTTGAGTAAAGATTTAGCAGTTAAAATCTCTGGATACACTGTGATACTGCTGTTCTTCCTTCATAGTTCATTAAAAACAAAATCAGCTAGGTTTATTTGTAGCAGTATTTCTTTTTTGGAAGAGGTGTGTCTCATTCTCTTAAACAAGAGATTGCCATTTCTCTGATACTGTGATGTTACACTTCCAGCTGGATAGATATTGGCAGAAACTRTTTGGGTCATTTTTTAGACCAAATRGAACCTAAGCAAAAGATCTTGGTTTGATAATGCTCAAGTTTCTTCTCTACATTGTAGTATTTCCAGCTGTTTCTAAWAGTTTCTGTATGCTTGCCATCCAGTTTCCAGAGGTTCTGCCTTGACCTAAGATATTATCCGCAGTCAGTGAATTTTAATGGAAAACTCCATAATGATTGCTAAGCAGCTCTTTGGGTTTTTTTTTTCAATTGTATGAACACCTTTTCCAGTAATATTTGCTAGTTAGTTCTGAATTTTAATGATATTTCTAAAAATAAATAAATAAAATACATAATACACACATACATGTTTTATCTGTTAGTAGTGATTTTCATTCTGTCTGGCTACAGACAAATTATTTTTCTATTTCTAGAGAAAAGAAAACGGCAAAGACAGGAAGAAGGTGAAAATCGAAGAAGGGTATGAAATTTTTTTAACTAATTATAATAATATACTCTGATATCTGTTAGATTGCATTTAATAGATTAAATATCCTATTTGATTTATTTGGCTTTTTTTTTTAATCAGTTTAGTCTTGCAGAATACTCTTGGCTGGGAGAAGAAAAGRTAATATTACATTTTAATTATAAAAGAAGAGAGAATAGTTGTGGTTACACTGCTTGCATACTCATCTTACTCAGTGTGCTATGAGAAGGACCTAATCCTATGTAATGGGCATAAATCCTTTTGCTAAATCTAGTTTAGGAAGGTTCCTAATCTGTAGGGTGCAGAATATCCTGACATGGTTTGCTCTTGATCTCTTCTTTGGATACTGCTCTCCTTGGAATAAAATATTTATTTGAGAAGAAACTAAAATGTAGTTTTCAACCTGAAAGTTATGTCCTAGGAACCAGTAGTGTATCTAGAATATATTTACTTTATACAGCGATCAAAAAGAATGATTGTGAGGGGAAGCCTGTTTTTAAAAGAACAGTTCACACCTCTCAGGTTAGGCAACCTCTGAGATCTCTAGATCTGACCTTGTTTTCTTCTTCTCATGCAAGTACACAAACAGAGTTAAAAATATTTTTATTGTATCTGGTAATGCACTTTTGATTTGTATGAGATATTGTCAAAGTCACTGGAATTGGAACTTTATGCTCCTCCCAGACTTCCCTTTTGCTGTGTGCAGTTATTAGAAAGCAATTGGCACAAATTTATTTTTTCCTCGGAGGCAGGAGTTAAATTTAAGACAGAAGGAGGGCTGCCATCACTGATTAGAGACACAAATAAGATGTTTAGTTAAATTCAGTTAACTATACCTTCAGTTTTTCRTAAATTTATAACACTGGGTATTTAATACAGAAAGTTAAAATCAAAGAGATGAATCCAAAAGATGCATGCTAAAAATGAACAAACTGAAGGAAGAGGAAAATCTTGTCTGGAGAAAGGCAAGATCATACTGCAACTAAAACCATTGGGCTTTTAAAGCTCAAGTGTACTTGCCTTGAGTTCCTTGTGACTGCAAATACTGAGCAGGCCTTTTCTGTGATCCCTTGCTCAGCGCCCCCCCCCTAACCCCCCAAAGAAAAAACAAGTTGAGCAGGGATCATAAAGGGTCTCYAAAAGGTAGCAGGGATAAGCTCTAAAATTATGAGATTTCATCATACTTTTGTCAAAACCAAGTAGAAGCAAATGCACGATGCACTTAGTAGATGCTGAAGCAATCTGATGTGAAGCAACCAATTCCAATGTGAAATTCCAATTTCAACAGCAACCTCAATTTCTGTTTGTATTAAATAGCACATTCGTTCATAAAACATTTGGGGCTTTTTAGTGTTTCACTGGGTCATGATTGTTCAGTGCTTGATTTTGCTGCAGCTGAGAACTGTTAGAGCTCATGACACAAATTAGAACAGTAATCCGGTTCCTACCAGTTCATGAGCTGGAATCTAGATGAAAATATGAAATATATTGAAGTTATTTGAACCATTGGAAAAGTTTCTGTTGAGAAATGAAGCCATCTCCTGAAAGTAGCATGTGATAATYCGTTAACGAGTATAAATGCTAAAACATTATATGATGGAATGAAAACACAGCAGAAGTAAAYGTGGCCTGTCCAAATGTTTGTTGTGCTATCAACAACTGGCTATTTTAGCATTCTACCACTAGGTGGAAGCAGAAACAAACAAACAAAAAAAAGCAATGTCTGTCTTCTCACATAACTTGAAGCAGTTGAACAAACCTTGTCTGTAGATTTAATTGGTAGCTTGTTTAATGTAACTTTCATCTGAAGAATAGTTATTGAAATATGGTTAGTAAAGGGACATATCTTGAGTTCAAAAAAACAAAGCAAAATTTCTACCTGTATCAAGATACTGAGCAATAACATTTTCAAAGTATTGCTTTTATAATTTGATATGAATGACCAGTTAGCTCTAAATTGTGGGTCTAGAGTGTCTCTTGATCCAAATTATGCTCTTGTTGTGACATTCTCTACTTGTAGCTGATATTTTTTTTCTTTTTCCAGGAATGGAAAGAGCGATATGGAAACAGAGAAGATTCCACTAGAAGCAGAGCTGTTCACACAGACCAAAAAGAATCCAGCTTCTCAGAGACCAATGCAAATAGATGTAAGTTTTTTTTTTTTTTTTTTTTTCCCTTTTTAATACTTTGTCTCTATGAAACTAATTGTTGTAAGTAACAGTAAATAATTTCCTGTTTGTCTTAGAATAGTGTGCTAAGACATTCCTTTTTATGGCACAGTACCATCCTGCCCATTAAAGCCACCTGAAAAGAGTTTTGAATTTCCTCCCATCTCCAACACTTCTCTTTCTAGTTTAGGGTGGAGATCCTGGCTGGTCTCAGTTGTAGGGACCTCCGAAGGGACATGTAAAACTTGCAATTAGAGTAGCAGTGATCAACAAAGAGACTTTATTTAGGATATGTCTTGAAGTTGAGGGTTTTATATTAAAATTTCTCTCTTCTGATTGAAATCATCAGATTATTGACCAACAAATGTGAAGCCAGTAACCTATTAGGTGAATGTGTATGTGTTCCTATAATAACATCTGTGAAACTAGCCTATTTAGATTGTTACATGTGTAACTTTTGAAAAAGAACAGTGTTAAAAAAGTTGAACTTTTTTAGTGCCTACTTTTTGCTAAAAAGTTCATTTGTCGTTCTGTGAATGTTTTATATAAATTTTATTTGCTTCTGTAAGCTAACAGCAAATGAGAAATGAAACTGAACAAGTAAACAATGTGACAGRTTGAACGGAGTTTTGCAAAGCTGTTTGCAAAGTTTACTGAGTAGACAGGAGAAGTATCAAGGTGACTGCTTTCAAAACAAAAAAAAAAAGAGCAAAGCACGTGGAAGCTTTGAACATGCTTTTGATAAAAGAATTGTRGTGGACTTTCCCCTATACCCCAGTTGGAAACATAAATTTTCAGTGGTAGATTAACATTATATTTTAATGTTAACCACATAAATATGTAGGGTTCCAACACTGCAACAAACTGTAGGCATTGGCCTAATCAAGGTGGTAGAGTGAATTGCAAAACAATAGTATYTCATTAATTCATAAACTTGCTCTTTTTTAAAAAGCATACAACTAGAAATGATTTAATATTGAATGTACTCTAAATCAGGCTTACTCTTTGAGTGYGATACTACAGAAATATTATTTTGGTCTTGGAGTGAGTGGAAATACCAAACTTTAAGGGAGATTTATATAGCAAACAAATATTTTTCCCTCTTTTTACTATTCAGCACTATCAAAGTATACCCGATCAAATGGTAGGACTGAGAGAGATAGAATAGAACTCCTCCARGATGCAGAACCTTTGGATTTTAATGCAGATTCTATTAACGATGACCCTCTTGAATCAGAGTCTGGAAGGTAAGGAATCATCTGTTTTATTTAAAATTAAGGGATATTAATGTCTTCTGTCTTTTGACCTGTAACCACTATGTGGGATAATTTAGTAATGATAGCTTTGTGATGAGTCTCACCAAGTTCTTTTCTTTTCCCTCCCTGATCGTACAGGAAATGTTTTAAAACCAACTGAAACCTCAGGATTCCTTTTTCTTTTTTTTTCTTTTAAGTGTTCTAGAAAAGTCTGAGTTACATTTGAGTTGAATATCAAGTAGTATATTGGTACAATCTGAGATACAGAAGTGAAGGAACTGAAAAATGCCTGCAAAGATACAAATTACGTCATCTTTAATGTCTCATAAGATTTCAGAAAGCTCACTTGATTTTCCTAAAGAAGCACCATCACAAAAGTTTGCAAAAAATAAAACTGAGTATTAATGGCTGTGTTATAGTTGCAGGAATATAGCTAGCGACTGGAACTACTGAAGTAAACGAAAATCTGAACCTATTGGACAAAATGTCCTCACATTGCACAATGTAATTGTGCCTATAGTAAGGCTTAATTCCAACACCAAATTTCCTGAGTCCTATGTTACATTAGTTGGTAAGGTCTGCTCATATTTGAAAAGGAAATAATTTATGGGTGTGTGTTTGAAAAGGAAATAATTTATGGGTCTGTATTTTATCTAGGCAGTTACAATTTAGAACTGTTTCATGATAAATCATTTAAAAAGTCCTTATGAAGCATTATAATTTCTGTTATTCTTAGCTAAGAATAAAAAAATTCAGAAATGATTTCATTTGACTTACATTTGTAGCTTCAGGAAATAAACTGCAGTTCAAAAGTGTCTCAGGAATCCTTTTAAATGGCATTACTGTTTTTTACATRTTGATTCAGTGAAGTTAGTTGATATTCACAACTCATCATGTCTAATCTAGTGCCACTACCTTTCAAAATTTGATTCACTTTAAGCAGAGCAAGAGTTTGAAGAGATACTGGTGTAGCAGTTCTAATAAATGTTCACTTTTATGCAGTGATTGGGACAAGAGTCTACAAAGATATAAATATGCATATATAATTCATATGGGACAAATCCTTTTCAAGTGCAAGTTTACAGACTTTACAATGTAGACTGTTCTGAACTTTTAGTTTAAGAAAATCTGGAGCCACAGAGTTCCGTAGTTGGAAGCCAGGAAGTTTCAGGAGCCATAGGTGAGCCTTCCTCTAGAAACCTTCATTTCATTTCACACAAGAGTAATTGCACATAAAATACAAATTCAATTGAAAATAACTAGAGTAACATCAGTTGTTAAAACAGTAGCTGTTTTTTTTTTTGTTTGTTTGTTTGTTTGTTTTTTGCTTTTTTTCTGCAATGGTTACAAGCATTCTAGGACAGTGTAATAGCAATAGAGAGGCTAGGTTCTGGCTTTGTGTCCAGGGTTTTACTAGCTGCTGCAAAGATGAAGTACGTTTTGCATGTAGTGGAATTTACTTCTGCTTTTTAAATCCATTTAAAGCATATTTGACTAATGATTTGAGGCAGCTTTTTTTTCCCCACCAAGTATCCACCCATTTGTTTTAATCATTTCAGATACTGCTGTTCTCCTAGGAATACCCAGTAGAATTATCCAACCAAACAACTTTTGGATGTGTGGGGTTTTTTTTAAGTTTTTACTATTCAAAAAAAAAAAAATCAAATTCTTTCCTTTGTAGAATGAGAAACAATTTCTTAAGACTTCCTGTGTTCATGTCACTGTTTCTGTTGCTCATGTGAGATTTAATTTAATGACCACCTAACAAATTCTCATGAAAACAGTAATTCAGTAGAATTTCAGATCCTATAATTCATAGAGACCTATTATGTATAGACTGCAGTAGGGATGATATGATTTCACAGATCTTTATCTATTGATTTTCTGTGACCCTCTTTCTTTTTTAACATTCATTTTACAGGTACCAGCCTGGTGGAAGATACTTGTCAATGTCTCGAAGCAGAATATTTGATGATGTCTGAACTCCTAAGGAAAATTCTGTGGAAATCTATTACCTACTCATTGATTGGAAAAATACTGTATTTGTGATATATCACTGAACTGGAAAAGACCATTTCCATTTAAAGAGAGAATATGAAGGAACAACTATATTTTGGAAGTGCACCTGTATGATAAATCTACGACTTATGTCAAGATTATGCTTCTGTTGTAGATACTGTTATGCATCAGAGTGGGCTTTTGTGTCATGACCAAAAGGAGAAAACTAATCAATTAAATTACTACAGAATAAACTTGATAAATGTACATAAGGCTCAACTTGAATTGTAACATGTAAGTTTTAGGAAGAGGATTTTTTTGGAAGGATTTTTTTTTTTCTAAATAGATGTTGTGCGAGCATCTTAATGCAGCCAAAGTGCAGTTATATCAATTATTATAGCAAACACTTTCTAAAATTTTTCTATTTGAACTTTATGTCCAGAATCTAATGAATTAAATTAAGGCTTTTTTCTTTTTTTTGGCTTCAGCAGCCTTTGAATCAGATCCTTTATAAGCAGAAAATTTGAATGTCTGGCTGTTCTTCATAAAATGTGCTGGCATAAATTTTGGAGCAATATGTACCAATCATGAAAGGTAATTTTTATTTTCCAATGCTATATGCAAATAAATGATTTTCACATGTGTAAATAATTGAATATGGATCTGAGTTTCACTATCATATGAGCGTAAGTGCAATAGCAAGAATACATTATCCTAGGTATGATGCTTGCTTAAGATTTTTACAGGTATAAAAGTTGAAAATCTGAGCACATTAATGGTTTTGTAGCTGTAAAAGAAATGTAATGTGAAAATTGAATTAAATGCTGAAACTTTACAATTTGCACATGTTTCAGGCACGATTTAAAATTTTACGAGTATTTCTTTAGAAGAAGGGAACTATATAGMATGACTAGATTTGTAAACACTTCTAGTGTCACAACTGCACTGGTTGCATTACATATCTGTTTTTAAGGTGCCTGTATTTTACAGTAAATCATCGCAAAAAGAATAAATGCTTATTCGTTTAAATGCCATTCAAAAATGCCAATTATTAGTGATATAAAATGTTTTAATTTCAGTGGTGTAGATATATTTTTAAACTGCAATTAACTGAATGAATTTTCAAATTTAATCATAAGGTAAAAGATGTAGTCATACTCATGATACCTTGGGAAATTTGATTAACTTAAAATGTTGCTTTATAGCAGTTTGTCTTATATTTTTGCTACTTGGGTATTTTATTATGTGTTTATTGCAAAGTGATGTTGAAAATTGAAAGCATAGTTTCTGTCTGTCTCTCTCTCTCTCCTTTCTTTCTTTCTTTCTTTCTTTCTTAATCATACTTAGAAGATAGGCAGCCCTTTAAGCAGCTAGGAATGGGTTATTCTGGAAATTTTCATAAATGAGGTGTTCTGCTAATTTTAGTCTTTGCTTTTTGAAGCAGATGTTAACGGGATTCTAACTACCTCCTCTGATTTAGTACATCAGTGGTATTTAGTATGGTAGTGCTATCTGTAGGATATTGATCTGCCTATTTTAGAGCACTGAGTTGTCACTATGAAGCAGAAAAAGTAATCTACTTGTGTAGAAGTAATTGTATTAAYAAATGGGGAGACATTAAACAACTGTCAGTTCTGTTCTTAGGTGAATACAGTGAATGACAGCTGTGCCCATGTTTGTCCAAGCACATGTAATTTCCAAAATACCTGCAAGAGGTGACTTTTCTAGTTTGGGGTTTTTTGATTATTTGAAAAGTTTTATCAAAATATCAGGGCTGCATCATGGACTGGAAGTTGAGAAAATGGGAGACATTTTTATGCAGGCTGATCTTTAGCAACATTATGTTAACACATTAATTTATATTAGATATATTTAGAAAAAAATATCCTTAATTCAGCCTTAACTGAATTGGGTTACTCAGTTTATGTATATTCTTGGACATCCATGTGACTGTACCTAGACTTGATATCTGTAAGTTTTAACAATGGAAATACTTCACTTGCTTGCCCAAAAACTTCTTTGTAAGATTCTTCAGATGAAGTAAGGTGCCAGTTCTTCATTTAACACCTGAAATGTCTCTACAATGGGATCTAATTCAGTGCTGATGGACCATCACAGAAGGAATGTTTGTTTTTCTGAATGCGTGGGAAGTGTCTTACCTAAGTGCTGTTGACTTCAGAGAGTTGGATGGAGTCTTAGTGGGGCCTCATTTCTGCTCTCRGAAATAAGTGGAATGGTTGCTAACAGAATTTTCAATGGAAACTTGGGTAGGATTTTATGTGCAAAAGCTAGCTAGTCCCTGCTGTAAGCTCTCTGTATAATTCTCTTTGCAGTATGGTACTAATGCAGAAATTCCTGCCTATGTGGGGTGGGAACCTACTGGCCTTTTTTTGATGTTGCAGTGCAGTAATGAAGTAACCAGTGGCTCCCAGCATGGGCAGCAGAGCCCCTAAAATCTCTCAGGAGGTCTCTGCTGGATAGTGCTGGGAGTTCCCAAATGTCACAAGCTCCCTGGATGCTGSAGTTTAACTTAGGAATTGATAGTGAAGCCAGAGTTTTGCCTATAGTGTTCCGTGCTGACTAACAGTTACCCTTRCTCTAATTAAGTGCAGTCTAGTAGGCTAATTAATCTAGTGTGTTTAAAAAATAATTGTGAGTTATTGTGAATATAAATCTGGAAGATTTTCAAAAAGGAAATAGAGGGCAAAACTATAAAAGAACATTGGAGAAATAGGGGGTTTGTTTGCACATCATTTGCTGTGTACTTTATCTAGTTTTAAACTAGTTTTTTTACTGCTTGTATAAATAATGGGGAACTTGCTTAGAGGCTAAATGCCTGAGGATTTACCCCACTTCACAGCCAGACTGTGGTAACTCTTGCTGAGTTCTTTGCTGCTGTAGCTCTACTCTTAACAGTACCTCAGCTTAAAAAATAAATAGCTATTACGTGTTCAAGGAGAGGCTGCACTATGGACTAATGTTACTGCAACACATTTGATGCTCCAGATTAGATGATATAAAATATAACTGCCTTGCAACTGCGCTTTTGAAAACTGAATGTTAGTGTATTTATTCTGCCAGTATATGGTCATATTTATTTGTAACTAAAAAGTAAGTTATCTTTATAATTTCACTTCTTGAGTTACTGAACAGTTCGGGTATACTTCCATTTTATCATCGTTATCACACTGTTTCCTCTTAAGCTGTGAACACACAAAACAAAAGGAAACCCCGGGCTTAATACAAATGTTTAAATGTTGTCATATCAAGTATTTTAACCAGTGCAGAGAACCCATAAAAATTGTAATGAACTTTGAAAAGTGAGAACGAAAATGGTAGCTGCTTTAGTAATGTCGGTGCAGAGCGAGTTTCTTAAAATTATGGGTGGCAAAAAGCTATAGTCAAATTTAACAGTTCCTGCTAGATTTGGAGTTTTGTGTTTTCAGGCATTTAAAAATATACATATTCCAATATATCTATTGGAAAATGAGTCCCTTGCACTTTACTTAAGTGAGGTGCAGCTCTCAGCAGTGAAATGTGGGAGTCTCTATATGAGGGAGTATAGTATGAGTAAAAGATGTTGAAGCTTCTTTTTGCTGTGTGCTGGTAGTGACACTTTGGGAGAGCTGTGAGGTATTTTATCATTTAGGTACGATAACATGTTAAAAAACAGCCAACTTTATACTGTTGTAAATGACACTACTGAATTAATCACAGTATGTAATCTGCCTTTGTTTTGCAATCAAACACTTGTAAATTAAGTTATTGCTAACAGTGTTAATAGGAATGAGGGAAAGCTGCTGTCTTTTCAATATTTGTTCTTACTAACCATGACAATGATTTTTACATATGAAAGATTTAAAAAATTGGTTACTCTGATTTACTCTAAGGATAATTTGTACTTTATTAAATTTATCTTGGAATAATATAATTGTTATATGAAAAAATACATTATTTTGTTCCAATTTTCATTGTTGTTAATTGCTTGCAAATTGAGGGGCATTTAGAATACCAAATAGAGATTACTTTATGAAGTAAGAATTTTTATGAGATTTCGTAAAGAAATCTGACATATTCATGACAGTCAAATGTATACATTTTAATCATTAACAAAATCATTATTTGTGGTATATGTTGTTTCCTAACTTATATTTTTTCTTTGAAATTCAGAAAATGATTAATTTTTATAGAGTAATTTATTTGTAAAACTTAAAGTTTGAGATTGTTTCTTTTTCCTCTCTAACAAACTCTGCAGGTAAAGGTACAGTTTCACAGCAGTTCTCTGCTAATATTAGCTGTGCCTCTAATTGAGTAGTCTAGTCTGAAGTTAAGACACTCCTACGCTATTTTGTTATGTTAATAGAAACCTAGCATTCCCAGCAAAATAGCACTTTGAACTAGATCCCCTGTTCATGTATTAATTGCTATCATTGATTATGTTACATTAGATTCGGTTTCATCGTATTGTAAGCCCAGTCAGATTTATTCTTGTTTCTATTAAAATGCACTAGAATGTATTTCTCAGCATGCTTAAAAATTTATCTTTTTGTATGTCAGTTGTAATGGGCAGGCAATAATAATATGCACCTTCAGTTATTTCTTCAGGATAATGTTATATTTGGCATATTCCTGTAAATTGTAACAGTTTGAGAGTGATAGCTTAGCATTTCTCTCAAATTCTGTATAAATTCTTTATTTTCTGTAGAAACACCTGAAATTACTATGGAAGTATACGGAAGATAAGGGAATTTATTTGTAACTATAGGTTTAGTAATAGAACTTCATTCTCCAGTGTGTATCAAGGACAGTCTGTAGGAGTGCTGCTGATGGATAGACTAGCTTCTTTTGCCTTATGATACAAGTATGTCTTTGCATAATACTTTGTTTTGAAATTCACTGAGTTATAAATTTTTCTGTATAGTGTTCTAAATTATTGATGTATTGGATATATTTTTGAAATGTATGTTTAAATACCTAGTAAAGGAGTTGGCATGAAATAAATCATTTCTGCAATATGTTTTTCTCTGGTGTATTTTAGACATTCAGACTTCTCTGAAATGTTTTTGATACTAATCTTTCAGAGAAATTCAACCTATTTCTTCTTTTTCCTGGCAGAAATCAGAAGTTAGGTTTGGAAGATAATTCAACAATGTTTTGGTCTCCTTTTTGCGTCTTATGTAAAACAGATTGAAAAAGAGAAGCCGAGAGGAAACCTGCCTCCCCAGCCGTTTCCCTGTCGGAGCAGGGACGCGGAGCTGCGCTTTGGGCCGGTGCCTCTCTGACGGCGGGGTACGCGTTGTGCGAGTGGGAGAAGGCAGAGCAGCGCTGGAGGCCTTGCTGGAGATGGACACTTCCCACGGCACCTGGGGAGAACCCTGTAAGGAACCGGTGTGCGCGTCCGTGGCTGACTAGGTCCCGGTATCTTGGGGGGGATAAGGTTGGACAGAGAGCATGGCTGCTGTGCACCTCCTTCCTTTTCCAAAAGCAGTTAGACTGCAACTGGGACAGAGTTCCCTCTAGGTGTGCTCAGGGGCAATGGAGGCGAGAGACTGTTCCCATTACAGCTGTGAAGGGACAGGCAAAAGTGAACAGGGAGTAGGGAGTAAACTGTCTTTTTTGTGTGCTTATCATTTTGGTGCCCTCTATCTCTTGAAGAGAGAGAGAGAGAGAGAAATTAAGAAAAGAAAATGTATTTTAAAATATGTTATCCTCTCTATACAGTTACCATGGTAGGACAAGAGTGTTTGGGTTTTTTCTTTTGTTCTTTCTGATGAGGTGTTATTTCTCTTAAGGTAAAGAATCATCTGCTGGATGTAGTAGGTAGAAACATTATATCTCAGAACAGGTAATAGTTAATCTTTCTAGCACATCAGAATATTTCTAACAGTTGAGTGGATGACTGCTGTATATGATTTGTTGTTGCTTTCTGCCATGCTATACTTAAGAGCAGCTGCAGATTAAGTAACTTGTAGAAAACATTGCGCACTCAAGACCACTGGTCTTTGCCATCACTGTAGTAGGAACGACTCAAAACTTTGATAAAGACCTTTCTTGGCACACCCTTCTAGAACAGCCATCCATGCTTCCTCCCTGTTCTTGCTGCACTACAAGTGCCTTTTATCTAGATCTTTTTGGTAGGCATTTTTATATATGTGGTTTCAGAAACAGCTTAGTAAATGAATGATGCATGTAGATGTTCACAGAGATCAGTAACAAAGCTCAGTGGAACAAGCTGAGCCGTCTCATGTATTATCATAATCCAGTATGTAGCATTATTTTATTGACAGAAGAAGAGAGAGGAGTAGCAAAGTGGTCTGTTGTGCATGGTTTTGGTTACACACCCCCCCCCCCCCGACAATTTGGTTGTTGAAGTGAATCACTCTCAACATAGTTAACTAACCACATACTTTCTCCAGACTTACTGTGATAAGTAGCTATTGGTACTAAGCATTAGAGCATTAGAGTTCAGAGGATGGTAACGGCCCTGTATTGAACTTTAGAGTATTCATTGTTTCAGATGTGTATTTTTGAGAGATGTTCAACTTTTGGTTAGTCTTCAGTCATTGCTAATGCAACTACCTTATATGCTCAGTGAATTTTTTTTTTTTTTTTAATAGCATTTGATTATCCAGCTGCAAATTATCTGGGTTGTGGATTGATTTTGCTCTGCCCTTCTCACTTCACCTCTGCCTGCACTGTGCCACAGCGTGCCTGACGGTGTTGCTTGTTCATCCCAGGCTCTGCTCTGCATACTGTGATAAAAATCTTGCTCCATTTTTCTCATAAACATGTCATATCTTTTGCATCATCTTGTCATGCTTTGGTTCATTACACAACACTGCTTTCATTTTTTTGAGAGATCTGTCAAGAAGCCAAAGTTGGTCATGGCCAGATTGGGACTGGAAGTGACAATTTTTCACTTGAGGTCAGGTGGACCTGAGCTCCAACAAAAAACTCAGTTTGGAATCAGAGGGCAGGTATTAGAGTGGTTTTATGAATGTGGGTTACAAATAAACACTTTTTAAAAGTTCTTGTGTTACTTCCACAAAAAGAGCTTATCTTGTTAAACGTCTATGTTTGAGTAGCTCAGTCAACATAAAATCAAAGGGGTAACTGAGATAGTGCCTGGGCATGCTCTGTGGAAACCTGCTGCACCTTAGAAATTCAAGTGAATGTTTATAGTTAAGCAATTCACAGTCAAATGCACAAATGATTTCCAAAGGTTAGGAAAGGTCATCTGTTCTAAGTAGACTTCACAGAGGTAGGACCCTGCTCAGAAGTTTTATTACATGTTCTGTGCTAGTGTCCCTTGGACACTAGCTCCTTTCATAAGCATTAGTACTCCTCTAAAGAACACCTAGCTTGTTCATTTGTTTTGCTTTGTTTCTGTGCTTGAGAGGAGGTGGGTTTTAAACACCTGGGAATCGAGAGGAAGACGCAAAAGAAGCGCACCACTCCACGACATGTTTCAATGAGCAAGCAACACCAGCTCGCACAGGTTTCACAAACAACTAGCAAGGCTATTGCAAGAGGCTATCGCTGGAAGGCAGCACAGCACGGTCTCAATTCAGAATCTGCATTGGGCAAGCCATCAAGGCAGCTTGTACTGTAGCAGGGGGAGAGGAATGAGCCAAGGTGAACCAAGGACAGAGAGAGCGGACAAAGAGGAAGTGGTTTGAGAGAAAGAGCAATGCGTAGGAGAGGGTTGGAGTGGCGGTGATGAGCGAAGTGTGAGGTCTGCCTACTCCCTCGGTAAGTTTACAACTTTTGCTGCTCACAGCCTCACCTAGAGTTTTCTGTAGGAAGTCTGATAGTAACATGCTGACAGCCAGTCTAGAAATGCCACTTAGGGACAACTAAAAGCCTGTACTGGGCTGGATATGCTGCAAACACACTGCAGCTTTTGCCCTTCTTTAGGCATCTAACCTAAGCATTGCTCAAGGACTGAAGCTAAGAGACAAGCTCCCTACACAGTAAGAAGAGGGAGGTAGGTGGGTTTGGGGTGGGGGCAGAGAGAAAGCACATGCTGTTCAGAGCACCAAAGTAAAACATCTCAAGTGTCTTGCATCAACTCACAGGGACAGTTTCAGCAGTGGATTGGGAGGACAGGCAGTTGGAATCAGACTTCTTAGATTAAGGCATAAAGCATCTGTATAAAACACTCCAGATGTTGTCAGCTCTGTGCAATACACTGCAGAGAGTATGCAGATTTAGATGATGGCATGTTATAAAGGGACAGCCAAAGCTGTACAGAGGAACAAGCCTGGAACCTGTGGGCTCAGGGGTGCTGGTGGGCATGCAGCTGAGTTCCACCAAGGTCAGAGCCCCCGTCAGAGGGAGGAAAGCAGCATGAATTTTGGTCAGTGCTTCATCTTCTGCCAGTTCTGAGTAGACTGGAATAGAGGTGGAGCTAAAAATAAATAAAGGCTCAGAAGCACTTCCACGAAGTCAAACAAACTTGCTTCCTCTTTAAGCAGACATTACTCTGCTGAAATGCTGCTAGAATGGAATCAAATGTTCAATCACTGTGTATCAAGAACAGTGCATATTCTTTTCAACAAGTGAACATCATAAAATGCAAAAATTAAAAAAGCAAAACAAAACACTACTAATTCTTGATTAGAAAAAAAAAAAAACGGTGTCTTTAACACTGAAATTACACTTACTAGGTTGAGTTACTTTGAGAGCATCCTTAAACAGAAGGAGCATGTATCTTGTTTCAGCAGCCTCCTTGACAGCCGTTTGTATGACTGGCCTACTTAAAGGCTGCCTCTTCCATCCTGCACCACAGCACACTCTTCAGGACTACTTATCACTTTGCTCTTGACAACAGGAAACCATGTGTTGCTTTTCAAGAGACCGGAGTTACAAGATAAGCATCGCGGAGTGCCTGAAATAGCCTCATCATTCAAGTAAAGCAAAGTCCTCCCTCACAGGAAATCATGGGCAGTCTTGAAAAGTTCTAGAGAACAGATCATGCTAGTAAACCAAAAAAAGAAAAAAACTAGCCCAAGCACTTAACAAGCTTGCTCTTCCTGTTAGCTCCAAAATCACCAAATTTCTGAGCTGAGTGCAATGATGCTTTCATCTTCCTGATCTACTGAAAAGCCTATCCCCAGAGCAATCTCCAGTTTTTACAATGGCTCTATAGCAATATTTGAGGAAGGCTCTGGAGCAGAATTCATCATAAGGCTCAAGATGACTTCTACCCCGCAGACCTTCAACAGCGAAGGGCTGGACTGAGCTCTTAGCAGTGGCAGGAAGAGTTCATTGTTTTTAACAGTGATATTCTGGGAACTGCTGGATGTCAGGATTCCCTAGCTCAACAATTTGTCTCTTTCCAGAAAATTTCTGCATTAGAAAAGTCACTGAGGAAGGGCTAGAAAATTAAGAAATTTTAACTGCTGTGTAAACATTGCAAATGAAATTTTAGGTCACCTAACTTGTCACCTAACAATTTTCCCAGTGCAATTCTGACTGTTCAGTTGAACGTTAAAGTAGGGGACTGAAGACTCACCCCTACTCAGAGGAGAATGCTGACACTGTTGACCAGGGATATTCCAACCAGAAATCCAACACCTTGAGGCTGATGTGACACCATCTCCTCATACCATCTAAATAAGTGAAACACGGCATTTTGCACTTCCTCTTGTTTCCATATTTCTCAGTTTGGGTGTTAGCTCTACTTCAGAGCATTTGCCATCAACTGAGCACTACACTGACTCTTCTGAATATTGTGCCCAAAACGTTTTGTATTTGTTTGAAAGAACAAGGTCCACTGTGGAAGTCCCTGGACTTAAAGTACTACAAAACCTAATTCTATGCTTTTGTTTACCTAAAATTGTTTTATCTTGCAGCAGCAGCTTTGCTTAGGCTCAATATGCTTAAGAACATGCATAAGGGGGAGAGAACTTCTGTTGAGTAACTTTTACAATCTTACTTTGATATTCAAATTCTAATATTTAAAAAGCCGTTATCTAGGACCATGAGGAATGCTAGTGGTCTTTTCAAATAATCCAAACTCCTTAAAGAATTGTGCACAGAAATCACTAAGACTGGGTACGTGCCCTCCACAAACTCTTCCATGTAGCTGGTAAAACCTTTTTCACATTCATCAGTTGAGTCCTGGCCACCAGTGAACTTTGAGCCTCAGTAGGTTTTGGGCTACTCCTGTTTTAACTGAAATAATGTCTACATTTTTTTTTAAGGGAAGATATTTTTAACATATTATCTTTAACTCAACCTTCATTT
Organism: Rhea americana; assembly: GCF_003343005.1. Classification (NCBI taxonomy): domain Eukaryota; kingdom Metazoa; phylum Chordata; class Aves; order Rheiformes; family Rheidae; genus Rhea; species Rhea americana. Next base: position 1,850,118 of record NW_028185372.1, on the reverse strand, counting down.
CTTTTTCCTTTGGACTCTTTGGAGACTAAAATCAACCTTTTCTTCAAAACTGAGCCCCACTGAGGAGTGAGTAACACTTGCCTTTTCAGAGTCCTGTGGCAAAAGGAGGCAGAGTTCAGTGTTTATTCTGATTGGATCCAAGCTGTGACAGCCAGAGAACACCTGGATGTCAAGAACCAAAACTCACAGGAAGATCCACTGTTAGAGGGGTGAATCTTATGTCCTCCTCCTCCCAAATTACCCAGTTTGTCCCATCACTTTGTCTCTGAGAAACAGGCACTGATTTGTGCTGTGTAACCGCAAGTCCCCCAAGATCAGCTTGGAGCTCTGATTCTTCCTAGGGTCCTGACCCCCTTTTTTCCTTTGGCTAGAGGAGGTCTAGTTCTTTACAGGCAACCAGGCACTGGGGTGATGGTGCAGTCATGAGCATTTACTTGGCATACGAGTAATTCCATATTTCCGTCAGGACATTGCTGAAGGCAGCAAGTAGTCCCAGGCTTTATCTCTCTTACTCTTTCTTGATGCTAAGTGCTGGTGATGGCTTGACAGGACTATGTTATGTCAGCAGAGGAAGGGACTGACATCAGGCTACGTTAGAGGAAGAGCTGGACTCTATACAGGTGAACGCCACTCAGCAGAGCCTCGCACTCCAGGCAGCTGCAGTAAGTACTGCACCACTGGCTGCGGCATGGCCCTGTAGCCTCTTCCCTTGGCAGAGGCAGTGAGCGGTGGACTAAACGCTTTTACTAGAGCTTCCATAGTATTTACAGTAGAATTATAACTAGCAATGTAGGATTCATATTATTCTTGTAATTATTTTATTTTGAGAAATGTTAAGTTACCTTCTGGTTTATTTTATTTATTTATTTTTTACTTGGCATCATCAAAACAGCCATCTTTGGTGGCATCCGGACCACATGACTATACAAAAACTTGTGAGGTTTCATCCATCAGAAGATAGCAGCTTCCTCCTGTAGATAACAAACATAACAGATTATGCAATTTCTGGGTAGATAATGCGAACAAATTCTTGTTCGCATTATCTAGCTTTAAACGCAGGAACAGTATATCAGAGAAACATGGGAGTGTTTGTAGTTTAGCTACATGAATAAGCCAGCAAATTACATTTTTCACTAGTGTAAATCCATTTAAGACAATCTGACCCACTTGTTTCTAAAAAAGAACAAGTCTTCATGAAGAAAAAGTCTTTTACAAAGATTTAAGTGCTGTCAAATGCCAGTAGCTCAGAATCGATGCTATAAATTACTCTTTTCTGGTTCCTGCTACTGTCAGGTTTGTACTGTCACAGAACTCCAGTCAGCACTGGCATCACTGATGGAGACATACAGTGAGAACTAGCGGTCGCCAGATGACTTTAAGTTCAGGGAACAGTAGGGTTCCTGAACACCTCATCTCTATTACACAGGGCTTTATGTGATTAGATGCCGCGCTTGCAGCAGGAACTTTGCTAGGAAGTGAAATTAAGACTTGACTGATGGAGAAGGCCTTTGAACAAAGGAGGGTCTGTAACTCTTCGTAACTCCATCTGTGGAGCGAGAAAGTGTTGGGAATCCTGTTGCTATATCTGCACTGATGTGCCTACTTTTCCCTGTTTGGCACAATCTGCAGCATGTGCCAGGACACAGTGTCCCCCTGGCTCCTTCCAAAACAAGCCGTGGAGGTATCAGGACAGGACAGGGTCATGAATCTAACTTGGGAGTAGTGGTCTCCTCTTCCGGTGACATTCCTACCTAACCTGCAGCTGGATAAGAGGACTTGGATTATGTTTCCATAAAGCTTGTGAGCCTCTTTTTTTTTTTTTTTTTTTTTTTTTTTTTACAGTTAATAAACTAGAAAGCAAACAGAGGCAGAGCAAAGCTTGCTGAGCTGAAGGCAAGAGCACATCACAAATGCGGAATGTTTCACCACAAGCTGGTAAGGAGAATCTTTACTAGAAATCTGAATAACTGATGCCAAATCTACTGAGCCAAAATAAAACATCTTAAACCTGAAAAGCCTCTGTCTTGAGGCCTTGCAAACGCAGTATGAAGCTAATAGCGTGTTACTAGTAATGGCAGTACTGTGTTACAAGGCTAGATGGTCACACTTCTCAGCATTTCTTGCCTCTCAGGAAATAAAACATCCTCTCATATTGAGCCCTTCTTTAAATATTCAAATTGCAATATGTCCCATGCAAGCCCGCACCTGTCTAGCTGAGCACTCTCCAAAAAAAGAGAGAATCCAGATTTTGGAAGCTTTAGGCATCAGTAGCTATGAAAGGAACAGTGAAGTAAGTAACAGCTATTTTTTTCTTCAGCATTATTCTGCACTAAGTCAAGTTTTCAGTGCACAAACACATTTCCCAGGACCTTTCCTAACTCTAGTATTATGCTGCCAGATTGGAGTCAAAGGAGCAAGTCAAGTTGTGCATCATATGTATGTCAAAGGCATGAGGAAATTTTGCTTGCAGCATAATCCATTCAACACTATGCCTTCTGCTTCTTCAATGGTTTTCAAAACATGGGAGAAAAAAGAGATGGAACTGTTTTTCCTTGGACTTCTTGTTGTGATTTTTTTTTAAAGGACTTTTAAAGCAAGATCAGTTTGGCTGAAGCCATTAAGACCCACATAACAGGAAAATACAGAAATTTATAGGAAAAGACTTTAACTTGATTTCTGAAACTGCTTTATGACAGAAAAAAATCTTAGGATTTTGATCATGAAAAGGCTTTTAGCAGGAGAAAGAGAAGCACCTTGTCTGCTTCAGCATGTGGGCTGGCTGGCTGGTGATGCACGTGCAGCACAAGCCATGCAAGAGCCAAAGCACTGAACGTTCTGATGGGCCTGAAACCGTGCTGCCGAAAGCCTTTTCGAAATTTCAAATGTGCTTTTTTTTTTCCTCCTTAATTTACAATGAAAAGCATATCCTGTGAAAGGGAAAGTCTGTGATATGTTTCTTCTCCTAATCTGGCAGTAGACTTGCCCCCCTGCCAGTAACCTCAGAGTGAGAGTCGTAAGAGTTCATGATGTTCACTACAAGGGAACTGGGCTCAGAGCTTCTGTAGCGTCTTAACTCGTTATTTAGGTCTGACCTCCTCAGATCACCGCTCTGCTGCCAAACCCCAGAGAAAATGGGGTTTGGCAGTTTCTTCTAGTCAGCACTTGTAAAGCCGCATGAGTTCACAAGCTGCAGCTGGAGGCTCAGGGTTGCTGTTACCCTGCCTCTGTGGTCTGCTTCCTCTCATAGGTGCAGAACAGCCACAGACTGGATGTCGGTGCGTGATACCTGAAAAAGCAGCCCAACAGCCAAACTACAGGGAGCTAGGAGATAGTGGAGAGGGAAAATGTCTTGATCTTTATGCCCTGTAAATGCCCTGAGTGAGCTGTGGGCTCAGATCAGAGCTCCAAGATTTGATGGCACATCCCCATGCCTCTGCTGAGCATCACGAATGGCTGCGAGAGCATCCGCGGGATCTGGACATGTCAATCCCTTGGACCTGCTGCCTGAAGGGTGTAAAGGGCACCTGCATGTCTCCGTTGCTTAGACAGGGAACACAGGCCCTTTTTTTCAGAGGGGTGCTTTACTGGGGACCTAAAATTTACAGGCATATTAAGGGGCTCAAGTTAAGCAGATCTAACTCATAAAGAATAGCTCCATGGGTGCAATTTCTAGCTCAGGAAGCTAGGAAATGGCTGACCGCTGGGGTGTATATGGGGGGAGGATAACTCTTTCCGTGATTAAACTCCCACTGGTGGCTGCTGGCCACATAGGGATTGAGATACTGGGCCTAGCAGACCTTTGGGTTGACCCAGTCAAGTTAGTTTCTAACTTTAAACATTATTATGATGCTGTAAGTCTGGTGGAGGGACAGCTAAAGGACGACTTGGTAGCCTAAATGCCAGCATCTGCTATCCCAGGAGAGCACAGGCAGGTCCTGCATAGCTCTAGGCAGCCAAGAGGCAGACCGAAGGTATCTAAAACAGCGCTAAGCACGTACTGTTGGGCTCCCGCTGTGTCGCTCTCATCAGATTTTGGTAGTAGGGCAGCCCTCTTAAAACAGTGGTACTTCTGAGGGAACTGAACGTTCAGGTGCTGGTGGTGACAAGCCACAGGGTTTTGGGCACGGCAGAACTAGGCGCTGGAGGGGAGGGTAAGTGCCTGTATTTTGCATGAATCTTTCTTGGGGTCTGGTCCCATAAGACTGCCCTTGGCAGCCAGAGAAAGGAGGTCTTCGCTGGAGCAAGGGCAGCTCGTATGCAGTGGTGGCAGCTCAAGCGCTGTCTCAGGGCTCAATGTGCGTGGAGGGCTCTGACAAGCAGCTAACCCTTCTGGGTGACAGAAGTCACTTCTGAAGTGAGCTGGTGGTTGAGGGAAGGGAAGTTAGGGCATCACTAAGCTGTGCAGATCACTGTTGTACCGCCAGCATGCTGCTCCTTGGGCTGGCGGCACTGGTTAATCATTCTGCTATTTCAAGCCCTCGTGGTAGGGAAAAATATTTGATTCATGTGCCACAGGGAAGCTCAGGAGCAGGAACCAGAGCTGCCTGAGGCAGTCTGGAGAGGGGGCTCCCAGAGACCAGCACCAAAGAAAACGTCATTATATATATTATACGTATGTATTATACATCTCAGATTCTTCTCCTAGTGGACTCAGCCAAGTGCACTCAACTGACTAACAGTAAAAATCAAACAAATAAATGGGTATTCAGAGCTAGTTAGAAAATGAGGTGAAAAAAATCCAGCATTCTGATGAAATCTCTACCTTTGGCGAGCTGCTGACTACAGTAAGCTCCATCTGCAGCTTTGTGCACAGCGACAGAGCAGATGCAATCAGGTAAATTTAATCCCAGCCTGGTGCAGCTGGGAACGCCTGAAAGTGCATAAATAATTGCTCAGATTTGTAACTCAGGAGTTAGCCCAGGCAGGGCACAGGCCAGTCCTGAAGGCAGACGGAGTGCCAGTGTACAGGTGCTCGTCTGCGCTCCCCCTCTGCGGGCAGGAAAGGTGTGGAAGTCAACAGGGCATCGAGATGTTAAACTAGCCTATTCCTTTGCTTTCTGGAGTTTGTCCTTGCTCTTGCAGCCTACACGTACCCCTCTGAAAACGAATGCAAATTCTGCATTTAGGCAATTACTTTACTCGGGCAGGGTGCTGAATTTCACAGGCCAAGCTGCTGCTCAGTGTGAAGGATTTCTGTGGTCTTGGGGTCTGCGTTTTGCACATGCAGTGCAGGCGGGCAGGCAGCGGGGGTTGTTCCTCCTGCGCTGGCCACCCTGGCGTGTTCAGAGCTCTTTCCACGCTCCTGGAGAGCCCCTGGAGATCAGGTCATGAAACACAAACCTAATGGGACTGGGGGGATGTTATGTTGCCTCAAAGTCAATATTTTGGGAATTTCTGAATGGTTAAACGTGCATTATTTCCTGGTTGCGCGTTAATGTACAGCTGGGGAGGGCTAAAGCCTACGTGAAGCTCTGCATGGTCTGCAGGTTAGTGCCAGGAGGTACCTGCTGATGAGAGATAAGCCCTCTCCCAGGAGGTTACGACCCGGGCGATTGCCTACACTCGTTTTCTGTCCTTGTCCGGAAACGAGGTGCTTACTCGTCCTGGCTCTGCCGCATCCCGGCGCAGGATGGGCCCTTTCCACGTTTCCCGCAGCCCCTGGCGCGGCCCGCGGGAGCTGCCGCTCCGAGCCGGGGCGCTCAGCCCGCTCCTGCAGGAAGCCCCGAGGAGTCTACCCACGCGCCGATTCCTTCTCCGCAGGCTGCGCCACGTCGCTAACAACATTTGCAAACCTTTTGTGCGTTGTGCAAACGTTTAACCTTCTCCAATTTTCTTATTTATTTATTTCCCCCCTCCCTGCAAAGGAGCCCGCTCCCGGGGAGGCGCCAGCAGGCCTGTAAAATGGGAATCAGCCAGCAGGGCAGGGGAGCGGAGGAGGAGGTTTCTCCAGCGCTGCCGGCCACGGCGAGGGGAACGTGCTGTCGAAGCACGGCTGTGCGCGGGCTCGCCTGGCACCGTGGTGCCCTCCGGCGAGCACCCATGGGTGCCGGGTCTCCCCCCCTAATCAAACCTAAATCTCCCGTACGCCAACCTAAGCCGAACCTGCAGGCAGGAGGTCTCCTCTGCCACGCTGGGCGGAAGGGAGGAGGGACGGGGGCCAGAGGAGAGCCGAGCAGAGCCAAGGGAATCGCGGCCCTTTAGGCCGTGGAGCAGGTGGGGCCCGTCACCGCGCCAGCGTCGCCTTGGAGACCGGCCGGTAAACTCCAGGCCTCGGGAAGGGGAGCGCGGCGGCGGCGGCGAGACGGCGTAAGGGAGCAGACGGAGACGGGCGAGGAAGCTGCGGCACGGCCCGCGTCCCCCCCGCCGCCACTGCCGCCCCCGGCGCTGCCCAACCGGGCCCAGAGCTGGGGGCGCCCGGGCGGCCGGACCCCCGCGGCCCCCGCCCCGGGGGGGCGCAGAGCGGCAGCGCAGGTACGGGGCTGCCCCCCGGCCCGGGGCGCCGGGGCCGCGGCAGGGAGCCCTGTGGGGCTCGTCGGGGAGCCGCCGGGCTTCCCGCACCGGGAGGGCAGCGGGGAGGCTGCTAACCGGGCGCTCGGTGGGGTGGAAAGCCGGCGGCGCGCAGGTGCCTGGGTCCTTGTAGGAGACGCAGGGAGTTGCTACATTTAGCAGGTCCTGGCTATATCTGTAATGCCTTCATGTTAGATCCCAGAAGGGCGTTTGGTACCGAAAAGCTAGACCTTGCAGTGGTTACCGTACCTCGAGATGGCTGCTCCCCGCGGCATACCACGCTGCGCACATCAGTTCCCTCATGCGCTGCAGAAGGAGGCTAGGTACTTCAAACCCAGCCCTCAGTCTGCAGGAATAGCTGCCTACAGTTAGTAAATAGAGAAGGAGCAGAGGACAAGGCATCCGGACAAGCCTCCATCCTCTCCGGAGAAGAGGATCACAGGCAGCAGGGCCCTTCTGGGGCCTCCCATTTACCTCTCTCGTTGCTCAGAGTTACTTCATGCAATATTTTACCTCCACCTCGCATAGTCGCAGACCTCTGCGCAGAGAGGCGATGCAATCACAGCCTTCCAGTGGCACCTCGAAATAAGGCTGTGCTTCTCCAGTGCCATCTGCCAGCACAGGGCTGGAGGCACCGCAGAGCAGGAAGAGAGTGGAGGCTGCACGGGGGCCCCAGCTAGCAAATACTGCTGCGGGTGCCGGGTCCGAACAACTGCGTCTATCTGCTGGGTCAGTAGCTATCCCGTTGCTTGGATCTGGTGGTCTTCTGTGACAGCTTTCTGGCCAGCTTTGTTTCTGCTATAGTTCCAGCAATGACAGTAGATCTGGGCCCTAATTTTGAAAGCCTTTTTTTTTTTTTTTTTTTAACCTGCTAGAACATAGTGCTATCTGAGCTCTGGCCAGGTGCTCCGAAGGTTTGAGAGAAGGTAAATGAAAGGCTGCACGCTCCTTTTACCCCCCTCTTTGGCAGCAGGGCAAGGAGGATAGTGAATAGAAGCAACAACTCTTTTGGCTGTGTCTCCTGTGGAAGTCACCTCTGCTCTGTGCTGTCACTCTATGGAGACTTGTGGGATGCAGGCACAGTAAGGTGCCTTCCTGAACATGCTTTCAGAGTGTGCGAGGAGAAGACCAAATAATCCCTCAGAGAAAATTTCTCACATTTCCAGAGAGGTTCTGGTTGAGGGCACTGGTATTTCCTGCCTGGTGGTCTCTTAGGATGTAGATGTCTGTCACCCAAAGTGTACTGCTGTTGTCCAAAGGGTTTATTTATTTATTGTCAGGGTTTGTCCGAATGAGAATTCACACACTCTTCAATTTAAATGGCTTGTGGAACATCTGTGCTAATAACCAACAGTCATTTTTGCAGGGTCATATCTTGTTTTATTGTCTGTTGGCTCTGCAGCTCATGACCTTTCAAAGCCTGAGATCAGATCCTGCTCCCACCACATACCAGGAGGATTTTGCCACTCATTTCAAGCACAGGCAGGATTAGGTATTTCATTTGCCTTATATTTGGTAGTTCAATCTGTAGAGACTTGGAAGAAGCAGCATAAAAAAGCAAAATGAAGGGAGAGTAAAGAACATATGAAGAGGCTCTGTGACTGCACCATCCTTGCTAGGATTCAAAATCTATTTTCTTGAAGTATGGTGTTGTCTTTCAACAACTGTGGAACAGTTTATCTTTGGCTTAAACCAGCTACCAACAGAAAAGAGGAATCTGCAGTGATGTATATGTTACTGTGGTCCAGGTTCATATTTCATTTGCTTTTTTGTATTCATTGAATGTATAGAAAGGATTCTGAAAGACATACTGTTCTGTGGCATACAATTTCAGGTCATCTTTAAGAGGCTTTAGTGTAATGTCTTATTTAAGTGAAATATGATATGAATAGACTTCAGTTGCTATGTTTGGTATTGCAACATGGTGTTGATGATTTTGATATATCTGAGAGGATGTATGTTCACAAAGAGCAGCAGAAATATTTTGTATTAGTATTTTTAACTATGATGCGTTGGAGAACAGTTGTGATATTATCTCTGTCTGTAGCATTAGCGAGATTATTAGAGTGCTCTGTCCCGTCCCCAAAAGAATATTGGAAAAATTGGGAAAGTTCAGAAACAACAGGATTGTTTAACTCTGGAAACTGACCTTGTAGCAAGAGTTATAAACTCAGCCTAAGCAGTTGGCTAAAGAGAGTCGCGAGGGGGCTTTCTGGTGTTTCCATGAGGACAAATTTTGAACCAATAGCTGTCTAATCTAGTAGAAGAAACTGTAATAGCATCTAATGTTGGGGAAAATTCAGACTAGAAACGAAATATATTTTAAAATGAAAATGATTAACTACTGGAACAACTTAACCTGGAGATGGTGGGATCTCAGCTAGAAATGTTTCTAGGTATAAAATTAAATTGTATACTTAATGCAGGGATAACTGACATTTGACATGTTTTAATGGCTTTTATTGATGTACATGAGACCAAAATAGATATCAGATTAGATGATCCCTCCATAGCCTCAGGCCATGAATCTCGCTGTAATGATTATATGATGCTCATCATTGCAGTATACTGAAATGCCTCCACCAAACTGGAGGCAAGCGGAGACTAAACTCCTTCCGTGGCATGTATTTGTGTAGATTTTTGCAGCACTCAGTGGATACAAATTATGTCATTATTTGTCTCAGATCATTATTTGTATGTCTATATAAATATATAGGGAACATAGAGACATGCTGCATATAATATTGTGTACACTATATATACACTGTGCACACTATATGCACTATATATATATATATATATATATAGGCATTATGTATATAAAATGCTATAGTACATAATCATATAATATAAATAGAGTTTGCACATTATTTTTGTAAACTCACTATACTTTATATTCTTTCCAGAATAAAATTTCCTCTTAGGACAGGTCATTGTTTGCAGAAACATTTTTGACTGCTGATCTCATATGGCTCTAAGGTCTTTTTGGTCATTCATTAATGAATTCCCTTGAGAAATTTGCTCACTCTGGATGAAGCAAGAGCTGAAATTATCTCTTTTTTTACTGCTCTCAACTTCTGCAATGGTCTAGTATTGAAACCAGTTGGGGAAAAAATACATTTTTGCTTTATATTTTTCCAAACCCAACTGGTGTGGTCTGAATGACTGGGATGCTGAAGATAAACGCATAGTAGCCAGTGCACTGCAGACAGAAATGGAGTAGTTTAGATGAAGCAGGATAATTCCGGATTTCTTAGATGGTTGCTTTGAACATTTCAGTGCAACTGCAGCACGTGGAATAATGCCAAGATACGAAATGCAAGGTGCAATGACAGGGTGACAGGGGCTCACAGAGACATCCAGCTTCTTCCTTCTCTGCTTTCCTGAGCACCCTCATCAAGAAGAAGAGGACAGCGTTTCCTCTGCGCCAGGGGTCTGCGCTAACTCAGCACAGCCCCGCCGCAGCTCTCTGCATGCTGTATTCTGGTCCTGTGATGCTTTTGAGGCCGGAAAATACTTTGGGGGCTTTTGTGATCTGCAAATTCAGCAGACAGGCTCTGGCGCCGCTGTCCTGGTCTGGAGCAGATGTTTCCTCTGCCTGGTTCCAGCCTGCAATACGGAACGAACCAAACCAGCCAGACAAGGGTGGAAACCTGAGTTTGTCATCATTGCCCACAGGGGTTTCAGGTCCTCTGCTCACAGCACTTGATGTCAGTATGGGGAACTACAGACAAATGTCTACCCTCCATGGCCTGCTGCTGCACAAAAACTTGCATGTGCCTGAGGGTCAGGCTTTGACGCGGCCCGAAAACAGCAGCTGAGCAGTGGCAGTCTTGCTGCTACTTTTCTTAGCGTGTGGCACAAGTAATCCTTGTGTGAGAAGGAGTGACCCACTACCAGCCTGTGTGCGCTGCTCTTGACTGCATTATTCACAGTGCTGGAGCTCCGTGGGCTGATTTTCCTATTCCACCATCTACCTCTGAGGGAAGCCAGGAGGCTTATGTGCTTGCTTGCAGAGTCCTGACAGCCTGGGGTGATAAATGCTGTGCCAGTTTAAGCTATTTTGTTCATTAGTTGTCTTAAAATAGCAAAGGGTGTCCTTAGGTGAGACAAAGTCTCATGGTGATAGCTGCTTGTGTGCAAAGCCCTGCTCTGGAGAAATTGAACTAATTAGGAACAAAAGCAAATATAAGAAAAAAGTCTTATTGTGACCCAGAGCCACAATTTATGCTGCCACAGTTCTTCCTGAGTGGGAATGCAATTGCAAATCTGGCATGGCAGAGGTTGGAGGTAGGGTCTCTAGAGGCAGCAGTGCTCTCCTGTCTGTGCTGAACTGCCTTTCAGTGTGGTCTTAAACAAATTCATAACCGCAATTTATTCCTTGCCGATGGGTTAAGGTCATAGCATGTTTTTCTGAGCTCTCCTTTCAGATTTGATGACCCCATGTAGTGCAGATCAAAGCAATTATTTTCACTCTGTGAAAAGAAAAAAGTTCAGTTCCTCTGACAATTTCCCCTTCTGAGAAAAGGATATAAGTAAAAGGAAACAGAAGAGGGTCAAATCACATCCTTGTGAGAGAGCTGCCAGCCCCAAATGCTCTGATTATTCATCCATTGGACTCAGTCACCAGGCCTCTCCTCGCAGCTCTAGCTTCAGTCCAGACCACTTACTCCACATGAAGCTCGAGGTGGGAGCTGCCCCCTCTGTCCTGACGACCTTTTGCAAGGGACGGCAGCTTGGTTTCTCTCCTTGTATAAATTTCTTTAGACTTGCAGATGTGCTGGGGAAGCCTTCCCTGAGCTCTTCTCTACTAACTCTTTAATCCTGCCAAGTCCAAAGCAGAGCTCAACAGACTCTGTCAATGGCTTGAGTTAGGAAAGCATGCAAATACACGGGTCCAGGTCATTCCCTTAACTCACAGCAGTGTCTAAACTAATACTTCAGTTACGACTGATGTGAAGTATCAAAACAAGATGCTGTGATGAATCAGAACTCCAGCCCAAACTCTGAAAAACTAACAGAGTACCTAAGTATTTGCAAGACGGGCATAAAGCATTTCTCAGTAGAAGGTCCCTTACAGGTCAAGGATTTGTGATACTCGATATATTAAGACAGTTTTCAGTACTATGTGTTGTATATGTGAATCCATGCTATATGGGAGGTTTGGTCTTCCAGATGCCAGGCACAGCAAGGCATGACCGTGAGATGGCAATCCAGGCCAAAAGAAGTCTAACTAAAACCACGGACCCAGTAGAAAGACTTCGGCTGCGGTGTTTAGCAAGGGGATCTGCAGGCATTAAAGGACTTGGCAGGTGAGTCTAAGAAGTCAAATTTGCAGAATCACAAAATGGTTGAGGTCGGAAGGGACCTCTGGAGATCTTCATTGTTTGGCTTTCTTTTTTTCTTTTTTTCTTTTTTTCTTTGTCCTCCAAAGACTGTAGTGGTCAGTCCAGTGGCCTCATGCTTTGGCATTTAAATTGCTGCATCATTCTCTACGTTTTCTGTTCTACTAACTTCAAATTACACATTTCCACAGAGTATTTCGGATTATGGATGATGACAACAGCAGGACCCTTGATTTCAAAGAGTTTGTGAAAGGATTAAATGATTATGCTATGATGATAGACAAGGAAGAAGCACAAGAGATTTTCCGGATATTTGATAAAGATGGCAGTGGAACAATTGACTTTGATGAGTTTCTTGTTACACTAAGAGTAAGTATGAGAATTTATGGTATTATTGCACTAAATGGAGAAAGAGCCCTGTTTCATCATTAGATGAACATGGTCAGTGCTAGCTAAATAGAGTAGTGATACTCATATTAGTAATTAGCAAAATCTACAGTTGTATTTAAAATGTCAGTAACTCTTGAGAAGTTAAAATATTCCATCTTCATATGCTAATGCATATACTAAAAATTGTCCTAAATGACCCTTTTGTAGTTAAGAGAGCTCAGAACCTAACATGCCTCTGCAATTTATTGACAAAACCTAAGGCTCCTAGTAAATAAATGATTGTGATTTTTTTTTCTTTTTTAACAAATTGCTGTCTTAAGTACCTAAATTCCACCTATGTTGCAGTTCAGGTCCTATGAGGTTCTGTCCATTAATCTCACTTGTTTTCTATCTCCTTATAACATAAGCTAATCCAGTGAGAGTTTTCTCTAATTAAACACAGCATGACTGACTTTGGTTGGGGATCTTTTGTTCTGCTGATATCTAAACAGCTAAAGAAGAGAAAATATTTACTGTTTACTGTTGTTAAAATAATTAAAATTGATGGTATAGAAAAATATTCCAGGAAACACTTTTTCTCTATTTGTCTACTTACTAGCCTTTTGATAGATACTGAATAAACTCCATTTTACTGATTTTTGATAATATATTGTGCTTTATGTCGCACAGACAATGTAAACTATCAGTAGTTTGCTGTCCCAAGTGCTTGAACTAGAGTTACTGAAAACAACAGCAGCGACTTGAATTTGGAATTGGGCAAGTAGTTGGCAGAAATCAAATGGATCTGTTAATATTTCTTTACAGCCTCCCATGTCGAATGCCAGAAAAGAAATAATCATGCAGGCATTTAGGAAGTTAGATAAAACTGGAGATGGTATCATAACAATTGAAGACTTGCGGGGGGTTTACAATGCAAAACATCATCCTAAATATCAGAATGGAGACTGGACAGAAGATCAAGTATTCAGGTCCTTTCTAGATAATTTTGATTCACCCTATGACAAGGATGGGAAGGTAAGTGAAACATCTGATGTGCAACCATGAATACAACATTTGACTCACAGCTAAAATTATTAAATGTGATAATGATGCCAGTACCAAATGTGCAGCTGCAGGGCATTTGTGTCACATTCATGGGAGACAGAAAAGCAGGTGAATATTCAATGCTTAGGACTATTAGTGAAGCTTGCTTAGGCATTCAGAGGCAAAAATAATCTGCAGGAGATGCGAAAGCTAGGCAAGGGATTGCATTTACAGGCTTGTAGGCTTTATGACTCTACTTTTATAAGCAACACTAAGCATATCTTCAAACTAACCCACCACAATTGCTAATTTTCAAAATCTCTGTAAACTGGAAGATTTCTCACTTCTCAGGAGAATAAAAACCAGGACCTAGTTCAGAAGCATGTTTCCTGAAATACTTTATGTTTAGCACTTCTATAGTATGTGTAATTATTTAGACCAGTGGCTTGGGAATCACTGCATAATAGATATGGATTTATCCAGAGAGAATTGAATAGAAGATTAGGGTTAGAGTAGAAAAAAGAGAAAAACCACAGCTCTAGCTGAAGCAGAGGCTGGAAAGGGGCTGCCAAAGGGACCTGAGGCAGCTGAGAGAATTGTGCCGCGAGGAACTGCTGGCCTGGGGAAGGATGGGGAGGCCTTGCCTACCGCTCAGCTGAGGTTTTCCAGTTCAAGTACAGAGCCTGATCACCCTCTGCAATGGACTTCTCATGCATCCACTTCATAACCTTCTCAATTTCCAAGCCATTCAGACTTCTTTTTCCCCTCAATATGTGTCTGCAAAGTTTTTTGACCCAAATTTGCATATGTCTGACCAACTCAGCGAGCCTGGATGTGTCTGCTATTTCCATGTCCATATCTTCAGTCCAAGCTGTTCATAATAATGAGCCAGATAAGGCTTCATCAGAACTTTCTGCAATGTTTTTAACACTTCCCTGTCTCTTCTGAAACAGTCTTGCTTAGGTTGCACCTGGCTTTTCACAGCTGCATTACACTGGTGACTGTTGCCAGTCTAATGCTTGGCTACTCTACCCAAATCTTCCACTTCTTTTGTTTCCAACAGGCAAGTTCTCAGTTTGTAGAGAGGTATTAGTTTTTATATCCCCTGGGCATGACTTTGCACTTGGTAGAGCTGAATTTCATCCCCCTTTCTGTTACGCCATCCTCAGAGTTACCCAGTTCTGTGGTTTGTCGCCTTCCTTCTCTGCAGCAGCAGCGGCTTCTGGCAAACTTCAGCAGAACGCTCCTGCTTTGTTGTGCTGAGGTCATACATGAAAACATTAAACAAGATGAGTTCCCAAAATGATCCTTGACAAACTTAGTGCCACTGTATCTCTAACTGGCCTCCACAATGCCTTGTACTTTGTAAATGCTGCAGATTTTGAGCTAATGGAAGAGTTACTCTGACCACCCCTACCTTTTGTTTAGCAATCCTGACATTAGCCCACCAGATGCAGTTTCATTTGAGAACTGAACATGGCTTTCCTGTGCCTAAATCTGCCATGTCACTAGTAAAAACCAAAGACATGTTAGATTAATTGTCCAGATGTGACTTCTACCTGAAGTGGAGCTACATTCCCTGACTTTAGCACTGAAGACTTACTTGATCTGGATTTTGCTGACAAATGATTTCAAATGATTCCTACAAAAGACTAGAAGAAGATAGCTGACCAAGTGAGAAAACCTAGAACGGTTTTAGCTGAAATGCCTCATGGCTTTGCAGCTGCTAGAAATGTAGAAAGGGCCTCTTCTCAGTAATCTTGCTGAGTACCTCTGAAACAGCCAGGGTCTAGGATGCTTGTAATGGTAGGATAGGCTAAAATGGTCAGTTCTTCTGACTGTCACACATTTTTTCTAGCTCTCAAGTGCACAAGGCAAAATATTATAGGGGAAAATATTTTTATATGTGATGTTTTATTCAAAGAATGACCTATATGGTTCAAGAATTAAGGCTACTATTTGTAGTAGGTGCTAAATTTAATTTTTAAAAATTGCAATATCCTTAATAAAAATGGATTAGATTTCTGGTGCAACATAGATAAATAGCTAAGAGTTTTATATACATTCACCAGAGATAAAATATCACTGTTCCACACAGGTCTCATTTAAAAAGTCTTTCAAATTCCCAAAGAGTTTTGAATACTTTTAGTGTACATTTTGGAGTTAAATCTGTTAATAAAAGTAACCAGACTAAGTGTCAATTTTTAAAAATTAAATTTAGCAACCAACAACCAAATGATAGCATCAGTGTAAAAACTGCATAACAATATTTGTATTTTTGAGAATCACTCATTTTAACTTCAATTCTTGGTAAGATTAATTTAATTGTGCATCTTTAATTCCCATCTAAGCATACCTGGGGGACAAGAGCTCTATTTCTAATGAAGAAGTTTTGCAAATTCTGCAGTAACTTCTGCAAATTTTCAGTGCTTTCATTCTTCCTATTGGGTTCCTTTTCACCGGCAATAATATGAAATAGCAGATGTTAAGGTTTAATTTAGATTTTTTTTTTGAATGTGTAGTTTTTTTCTATTACAACATGAAGAAAATGAAGGTTCATTTTCCTGTTTTAAATCCTTCTATCTCAGGTCACAACAGAAGAATTCATGAACTACTATGCAGGAGTCAGCGCTTCAATAGACACTGATGTCTATTTTATCGTCATGATGAAAAACGCTTGGAAACTCTAATTGTATGGTTAAAGGAACAAGACTTTATTTCCACTTTTTGTAGGTCCATATGATTAAGTATATGCTCATTTTCCATAACTGCAGCTTCCAGGCACTGTGCAGGTTACAGCCAAGCTGCAGAGATAGCTGTCAGCGGCACTGCTTTGGTAGGCACCCCCTCGGAGCATCAGCAGCTTTCTTGGAGAGCAGACCTGGCAGCCAGCCACTCGGTAGACCTTTGCTTTTTCTTCCTGCATCCCTGACCTGTCTTTTCTTCTCTGAGACAAGCTTTTCCTTTCTTCTCTGCTGTCTGCAGTAAGTTCCAGTGGTTCCTGAGTGTATCCCTACTTCCACTGTTAGCTACAGCTCTGCTTGACAGAGGATGTAAGAGGAGGAAATATTCTGGAAGGCTTTGGTTTGGGCAGACAGTTATAAGTCTGTCCCATGAGGGACCAACCTCTACAGCGCTCAGCTATGTCAGTATGTGACACAGAGGTCACATACCTCCCTCTCCCCCAGCTCCATGGTGCCTCTCAGCTTCTTGTGCCTCACACGTGAGCAACGGCATAAGTGTTCAGCTCAGTGCTGGGACCGTGCGAGTTCCCAGTGCTGGGAAGCTGCTGGAGGAAACAAATGAAAAAGGGGAGACAGGGACCAATATAAATGCTAAAGTCTTTATAAAAACCAATTTTTTCCCCTCTGCTGCTTACAGCTGTGTCAGCATTTTTGTGTGCATGCCTTGGTCCAGTTCTCTGTGGATCTGATTACGTCTTTTCTTTTCCTTTGGTTCCCTTCTTTCTATACTCTAAGCTCACCTTCAAAGGGGCGTACATGTGTTACAGCCTTTTCTTCTCACTGGTCCTGGAACATTTACCAATGTGGTAGCTGTCGTCTATACATGGCTGTAACAAAAGTTACTTACTACTTTTTGTACTTATGCTGACTTATGGCCAACCTATGACTCCAGAGAAGTCCTCAAAGCTTGATCGGCTGGTCTTACACAAACTGTGCTTTCCATTTTGTTTAAACATGAGCTCTCAGTACAAGCAACAGGTACCTGCAATTTCTTAGCAAAGGCTGTGCAAGATCAATGTTTCCCTTGATCCATAAGTCTCTAGAAACTTGCACACTGGTTAACACTGGTGGAAAGAGTCTCTCTATGATGTTTGTCATCAGTCATAAGAGGAGTCATTACCTACTGGGATGCTACTGAGGTATCTATGTGCCTTACATGAAAAACAAACTTGCCATCAGAGGTTTTGTATGTATTGGCACTGTATGTAGGACCCATTTCTTTCTCATTTATTAATTGACTCCACAGCAGACTGTCATGTTACCCACCTAGTATGTTCCAAATAAAAAGAAAGTAATGTTGCTGGACTGTGGGAATCACAAAATGAAAATGAAAATTATTTCCAAGTGACATATATTATCTAAATGTTTTGAACTCCACAGTGATCTGTTGTGCTGACTTTTAATCAAGCCCTGTGTAAATTTTAATCTGAATAACTAATTCTAAGCAGTTTGTCTGTTCTGTACTAACCCTTTGCAATTTTACATAATCCTAAATGCAGTACACCTTTTCAGAAGGATTTTGTGTCAGCAGGAGCAGCACTCATGTCAAATGATGGCACTGGCCCTAACTGCACCTTTTTAAAGTCAGCAGCAGCTTTGTCACTGGCCTCTGCGCACCTGGGTTTAAGCCTGTCACGGCTGACGAACGCTCGGTGCTTCAGGGTGGCGTTTCCCTCCCTGTTCTGCACGGAGCTGACTAATGGGGTTTTGTGGTGGGGCCTGTAAGATGTGAATGAGGAGAGCTCAGACCGGCCCGTGCTCGGGCGAGGGCCGGGCGCTCGCCCTGGTGGCGTGAACTGTGGCTGAGGCGCTTACGAATGCTCTCAGAGCAGGTCCTGGTGCTTCAGGTCTGCCTAATGTAGATCGCAAGACTCGCTGGACACATTTTCTAAGTGTAGTCAGAAGGCGGGTTTTCATAATTTTATCATTTTGAAAATTTGCACAGAGCACATTTCCAAGTGCTTGCTTCAAGTTGCTTTGAGGTCAGTGACAGGATTTCCTTTCACTTCCATGGGGACAGAATTGCTCCTGGAGCAACCTGAGGAAAAATTGGTAACTACAGAAGAGGTGTATTGCTTTCAGGAAAAAGAAAACAATCTAGGAAAGATGAACCTGTAACATATTTTACTCGTAAACAAATGTAGAATACAAGTTGTGCTGTAAGACAAGTTATTTGATTAATATGTGTGCAAATTTATGGAAGAAACATAGGCATTGTATTAACTGCTGAGTAGGAAAATCTTTACTGAAACCTGTACAGCCATGATCATACAGTGGGCACACACACCTGAACTTCAGAGGACGCACTTTGCAGAGGACAAAGACAAGCTAGAGCGACCGGGCACCAAGGCACAGCAAGGCAGGTGCTTAAAGCCACCACTTAGCACTTCAGGGTCCTGCTCTGCCAGGGATACTGCATTGCGGAGAGCTGAAGATGATTTTTGGGAGTCTGTCCTAAGGTGCAGGTTGCTGTGTGCTGGGTACAGACCCAGCAGATGCTGTAGATAGGCTTAGCAGTACAGGGCATCCTGCCGAGTTCGTGGTTGCACGGTGCACACGACAGATACCAGGAGGTAGGTGGCAATGTATGCCACCGTATCTGTCACTAGAATCAAGATTACAAGATCTTGGTTGGTGCTTCATATTCTAACACTATTTCTTGTTTCTGATTGTGCAACAGAAGTTAAACAGGATGGTACAAACCATAGGAACATTTGAGTCTGCGTGGTTGTGGGGAAACACAAGAAGCAAATGTTTTGCCTGCTGCTGTGTCACCAGCTCCAGGCTGCCCTGCAGCAGAGCCATTCGTGCGGGCTGAGCTCTGCCCATCCCGCCAGGCAGCGCGCAGGAGCTCTGACTCACAACGCTGGCTGACGCCTGTCACTCATAGAAGGAAAAGGCTTCCTTAGGCCTCCCCAAACTTGCTTGCCAGATCGGTGTGCGTACTGGATAAGGACAAGTAAGGAGGGCTGCATTGCCCGGCTGGAACCTCAAGAGGTCCAGTGGGCATCCCAAACTTGCCTGTGGCCATGCCTTCGGAGTGACCGCTTGCAGCATCCTACACTGTCAGCATTCCTGCAACATCTCTCACTTCATCATAGTTTTGCCCCTTGGGTCTCAGTGTGATTTTTTTGGCTTTGTATTTTTGTGCCTAGAGAGAAACATTTGGCTTCATAGGATCAAAAATTGTTGCTTGGTTTGTCATGCAGCATAAATTTATTGAAATTAGACCACAAGGTATATTCACCAAGCTGGTTGATTTTGTAGGTCTTAGCAAGGGCAAATGGAAGCTGAGGGTTTTGCAGATGAAACCAAGTGTGCACATTGGAATATGAAAGCCAAGTTGCTTCTACCTAGTACTGACTCAAAACTTCACAACAGAGTAGGCAGAACTGAACTTTGTTATCTCAGAGCTGAGCTTACAGTATCTGCTGTCATCAGCTGACAAAAGGAGCATGCATGGTGATTTCTGCTTTTTTTGTCTGCCTGCCCTAGAGCAGCAGCAGGAGCAAGCATAGCTTTCTGTGGTAGACACAACACTGAGAGAAACTTGCTGCCTTCAGCAATAGCAAACTTTCTGTGACTTTCTCTGTGACCATAGCTCATCCTATTTCTCTAGAAGTCCTTTCTCGTATCCAGCTGAGGAGGGGAAACTAAGGGGAAAAAAAAAAAAAAAAAAAACAACATGTTGCCTAGTGAGCTGTATTGAAAGCTGTAGTGAGCTGAGGAAAAGTCCTCAGATGGCTGGTAGCTGCCTCAGTATTTGAAGCAGCCTCAGGCTGTGCTGGTTTGCCCCAGTTCTGCTCTGAACACTTTTAAGTCCCAATGATTTCCACGCTGGTTTTAAATCGGGAGCTCTCACACTGACAGGTGTAGCATGAAACTTGAACAGTATGTAATAGAAAGGCTTTAGCAGTATCATTTTCAGCTGGGCCTGGGTAGGGGCTGTATGTCCAACGAAAGCTGGAGTGAGGCTTTCCAGCAGCCTTCAGAGCTCCCGCTGAATCCACCAGGAACTGCAGCTGAAGAACGGTGGTGGGATCCAGGCGTTGTTCAAAATCTTGGCAACAAGAAAAAAATGAGAAAGAAAAGAAATGCAATGCATTCTGAAGGTTAGCTTAGGACTGGCTTTCTTGGAAAAACAGATTTTGGTAAAATATGAGTAATGTTTATTTTCCAGAGGCAAATTTGGATTTTTTTCATTGCAAATCTGTAATATTTTTGCTGACACCTGCATTTTTTAACTTTCTAATGATATTTCTAGCATTCAGAATTTGATATTTGTTTTACATAGATTTTCTTAAAAAAAATAGTCTATCATTTTAGAGTAGCTTTGACCTCATGCCATAAATCTATTCCTTAAGACATTTCCAAACTGCATTTCTTTTTGGCTTCTCCTTTTTTAATCGCTTGACTAAGCTTTTTTTTTTTTAATTATTATTCCGGTGCTGGTGTTGAACGAATTTAATTTTCTTCTGGCATCTAAACTGTGCTGTTAATATTTAGCAATAATTAGAATAGCTTTTCTTATATTCATTTTTCCAGGATGTAGCAACTGCTCTGTCTCCAAATGCAAGAAGCTCATTCCATTGACCTCAGTGTCCTTGGATCAAATGCAGGGGAGCAACAGGTCCTAATGTCAGAGTAGCTGACAACTTGACATAAAAATCAGACTTCTCTGAAACTCTAAAAGAATTATTTTCAAAATGTGGGAATATGTTACATAAACATTCTGCTTTGGGCCACACTATATAGCTGTAGCAATGTTTTAAATCTGTTTTTTTCATTCCTAGGTTACAAAAGATGAATTTTTGAACTACTATGCTGGAGTTAGTGCCTCTGTGGATAGTGATGCCTACTTCATTTTAATGATGAAGAAATCCTGGAAACTCTGACTTTCATTTTGGTTTGCCCTGATCTCTTTGCAATTAGAGACTATAAAGATACAAAATACAATTAAACTCAGCATGGGTTTGATTTTTTTTTCCAGTTCCTGCCTGAGATATATGATCAGAGCTAACTGGTTTGAGGACACCAGCAAAGCTTTCCAGCGCTGGACACTTGCACGGGGCTTAATATGTTCAACAGATGGCGCTTAAAAGCCGAGAAACAGCCGCCTGAGGGAGATTCGGAGCTGCTGTGAGCAAAGGGCTGTGACTAGCAGCTGCGCTTCCAGCATCATTAGCTGTTTCCTTGTGTACCTGTACATTAGATTTGTTTTGCCAATGTCTTGATTTATACAGAAGTGCTTATCTGGGGTGCTTCGCGATCACTGTAATAAGGAACTATTTGACCCTAAAGTAAATAATTCTTAATGGTTCAGGTCTCTGTTATGTTGCATTCCAGCTGGTTTTAAAAGAAAGCTTCAGAAACCCACAACCAAAATGATAATTATTGCAGGCCAAAAGCACATTAACTAAAAACCTACCCTTTTTCACCCCAGTACTGCAGGGCTGCAATATTACTGCATAAATGCAGGCCTTCAAGTCAATAAAAGCCAAGAAGCCTGCAAGGAGTTAAACTTCTACCCCGTGGCAATACCCCGCCAGCGCTGGCACATCCCTCCGTGCCAGAAGGGATGGTTTTAAGGCCGGCGTCTGCCTACCTAACGCGGCCCGGCTGGCGAGAGGAGCAGTCCTGCCCGCGGCGAGCCGCGCCGATCCCCGGGCAGCTCCGAGAGCCACGAGCCGCCTCGCGTCTTGGCCACGGGCTCAGCGGCGCCAGCCCAAGGGAGCGGGTGAGGCCTCGCGCCCCGCGTCTCGTCTCCTCCCAGGGCGAAGAGCAGGCTCCTGCTTCCCCCGGGGGCAGGAGAGGCGTCTCAGAGCCACCCGGTCGTGTCAAACAAGACCCAGAGGAAACGTGGCCTTTCTTACCTTGCTGCGAACCGGAGGCGTCTTTGCCTCACCACGGATTTTACATTACGCCGGGCACCATCTGCTTAAAACTTTTCTTCCCCTTGGGCAGAGCCGTCTCCCGCCTCTCAGCACGCTTAGCCGGCCGGCCGGCCACCCTACGGACACTGGCAAAGACGTGTTTCATCAATGCCTCTACGTGGACACGCGTGCGAGGAGAAGACGTGGTGAACGAGCTGGTAAACCCAGCCGGGAGCGAGCGCCGCCGCAGGGGGTAATTAACGCTTCTCAGCATCGTTAGGGCTCGGCTGTGAGCCAGTAGCTTCAAAAGGAAGCTGAAAGCTATTCATTAAGTAGTTTTGCACCTATATAAGCCCATCCAATGTGTTTTGTATACTACGAGGTCACCTGTGAAGTTCAGGATTGCTGAAACTGGGACCGCTGAAACGTCATTGCGGCAGCACCTGAGAAGCAGTCGGTGGCCACTTTTGCGGAAGACGTAGCTCCCGCCGCTCCGGGCAGACTGCCGGAGCGTAAGGAAATCTGCTGGTCGCTACAYGCTTCAGAAAAAGCTAATCCTCAGACAGAGTGACTGTGGTTGGAAGCTAGCACTCGTAAAAACGCAGCCTGGCAGGACTTGACTGAAACTGCTGTAACGACCGGCCTGTCGGCATTGACTGGTGGCAGCTGGATGTGGTTCAGTTAACTGGTTTCATGACAGTYTCTGAGAGCTAGGGGCCTTTTAAATCCTTATTGCTGACCTTCAGCCCTCCTTATCTGGACCACGCTGCTCACTGATCTCCTGAAAATACACTCTTCTAGACAGACTTTATAATATGCTCCGGGCAGTCTTGCAAGAAAGCACCCCCCGTATCTGGCATGCGTTAGCTCGTACCGGTCCTTAAGAAAAGCAACAGTGGCAGGAATGAACACACTGCACAAGAGGCTTCGTAGCTTTCTACTAGTTGCATATTCATCAGCATTCAGTAACCTATTAATGAAGGACTGTTTCTGAGGCCGTAACAAATTTGCCTTAACGCACGCAGATTTATGCTGTTGCGAGCCTGGGGGTTCACGGCCTTGGCTGGCTCTCCTGGCGTGGATTCACCGCTGCACGCGGAGGCCTGCTCAGCGCTTCCAGCTGACCTGAGCACGGATAAGCCATTGAGAGGAAACAGGCTGCAACTGCAAACCACTACGTTCACTTAACCAGTTTCCAGGTGTTGGTCACCTGGGTGATGGGGAGCTAGGAGAAGCAGTGCAAACCATAGTAAATGAGGCTACGGAGAGGCTTCCGCGGTGAAAAGCAATGTCGAGGATACCGTTGTCTCTGGCATTGGCGTGTGGCCCAACGCTACGACTGCCAGGCCTGCCGGCCCCACGCCAGCACCCCACACCAGCCACGGTGCCGCAGACACAAGCAGGGATGGGTTCTATACTGGCCGACCACCGGTGGGACAGAAGTGGGAAGAAGTGGAAATCTAGCTGCGCTTGTCTCAGGGTGGTGGTGATGAAGGGAGGGGGAGAAAAATAAGCCAAGAGCCGACGCAGCTTGAGGGCTTGTGAAGTCCCCGTCCCACCAGGGGTACAGTGGTTTGACAGCAGGGTCGCTGCCCTGCCACCCCCCAAAGGTGGCCAAACCCGTGTCCGTGGTACCGTCCCCAGCAGGGACACCGTGGCCTCGTGACAGCTAGCTGGAGCCCACCACGTCGCCCTGACTTCAGTGGCAGCGGAGTGGGACCATCCTGACAGATGAGCGCGAGAAAGCTGAATCAGAACACCATGAATATGTGGTGCAAAGAGCCTTTTAATACAGTAAAACATTATAAAACCAAAGATACATTTCATCTAATTAAATAAGACATAAGAAGTAATAGAATGAATGTTTAAACATTAGCAGCTATGCAAAAATATGACTACCACATAGGAAAAATATGACTATTTCAGAGTAATTAAAGTAAATAAACATCAGGTTTATAATATTCTTCCTGCGTTAAAGAGCTACACGACTTTCCAGACAAACAGAAGGACCATGACTTACAGGTACCTTACTGTTTAAATAGTGCGAATAGATGTTTGTGAAGTCCCTTTTAACCTTTTAAAATGTATGTATGAATTCAAAATAAGCATAGCACACCCTGTACAGGATTTTTCTGATGTACTTTCACTTCTTCCTCTGTTTTCTTCTTATCTGTCACTGAGTTACCAGAACAGGATATCTTTCCAACACAATCTGTCTGCATCTACAATTGCACTGTGCAAGTCTTCATAATACAAGCATTATTAGCAGCTATATTAAAAAATTGAAATACAAGCATTACAAAGCAAATTAATGTCCAAAGCTTTCCTCTTTTCCTGTTGCATTATTCAACGCACCATTCTGCGAGAAACAACAATAAAAACACTTCCGTAAAATGTCACTGGAATACATGAGCCAAATCCTTGGGTCCTTTGCACAAGGAGACCATGAAGTTGGCCCTAGCTGAAAGTTTCCATAATATCAGGTGGACCTGGAGAAGGTAGGTTGGGAGTACTGATTTTCTGAAGCAATCCATGTTATATATAA
Organism: Rhea americana; assembly: GCF_003343005.1. Classification (NCBI taxonomy): domain Eukaryota; kingdom Metazoa; phylum Chordata; class Aves; order Rheiformes; family Rheidae; genus Rhea; species Rhea americana. The sequence goes on along the minus strand of NW_028185372.1, from coordinate 1,825,691 downwards.
CGACTTCTTAGTGGTTTTTACCAGTCAGAACAAGTTAGAGCAGCTCTGAGGAGAAGTCTTTTTTTAACCTGCATGACTGTGGGAATGTGTATGTTTTGATAAAGGAGAACTTGAAGCAGCTAGAGGGACCGAAACGTCACAGGGAGGTGAACCCCAATCCCAGAGCACAACACAGTGGCTTGGGTTTCCTGTGGCCACACTCCTTTCAGCTGTCATGCAACCCTGTGGCTATAGCAGCTTTATCTCCAAGCACATACTTCGCAACGTGTAGCATCCCAGAAGGCCTGCGAAGTGAGGCAGCCTTCTGTGTGGCAGCAGGTGGTGAAGCCCCGAGGAGCTGGATACAGAGTTCAGAAAAGGGAGAATGGGAAGGGACAGGTGCCTTCCTCAGTAATAACATTAAAATATTTAATATTTTTTACATTATCTTTATGAAGTACTTGTCTTTCTTCTTTTTTTTTTCTTTCTTTCTTTCTTTTGAAGCTCCATCGCTCTTACTAGGTTAGATGTTGCATGAGAAAAATATCTGGCCAAGTTCGATGTATTCGCATGCAGCCAGAGCCATTGGGAATAATGATAGCGAACAAACACGCTAGCTCAGTCTTTCTGTCCTGTAAAGTACTTACTTGCTGCACTAATGCTTGTACAAGGGCTATCGAGAAAGACAGTCAAGTGTTTTACAGGTCCAATCCAGTTTACAGGAAGAGCTGGGACTTCACTTTTCATTAATTTTGTTGCATTTTCTTAATAAAAAAATGGTAGCAATGAAATACTGAATATCTTCAATATATAGCACAAGTACCTAAAGATCCTAAAAATCACCTCCTCTGCAGATCTTCACCAACAGCAAAAAGTGGCTACATGTGGGATTTTACTTTGTCGTCATCCCTCTGAAAAAAAAATAGATAAAAATGTCTGCATAAAGTGACTTCATGTGCCCTTTTTTCTGGGGACTCTGCAAGATCCCTTCACAGCGATCAAGCTCCCGAATCCCCAGAGAACTAATGCTTGATAGTAACTCTCATCTACTGGAGTTTTACAAGCTCTTGGAGTTCCTCCAACTGCAGGTGAGCTACTTTTGACCTACCTCAGCTTAAAAGATTCTATTTGATCTGAATTTGTTGCCATGCTTCTTGCTTAGGGATTAATAAGAGCTTAACTCTGCAACCAAGGGGCCAACAGAAGAGTTCACCAATGCGTGTGAGACGCACTTGATTCTCAGCTAAAGGTGCAATGGCGTTGTCCTGGATTAATCAGATCTGAAAATTAAAGTCAGGCTGAATTAAATTTCATTTCTGTTGCAGTGGAGATTGTTACCAGCATACTGAGACTGAAGGTTAGGCCACAGACTGCTGAAATGCAGATGAATCCTCCTCTTTGTAAGAATAGCATTGCACAACGAGAAAGGTGCACCACAGAGATGTGCTACTCACTGACACAGGAGGCAGGAGAGCGAAGAGAAAAGTGTCCTGCTTGTGTTACAGAAAAACAATATTCTGTTGTTTTTTTTAAGGATTACTGATTTTTGTAAAAGCTGGACATTGTGATATATGCATCTTCATTATCTGGTGACCTAATTTCACTGTTAGGCTGCATATGGGGTGTTGTGTCAGCATTCAGGGGCTCTGGTCTGGGTTGGCCTGAGGGGTACAAGAGAGAAGTGAAATGAAGGCCAGGACTGTCATTACACAGGGCTGTCCCATTGCTGCTGCAGACTTCATACGTACTGGAGCTGCAAAATTCTTCAGTGATCGGAAACTGGCTTTTACCCAAGAGTCCATTCAAAGCCTCGGCTGGCCAGATTCCTCCATAAGTGACAGGCAGGTTTACGTTGTTTTTGTTTATCATAGTAGGGCTATTCTTCAGGTTTGATCCACTGCTAAATTCTTCCGGAATATTTGCCTGTGGAGAAGCTGGTGGCTGCAGAAAACTCTCCATTTCAGCTTTTGCTTGAATGCCGTCCACTTTATGGATATGAACATAACCGAAACTCTCTGGGATAAAGATTATATCACAATTCTGCATGGCAAAGGGAACACTGTGGTCAGTAAACAGTGGGCACCGACTTAACAGAAAAGATACTTTGATAATAGCCAGCTGGAAAGCAGCTCTGCAGAGAAGGACCTGGGAGTCCCAGTAGACAGCAAGTTAACCATGAGCCAGCAATGTGCTCTTGTGGCCAAGAAGGACAATGGTATCCTGGGATGCAGTGGGAAAAGCATTACCAGCAGGTCAAGGAAGATGATCCTGCCCCTCTACTCAGCCCTGGTGAGGCCACATCTGGAGTACTGCATCCAGTTCTGGGCTCCCCAGTACAAGAGGGACATGGAGCTACTGGAAAGAGTCCAGTACAGGGCTATAAGGATGATCAGAGGGCTGGAGCACCTGCCATCTGAGGAACGGCTGCGAGAGCTGGGCCTCTTCAGCCTGGGGAAGAGAAGACTGAGGGGGGATTTTATCAATGTCTACAAATATCTTAAGGGAGAGTGTCAAGAGGATGGGGCTGGACTCTTCTCAGTAGTGCCCTGCGACAGGACAAGAGGCAACAAGCACAAACTGAAACACAGGAAGTTTCACTGAATATGAAGAAAAACTTCTTTGAGGATGACAGAGCACTGGAACAGGTTGCGCAGGGTGTCCTTCTCTGGAGAGAAGGACCTGTCTGGATGTGATCCTGTCTAACATGCTCTACGTGACCCTGCCTGAGCAGAGGGGTTGGACTAGATGATCTCCAGAGGTCCTTCCAACCTCAACCGTTCTGTGATTTTGTGATTCTATGATAATCCATCTGATTTTAGAAGGGTATTATTTACTGAACTACCCTTGAACAGACTGATCAATGGGTTACCAGAGAATTAGCTATGACCTGGTTCAAAATCTTTTCCCATATTAATCTGAATCTCTCTAGCAGTGTCTTCCAGGCAGTGGTACTGGAGAGAGTTTTATGGTCTGTGCAGTGTGATAGTACTGTTTTACAGACTCTTCTGAGCCAGATTCACACCTGCTGTTTCATAGGAATGAATGTGCCGACCCACATGGTTCCTTTCAGTTTTATGTTCCTAATTTAGCAGTGTGGAAAGGAAATGTTTATCATGACTTCCTGAAACATATTAAAGATCGCTGCACTAGAGAGTACAAGAGATGAAAGAATCTTTTTAGACCTCTGAAAATTAATAACTTGCTAGTAATGCACTAAGTGGAGACTGCTGTTCATTTGGCAGAACAGCACTGCTGAATTTCTTAGTGAAAAAATACACTAGGTGTAGTTGTAAGCCAACTGGTTAAAAAACTGGTACAAATCTTATAGTCTGTAACATTTGTACAACAGGTCTTTGTCTGGCAAAAAATAGCTCATGTATTTTATGGGACATGAGCAGTTCTGCTGGTCTCCAAGGGTATATGAGCACCACCAGGCACATTTGCAGAGGGTCCCCCCCAATCCAGCCCCATGATCATAGCTACACAAGTCACAGGTTAGTTGGAAGGAGCCTTTGGATTCCATCTGGTCAACCTTCTGCCAGCAGCAGAGACCTAGGTTAGGTTATCCAGGACCCTGTCAAGCCAAGTCTTGAATATTTCCAGAGAGGTAGTTCCTACCTCTTTTCTCAGCAACCTACACAAAATTTAATTGTTCTCTCAGTGAAGATATTTTTTCTTATACCCAGATGAAATTTCCCCTGAAGCTACTTGCATCTGTTTCCTCTTGTCCTATCACCATGCACCCCCGTGAAGAGAGCACCTCCATCTTCTTATAGCTATCTTTTAGTTATTGGAAGGCTGTGATTAGCTCCTCTCTGAATTTTCTCTTTTCCAGATTGAACAAACCCAACCCCTTTAACTTTTCATCATATATCAAGTTCTTCAACAGTCTTTTTTTTTTTTTTTTTTTTTTTTTTTTTTTTTTTTTTTTTTTTTTTTTTTTTTTTTTTTTTTTTTTTTTTTTTTTTTTTTGTGCAACTCAGCAGGTGGTTTAACTGTCTGTTATATTCATACCTTTCAACAATATCTGCCTGCGCAAATACTGCCTCTATTGAAAGAAACTTGGAAGCCTAGTCTCTGCAGCAAATGCACACACTGTCACGGATGCTAGTCACGCTTCCCATAGCCTAGACTCATGCAATGAGAGTAATAGAAGTACTTACATTTTTTGGCTTCTTGCACAGTTGCTCTACAGTTTTTTTACGATCAGGAAGGTTTGGCCACACAGCAGGCTTGATCCTGAAACAGTAATAGTAGACAAAAAGGAGCTCAAAAGCAGCCAGAGAGAGACTTGTTGCAATATAGGGGGTTCATACTGCATTATTTGTACTAATTCTTGCAAAGTCTTAGAGATGGCTTGCATGCCTCAGAATAAAACAAAAACAGGAGAAGAAGAAGAGATGTAAAGGTCACCTAGTAGTCATTGCTCTTCTGAATGCACAGATTGCCACAGTTAAAGATACTTCCCTCCTACTGGAAAAGCAGTAAATTGTGCTGGCAAAGGTCTCATTTTAATATGACTACTTTAACTGGGGTTTGTATGGTGAAAACAACTTCTGCAAGTGGAGCAATCTGCTGTGGTTAGTGCAAATTTGCATGTATAACAGCCTCTATGTGTATATATTGAACAAAGTATTGCATATGGTTCCACTCCCTGGCCAACTACCTGTGCTTCAGACATCTATGTTGTGGCCTTGTCCTATAGGTGTCATCTTATTGCCTTAATTAGCAAAGTTCTCTTGCTGTGTGACTCAAACCTTTCAGCCTTGCTGCATCTAGAAAATATTGCCCACTTGACACTCAGTGTTGCATTGATTGATATAGATAACATAGATACAGATGTATATGAATCTATATTTATATGTGTCTGTGCATATACCTATACATACATAAAAATCTTCTTATTTTTAAAAAGGAGACCTTCGAGCTCAAAGGCTCTCACTATCTAAAGAGTGATTTTTCAGAGATTTTTATATATGTAGAACTTCTAGCAAAGTTAGGAGAATTACGAGTGCTCAGGAACACTGAAAAGCAAGGGGTAGAAATGTCAGGTTACACCTATACTAGCAAATTAAGCAGCACCAAGAGCATTCCCTGGCAGACAGCTCAGATGTGAATACTGTTTAATTATTAGAATTGTCCTTGGCACAGTCTGAGCAGAGCCAGCTAGCACATCCTGAAACCATCCCCATGTGTACTGCAGGAATTAGCACAGCCCAAGGATCACCAACAGCTATCTTGCATGTAGCCATCTCCCTGGATATTGGCAGAGGCGGATGTTACGGGCCAGGGCCATTCGCGTCAGCTGGTCTGAACGCCACACAACAGCCTTGCGCATTTTACCTGCAAGTGGGTTATCTCCTATGACTAAATTTAAGACTTTCTCATTTCAGATTCTGGGTTCGCTAGATTATCTATTTATTTGTTTATTTCCTTAACTGTGTCTATTGGCTATCTCTTATATATAACACATAAAGGTGTTTTTTTTAAAAGGTGTACTTTTAAAGTACATTTACTAAATTTACAGATACCTATCTACTGCTCTGTAACTAATAAATGAAAAAAAAACAACATAAAGGACTGCCTCTGAAATAAAGCCTCAGTTCTAGCTTGACCACCTTGGAGTGGGAGATAGAGCTTGGCTTTGTCACATCAAATGTGACCTGCAGCAGGCTGGGCTCGTGACTGATGGTATCAAGACCTCTTCCCAGGGAGCGCTGCCACGTTGCTCTTGAAGGGGTTTAAGTGTGAACATCCTGCTGACTCAGCGTATGAAAGAGAAAGAGACAATCTCTCCACTAAACAGTTTTCAGACCTCTTGGGACTTCACTAAAACCCATGTTTTGCTCTCCTTTCTGAATCTTGCTTGAGGCTCATGAGTCAAATGTGCCTCCAGTGAGACAGTGACATTGTTTTGTGCTGGCTACAGCTCCCAAAAGATCCCACTGCTTCAAGCCCAAGACTGGAGTCTCTGCTCTTGAAGTGGCAGAGGATGAGAGCTTGTCTTCTACCTACCAACTCTGTCTCCTTGGTTGCCCACTTTTTTTTTTTTTTTTTTTTTTTTATTGCCTGTCTTTGGCTTGATATAGAGGCCCAGAGATGGAAAGAGACAAATATAACAGGGAAAGCAATAGGACTGTCAGAACAGGATTGGCTTCCAACTCCTTTTCTGATATGAAGAGACTTAGATTACCTCTTTTCCCAGAAAGTTAGGATCAGGAGAATCATGACAACTAACAAAATGAATCCCAGGGTGGAGAACATAATCATGACCATGTCAGTGTCTAAAGAAAAAAAAAGAACATCTGCTATTGCATATAAATACTTCACTGTTAGCCACTGTGACTGTAATGTCTCTTCAGACAATAAATTAGAAATTAATGCCAAACATTGCACTTTCCCATCATTGGAGTGATGCAATAGTTAATTTCTCCAACCTCCCCAAAGGTGGAGAGAGGAAAGCTCTCAGAATTTCAATCCTTGGTTGAATGTTAAATTGGGTTCCCACTTGGATTAAAACAGCTCAAAGTTCACTATCACCTCCAGCATGGGGAAGTTGACACTCGCTGTGTCTTTATCACAATATTAGTGTGACTTTGAACTATATGTGGAGCCTTGAGGGCCCTGGAGCCTGAAGGAATGCAAAGGACCAGAAGGATTATTTGTGCTTGCAAGCAAGATGATGAGATTTTGTCCTGCATTGCATTTGTGATAGAAGTGACGTGTTTGCGTACCACCATCTGCATCTGACCTGCTCGCCTTAGCCAACACCCCTCCTGAGGCCATGTTTGGTTGTCACAGGGCACGGCAGCGCCCTGGTTCTTGCCCTCGCCACTCCTGGGGTGGCGGGGGAGTCAGGGCATCACTGATGGCAGCCTGAGGGCCCCAACTCTGCCTGCTCAGGCTGAGCTTTTTCTCACAAATGGAAGAAAGTGTTTTTTCCCCTTACCTTTCTCTGTGGAGTGTCCTCCAGCTGTTCTGAAGCTCTTGGAAGTGCTCCATTCACTCCATGTGCCCTTAAAATAATCTCCATTGGGCTTTGAACGGACTTTCACCTCATACAGTGCATCTTTTTCAAGATTTTTCCCCAGTAATTTTACCTGCAGGTATGGAGACTCTATTGTCTAAACACACAAACACAAAAAAATCCATTAATTTTTCTAGAAAAGACAAAAGAAAGCATCCTCCAGGTTCAACAAAATGCAAGTCCAAGTCTTATTACTTAGAAGTGAACCACCCTAGCAAAGAGGTTTTCTAAACACTACACAGAAAGACCAAAGAGAAACAGTTGACAGTGGGCTCAAAAAGCAAGGACTCTTCGGCTGGACTTGCACAGCCTGAGGTTTTTCTGATAGGAGTCCCAACACATGATAATAGCRTGCGTCCTTGCATTCTTCTGCTGTTTGCTCTGCTTGCTCACTGTAAAGGTGATCATCACAGCATCAGCCTGGTTCAATAGCCAGGACAATATCACAATAGTCAGTTCAATATTCAGTTTAATTGTCAGGACGGTATCAGAAAGAGAGATAAATGCTGGGTAAGACCTGGCCGGAAAACAACTGTACTGTATTACTTCTGGTGCTGTAATGGGCAATACATGCTTACTTGGAAGACTCAGAAGGGAGAAGGGAAAAATAAGGAAGACTGTGGTGCATGAAAAGACAACTTTTGAAAGAGCGATTGCAGGAAAGAAGCTGAAAATCTATTATGCAGGTCTGAGACACTCTCCACGTCGATGTATTCAGTGTTCTGAATCTGTCTCTTTCTCTAGTTACGGTTCTCCTGTGTTCCCTCTGTTAAGAATATACAGTACATGCTTTTAAAAGCCCACTGTCCGGACCAATGTTTGCACGGCTGCTCTTTTGGAAGAGGACATGCACACCTCTGCAGCCAGGCAGCCCTGCCTGGACTCAGGCCTGGTTCCCAGACATTTGTAGCCTGAAACACGGCCTGAGGCAGGGAGAGCTCCAGCACTGCGCGCTGGAGAGCTGACTCTACAGGACCCCCAGGCTAGAGAGGTTGCAAAGAGAAAGGGGCACAGAAATACCATTGCTATATAAAAAAAAGCCAGGTTGCAAGCTGAAAACACTAGAGGTCATACGATCTACTAACTGGTAGGCACAGAAAATAAGCACAAGGCCATCACAGCAAACAGTACTAATAATATTCAACATGGTTCTGTTTCTTTGTTATTTCTTCTATTTTCACTGCAGGGCATAAGCACAAATGAAGGACACTTCTGTAGTCCAGAGAAGTACGTAGTAGGCATAGTTGCCTTCGGACTGGAACTGCTTTGACTAACGAAATATTTAAATGCCAAGCATTATATCTTCCCAGGTTTTCAACTGGGAAACACACTGTGCAAATCTGAGGTTTTTACATGATCCTGGCATTTCAGGTAATGTTAATTTCAGAAATTAGTGCAAGCATGTCTACATTGTCGCTTACCTTCCAAATTCCTTCTTCCAGACGATAGGCTATTTGGTGTATTAATTTTTCGTTTAAGTATTTCTTCCATGAGTGTGGTGTACTATAATGAATAACATATTCATTTGCCTCCTTTTGGTATGTGATATTTATATTAAATGGTACTTCTGGCTTCACTGCAAATGATAACAAAACATGATATAATAGGATCAGATTAATGCTGCTACAAAATAAACAGGTTTGGTAAAGTCCATTCCAAGCTTGAGCCCCTCCTGGGTGACCTGTCATGACTCAGGGGACAGTGCACGGCTGGCCTGGTCTGGGCAAGCATAATGACAAGCTCCATTTCATCATTTCGCCCCAGGCCCAAGTGGGGCTTCATGTTCATCTGCTGTAGCAGAGGAGCTGCTTGGTGCAGCGTTCGCGGCAGGGACTGCACTCCCCTGGGCTGTGACGCTCAGTCCTTGGGAAATGATGTCAAAGCATCCCACACCCCTTCACTAGCTCTGCTTGGAGACCTGAGATTCAGTCCCTCTAACCAGGGCTCTGAGACTTCTGCCTTCAGTTGAAGGTCTAGGTCTAGGTCTAGGCAAACAGAGTATTATAATAAGCCAGAAGTCAGCTGCACTGTTTCAATGGAGATTAACCAGGCTTGGATTTGAAGCAAAGGGAACGTCACACTCCACCATAATGTAAAATGTAGCCTAACCTACCACTGATCCCCTCCTAGGACACTATTTTATATTTCATTTGGATATTTATATTTATATTTCATTTGAATTGTCCCTTATGTTTTGTATTGGACTACTTTTTTTCCTAGCAGCTTACATATCTTAGTAATGAGCAAAATGTTAGGTGTCTTACCAATGTCAGTTATAATTAGACTCCTGCAGATCTTTCCTTTCATCTCGGAGTCCATGCAAACGTCTCTATTCGAGAGTATATCAGTGAACTGTAAGAAATAGGCATCTTCCTGTTTCTCCATATTGGAACACACGTAACTGCTGTCCTCCTTGGTGCTGTTGGCCAAAGCAACACAACATTAGTTTCCTCTCAGTCTTATTAGAAAATAGTTAGGGACAACTTCTGATTGTTCATTTCATATTAACGAAAGTGAGATTCCATAGGAATAAGAAATAAGACACAATGCCACGTAAACGAAGACCTTAACTGATTGATACTGCTTTTAGTCACGGTCTGTGAGTATAATAATCAAGCGATGTGAATCACAGTAGAGTCTTGGAGCTTTCCAAGAAAAAAAAAAAGCCATTATTTAACCGGATATGTATGTGTTGTATCTTCAAAAACTGTCTTACTGCTGCCATTTGTAAATACAGAGCAGTATGTTTGGATGCTCACTGAAGGTAAGGAGAAATTTCTTACTGACTGCAGTGGAAGCAAATACAGGACCAGCGCTCAGCCAGGCCATGAGGAAATTAATGGCAGTTTCACAGGTGGAAATATGTCTGCGTTCCTTCATCTGTGCGACTCCTGAGAGAGAGAGGTCTATCATAAAATTTAAGCCAAATCCCACGATTAAACCCATGAAAATAGAAAACAGAAAAATCCTAACAAACAAACTAGTTGAAAATAAGCAGTGATTAGAATAGCAAGATGAAAAAAAAAAAATCCACTTTTGCTGGCTGCCACAATACTTTCAGTTTCAGGAAAAACAGGCAAAGGGAAAAAAAAAAAAAAAAAAAAAAAAAAAAAGCTTCTTCAGCTAGGTGCATCAGTGACAAAAACAAGGTAGAAAAGAGTTTCATGGCCTCAGACAGAAGTGGAGATGACTGATGTCTTGGTAGCTGTTTGGGTGTTTGTATACTCATACTACTGTTTATTTTTGTATGTCTGTGTGTGAGAAGATAATTGCTTTATTTTTATCTTGGACAAGATAATCACATTTTCCCCTCAGTGGACAACTGAGCTTCACACCAAAGAATTTTGTATGGAAAGGATCTGCCGCTTCAAAAACATTCCTATGTTGTTTTATTTGACTATCATCTAATCTAAAAGGAAAATGCTCTTTGTGCATGCTCAGCTTCACCAGTGATAACATATGGTCCAAAACAACAGAAGTAAGATCAGGAACATCACAGACATTAGAGACCCTTTTAGCTAATTCTTTTTCTTATTTGGGTGTTTGATTCTGTTCCAATAAACTCTTATTTTTTGCTGAATATAGTATTCAAACTTGGTACAACAGTCTGAATTAGAACTTTATTTTTTCCAATCCTCTTTCCCAGCATAAGTCAGTGTGACTCACTGGTTCTTAGCATTTAGGCTTCCCAGAAGTTTTACTAAGGGACAGACAATAACATTGCGTACCACACGGCCAGGGTATAGTTAGTGTTGTGAGGAGGCAGCTCCGTAAAATTGCAAGTCAGGCTGCTGTAGGAATCTTTAAATTCCAGCTGACTGAAACAGTTGATGTCCAAATTATCTGGTTCATCGTCTCCAAAGGTCCCTAAGGAGAAATTCACAGATTAATGAAGTAAACCAGTGATTCATGGATCCATTGTGAAAAAGGTTGTTTCTTTAAGTGGTTGCCTAAAAGGAAGAGGATCAACCTAGCAGTTTTGTAAAAGGAGAAGAAAGCTTGTTCAAAATGAAATGAAAAGCCAGTTCTACCTTTCAAGGTTGTTCTCCCTGTACGTGACCGAAACCCACCCACTCAGAACGCACTAAGGTGCACTCCACATCATCACGTTTTTGTGAACTATAAAATGACATTGCAGAGCAGTTGGCTTGATCAGACAAGACACGTATGCCTGCTCTTTTCTGTTAGTCACCGTCAAAGAGGGGTGCTGAAGTCATCTTGGAAACCTTCTATGTGAAAAAGTCCCAGGATARACTGCAAAGCAGAGAACATAAATTGTGTAGTTTAATGCCTTGTAGCTTTGATGCRGCCGTTCTAGCCAAGGGCAGGGCCATTTCTAGTTTTAAAAGTTACAGATGAACTTTATATCARGAAAAAAGTAGGAGCTACTCCATTTGAAAATCCCCTCAGAACTTTCTCAAAGCTTTTCCTATTAGAAACCACAAAACACTGCTAGCCCCTGTCATGCAAAGGGTGACACGACACACTCACGAAGCCCACTGAAAAGCAGAACGTTTTTGTCAAGGACCAAAATACTCTCGAAAATGAACAGAATAGAAATGTGCACTGAGAGATATACTCAGCGCAATTACTGCCGGCGGTGCTGAGGGTTGATGCACAAGGCTAACGTCTTCTCAGGGTAAGGGCTAGTCTCTGCAGGAGTTTTTTGTGTGGGAATTTCAGATCAGGACAGCCTGCAGCGCATCAAACGTCTTGCAGTTCTGAAGCAGCAGATCCATCCTGGAGGATGCAAGAAGAGCARTTCCCTTTGCTGTGCCTGCAGAAGGACCAGCTGCCCTGCAGACACCTGAGAGCATCAGTGCGGCATCTTCCCGYCCCTGCCCTGATCGTGCTGTGAAAGCGCGACCAGTTTCCATAATCCTGAGGAGACTGGAAAAATGGCATGAGTAGTTTTAGAAAAACAGGAGTATTTTGTTGTTACGAGGCAATTGAGTCCCATAGCACATTTTGACTGTATTGTAGAGTTCTCTGAAATGTCACAAATTTGGGCTCAGGAGGGAAAGCTCAAACTTTCTGCCAGAACACATGGCTTCCTGCCAATTCACCTCGATGACTCATAAAACAATTACAATTTGACTAGCAGCATACGTCTCTTGTGCTGCGCTTCGTATATATGAGGTCAACGAAACAAAAACTGATGCTTTTGAGAGGAGTCCTCTCTGGCAGAAACTGCCAAACCTTAGTGGGACTTCATGAAATCTCACCCATCATAGCTGAATAGTCAACGAAAGGGTTTCTGTGATGAGCCCTCAAGCACATCCTCTGTGGGAGGAACACCTCTGCTCCTTTACTGGTGGTTAAGGACTGCTGTGATGATATATAACCCTCTCCCCGGAAATCGCCAAGGATTATTCCTGACTGACCCCCACCTTTGAATCTCTCCTACCAGCTTYTCAGAGAGGTGGCATTCTTGGGTGGTGGCACAGAGAAAACGAGAATCTGGCCGCTCCCGTGAGAACAGTGACTCAYGTATCTGCACAGACAACGTGGGGAAATGCCCATGGAAACAGTTCCAATGGAAAATCCCTCCCAGAGAAAATGATTGTTATCGCTGATGTTGCACAGGTAAATTTGAACTGCTGAAGGGTGATGGGATATTGTGATTCACAGCTATACCAGTGACACATCTTTGTATTACTGTAGCTACTGYAGGTCCTGTGATCCCTGCCAGCCTACGGGGAGATCTTGTCTTGACTGGGAATACAGCTGAAGATCCCAAATGGTCATGATTTAACAACAGAAAGMAAGCAAGGGTGAGTTTTTTGATTGCTTTAAAATGTAAATAAAGAATAGCATCCATCAGAGTCCCCATCAGTCAGTGTTTCCTGCTGATGTCAAAGATGATATGTTTCTAGCGTGGGGTACATGAAGTAATTCAGAACTGCAGCAAAAAATGCAAACGTGGTGCCGAATGGGGCTGGGAGGAAGGCAGATGTGGCAGGCAGCAGGAGCAAGGGGAGTGCTGGATGCTGTATTAATTCAGAACTTGGAGTCTGCTGCTTTGAAAGGGTCCAAGCCACCCTCCGAGCTAAGAACGAGTGGCCATTTAGTGACCACCATGAGCCACAGATGCCGTTCTAAGAAGAACCCTGCTCTCCTTGAAGGATGAGGAAATGTGGCATCTTTTACTAACATCGCCAGTTTGTGGGGATACTCTGTGCAGCACAGGCACGTGCCAAGCCGGTAGTGCGGTAGTCTAGTTGACCATCAGCATTTAAGAGAGAGAAAACAGAGAAACAGAGGTCAGTGCAACTCTAGAATGAGCACCGCAGCAGTTTCACACAGGTGAAAGTTTTGTTCACCACAGCCTTGAGCCATCTGCACAGACAMATATATACAAAAATGTACATTACGTGCAATTATTGATTGGTGAGTAAAAATGAGTGCACATATACACATATATTCCAAAATCAGGGGAAGACAAGTGAGCTGAAATGAATCTCTATTAAAAATATTTTAGATAGGAAGATATACCCAAAGCTTATATACACAGATATGTCACATTTGAAGCATTGCCAAGACCTCAGATACAAATTCTGGGAGCTTGGTTTGTTTATACTTACAGTTAGCACAAGGCAACATTAAAACTTATGAATTAGGATGACTTATCTCCATTTATATAAGAAATATAGATTGCTTGGTGCTTTCTGTGAATAAAAACAAATACATCATATTTTGTATAAACACACAAAAGTGATAAGCATCATATTAACAGGTATTAAGACAGTAAAAAACTTTCAGCTGTTTGATACTGCTTTGCTGAAAAGTGACAAAAATTTCAAGTCATTTTCCATGAGGCTGATTGCAAAATCAAAAGAAAGAAAAAGTTTTTATCTTGTAGTTCAAATAATAGTCATTTAATGTTTAACTAGTCTAGCTCACCCTTGGGTACAGGATTTTACCTCTCAGACACTGAACTTTCATATTGTGATTATGTGGTTCCTTATTCACGGAAATCACATTCTAACCATAGAATATAAGACAATTAAACCTCATGATTGAGTTTAAGTATGCAATTTGAAAAGCTTTTCCTTGCACTACTACTCCACAGGCTGACAGTCATTTTGCTTTTAGCTGACATAACCCCAGATACGTTTCCCTAAACCTCAAAAACATCACACACAAACGYGTTCACTGTGTAGATGGTTTTGATGACTCCAACACTGCTCACACTGGTAAGGGCTCTTTATACGATTCAAAGTTCGTAAGATGACATTTTTTTCCTTGAGAAGAGCAGACCACATGTCTGAGCCTGGTTCTGCTGAAATCAAGGCAGGGCTCAATATGGGGAGATTCTAGTGGGAGAAAACCCAGCCTCATAGCTACAAGCACGACACGTCCTTCACAGAAGTGGTTGTGTCTTGGGTTTGGACAACGTCCGAACGGTCCGAATCACAGCAGGAGCCCTGTGAACCTTTACCAAGAGAAGAGTAGCAGCAGAGCCCATGCACATGCTTACGCTTTATGCTCTGAAGTTACTGCAACTAACCACAACACATGAAACCAAAGGCACCGGTAAACGCCTGCAGGATCAGTGACTGAATTTTCCAGGTAGATGAAATGAACGTTTCCACAGACAGAGYCCTGTGAAATTTCTAGTCCCAATAGCAACAGACAGAATATTGATTGGATTGAGGATTAATCTGATTCAAGGAGAAATCATTTTAATCAGAACRGTTTTGATGTGGGTTGGATGAAGCAGACAAGTCTGTGGAGGAGGCCCGTTCCAGTGAGCTGTCCTGCCTGCTGACACCTAGTAAGATGCTGCCTCCTGCTTTCCCTCGCCTGTCCCTCCTGCCCTGCCGCAGCTGCTCCTCCTTCACGCTGCTTTGTAGCTCTCTTGCAGCTTTGGGGGTCTCCGCTCCCCTCTGCCTGGCTGCGGGTGGCAGGAAGAGTGGGGACAGAGCTGGGGGACAGTCTGCGGCTTATGAAAGAGGAGGTGGAGGCAAGAGCACTAGTGAACTTCTTCCCACCTCTGCTCACGAGAAAGGGGCGAGATGGTGCCTGCGTCCTGCTGCTGGCAGCACTTCGTCAGGAGGCAGGGTGAGGGTGGAGGTCGGCCGGGGAAGGCTGAAACATCCATCACCTGTGATTTACCCTGCATTGTTTAACTTGTTGGCCAAAGCCATGCAACTCATAAAGAAACCACGGTAATCGCTCAATGGGGATTTTCCAAATCTGTTTATTTCTAAGCAAAGGATTAATCCTGACTTACTGGAAGCCCTGAAGATTTCAATGATTTCAACTACAAATCATTTGTTTCCTTAGCTACTCACCACAGCAACTGCTTGCAAAAGCCAGCTCTAAACAAAGTGTATGTATGAAAGACAAACAGAAAAAAATGAGAGTTTGTTAGAGGCAGATCTAAGCTGTTCTGTGTTTTCTTCTAACTAATAAACTTACCATGCATGTCCCATGTAAGTATCTGTACAGCTATACATGTATATATACATACATGTTATAATACATGACACAGGGAAAAAAAAAGAGATCCTCATGATTAGATCTGCGAGGTAGCATTGGTGCACAGGCATTACTTTCCTAAAAACCAAAACTCTGTTGCCCCCAAACAGTGAAATTCTGGAACCCTAAAATTACTGGTAACTGAGTGACTGTACATGTCCTTCATGCACAGTACAACAGACTTTGTCGGTGCTGTTTATACGAATGAATAGTGTTAGACAAGTAAGAGTTTAAAATATCTGGGGTTGCATCTGTAAATCCAGTTTTGCATCTCCCTTTTGAGAAAAGAGACAGTAGTTTTATTGTTGCTCTTTATATTTTGCCCTTTAATTTGGATAATTCTGCTGCTAAATAATTTTCACCTGTCTAAATGAGATACTGAAATCTGCAGTAAGCCTGAATTTAAACTGCTGAATTCGTTTATAATTCTTTGGCGTACAAGTGATGGATGCTCATTAGTGACGGGCTGCTGAGAAGCTGCTGGTTGAACTGCTGCCTCAGCCACACTATCATCACAGAGACTGGGACTACCCTCATGTATAACTTATATAACCTTTTGAGGAAAAAGAAAATCTTTGGGTTTTGAAGTGGAAGAGGTTGGACCATGTTTGAGTTATATTAAAACATTTTCTTTGGAAGAAACTGCCAAGGGCAAGGTAAGTCAGAACCTCACCCTTTTCTGACAGCAGCTCAGSGTAATTATAGCCAACAAAAGAACGAAATGGTTCCCTACCAACAGGCAAAATTATTCACAGAAAAACTAAATACACCGAGAAAGGCTAAACAAGTCTGATCTTGCATGCCCTCTGCATTCAGCTATCTCTGTGATTTTATTACAATTTAGACATCACAAGGAAAGCAGACCTGGGAATTCAATAGATAAAATCTTCCAGTTCCACATTCATCCAAGGTACTGGCAGTAACAGAAAGCCCAAACACTAAAATACTAACACATTTTACCCAGCAGTTATATCTTGGAGCTTGGAGCTCTTAACCCAGGTTTTCAAGATCATAGAGAATTGCAAAGATGAACATGAAATGACTCACCGTCACCATCTGCTGAGGTGCAACCACTTTCCCCAGAAGTGGTATGGAGAAAAAAGAAGAAAATGCTCAATACAGTACTCGTCCGTGTCATCCTGAGCTAGCTGCATGAGTGCAGTACATGTGTACACAAAACACTCCTTCAGTTACTTTATACTAGATGACAGAACAAACCCATTGCCTGATAAAGAGACCGCAGGCCGGGGGAAATGTAAACATGCCGACAAGGATGACTAGTGGCAGAAAGCAGGAAGCCTGCATGAAGATATTAGCTGAGCTTTTACTTTGAAACATGCTTCCCACTTCAAAACTAAGGGCCTGATTCATCAAGTCCATTGAACTCCTTGGGCAGAACCTGCCTAAGTCCAGTGAGTTGGGGGCAAATTTCCTGGATCGTGCCCCTAACTCTGCTAGCGCGATAATTGCTAATGATTTCCCTGAGAGCATGATTCAGTCCTTATGTTATGCAGCCTATCTCCAAAGATAGATAGCTCCAAAGCAGTGCTGAATTCTACCTTTGATTTCGGTTGTTTAGTTCCTCTCAATGGAGATACCTGGGTCCAAGGGAGAAAAGTTTCCAGCTATGAAGTGCCAGTAATTATTCTTTAAGTGTTGGCATTGTACAAGTCCCAAACAAGGCAATGTTGAGCCAGACTAGTTGTGGTCTAAAAGACTAATCATGCAAAACCCTACTCCTAAGAACAAGGTGATACATCTTACAGATTTTCAAGCTTTGGACAAAACAGAGGCAGAAAGAGGAAGACAGAAAGGAGGTGCTAAATACTTCCTCCGCACACTTTCTGTGGCTCTGTATACACCAACGTAACCAGAGAGCAATACAGGGCTAGGCTCATTGCTGACTGATGTGGCTGGCTGCAAGTGAGCATAAGAGTCGGAGGAGGAGAGCAAGCACTGGCAAAGCCCAGGATGCACCAAAAAAAGCTTTATGTTGGGGGAGTAAAGGACACAGAAGGTAAAGTTGGTAAAGACGCCTAAGCAAACAGAAAAATGGTGACACTGTAAAGAAAGAGACTCAGAGTTCACAAGCCACATGGGCTTTTTAATCTGCAAGGAAAGAATTTAAGCCAAGCATTAAAATGATAAAAGCATGGTCCTTACATCTAGGAAGGTGCCCTTCCTACTAGGGTGGACTCTCCTCTAGCACCACTCCCTACCTTGAGGAGCGATTAGCAGGCAGCCAAGCTGCCTAGGCACTGGGAGGTGTTTCTGGGACCTCATACTTGCCCCCACTGGGTTTTAATGGGAAGAAGCGGTTCCCTTTGCATGACAGCTCAGTGGGACTGCCTGGGACCTGGTAGCTCTCCCATGTCTGTGTCAAGTCCCTCCTTGTGATCAGACCTTGATGGTCACCACAGAAGGAGAGAGATCTCTGAAGACTCACTAAGCCTGGACAGACAAAGAAAAATGGGGTTGGATTCATCTGACAAAATGTAGGTATTACAATGTACATACCTACATCAGAGCTTCTCTTGCTTCACTCCTCCCTTACAGCCAGCGGGGAGCAGCAGCTTCTTTTAAGGCGTGATTCATTCTATCCTGAAATAGACACGTAAAAGGTGAAATTTAACCCCCCTAAATATGTCTGTCTCTCTTCACTGACTATGAAAGTAGCCCAAGGTGACTCAGGAGTAGATGTACTTGCAGACCTCCAGGATAAATCCCACCAACAAACGCAGGAGAGACCTGTCAGGCTGTAGCAGCATCCCACACCAAGGAAAATGGGCGTTAGGCAAGATGCTGGAGCTCAGGCTGACAAATCGTCTCTGCGGCTTCTCATCATCATCCCACTGGAGATGATGGCATTGGCATGGCTCTCCTTCAGCTTGGCTTCTCCAACACAATTATTTGGGACAGTGCACCCATTTGTATGCTATCCATTCAAAAATATCCACTTTCAGAGGTGTAAGTCAGCTAATGGGACTTCAGGAGCATAGGTAGTCTCTGATCTCCCTCCTGAGTTTCCTACGCTTGACCTCAAGCTCACTGAAGCCAAGTGTAGATCAAGTAGGCTGGCATTCGATGACTTCACGTCTCTAAGGCCTACCCTCCCTGCCAGCTTAAGTAAACATTAGGGAAGTCTATTTGAGGATTTAAGCACCTGGATTAGTAATATTCAAAATAATATTAATTTGGAAACTCTCAGGCTAATTTCTACTGCATTTTCTGCTAGAAATGAATAAAGGATGGCTCTGCTGAGCAAACTGATCGCTAGCCGGAAATGACACCATCTCACTTTAAATTTGTCTTGTTTATAATTGAGTGGGCTATGACTTTGATCATTTTTTTTTCTTTTTTCCTGTTTCAGCTGAAGCAAACTAGAAAAAAAAGACTTTTTAGACATAATATTTTTGTTGAACATCGAACAATCTTATTATCAGAACTGCGTTGCTCAGGGGATTTCCATGTTGTCATAGTTGCATTTTGTCTGGGTGGGGAAACAAGGGACCACAATGAGAAGAAAAAAATGTATAAAGAAAAACTCTGAAGCAAAAGCACATTTTGATTTACTTCTGGGGCTCTGCTTCAAAAGCTGCTCGATCTCGAAGGAGTATGTGGGTCTGTCAGTCTCACCTTGTTTCCTCTCTCTAATGTCCTGTAGATAGCAAATTAGATTTGTGAGAGTTCCAATCTTAGGGTAACTGAGGTGTTAGTACCCAGGAAAGGTCTAAAGGAGACTGGATTACTCCTTGTTTGCTATAGATTTGCACTGAATCTGTCTCCTAATTCAGGAGTACTCAAAAGAAATGTTCCTGAATTTGAGCTTTAAGTTGGGCTGAGGGATACTTTTGCCAACCACCTGGGGCTGCCTTAGAACTCTAAAAACACAACGGATCAGATAAACACACAAGTGCAGTCTAAGGCAAGTACTGCAAAGAATTCCATAATTWAATCTCTCACCTTTTTAAGACTAACAGTTTAAGCAGAGAAGAGTTTAGAAGGTCCAGTAAAAAGATACGAGTGCTCCCTCGGTCTGCCAGCCCTCACTAGCTTGGGGTACCAGCGCTCTGCTTGGAGAGTCTGATTCATTCCATCCACTGTTACATTTCTGGCCATGAACAATCTTCAAGGTACTGACACCACAACTGGGGAAAGTAAGTTTTTTATGTGACTGCTTTCTCAAGTGCACGCAATACCTGCAGCGTATCTGTTCCTCAGCGTTTCCTGCTGACCGTTCCACAGGATCTGTCACCTCCATGGGTTATCAGTCACATTTCAGATGTCAATAACAACTAATCACGCAAGTCATTTACAAGTTAGCAGTTCCGTTTGCTTTTTATACAGTTTGTTTGTCCACCTGTTTCTGATCTCTCTGAGTATATAAAAGTCTTTTGTTTCTGCTTTGGCTTTCGAAAAGACTTCTGTACATAATTTGTATTTAACTCTGCCATCAATATCTGTTTAGAAAGATGAGGTGGGTAGATCTCACCCTTCTCCGTACCACACTCCTCAAGTGTACCAGTTCAGAGTGATCCCAAAGCCTTTGTGGGAGTGCAGTGAAGCAGGTCCTCCAAACTAATCACCTTGTGAAGCTCTGGAGAGAACTCATGTAAGGAGTAGTGCTAGGAGAATATAGYAGTCCTCGTATTTTGAGGAACTCATGTGGTGTGTCTAGTCAGACACTCTTGGATAAATTGGTCACTGAGTTTTGGACTCAGAGGGAACTTCTCTCACATTGATGAGATTTGGCAGGAACTGCTGGGCTTGTCTTTCTTTCTCTATGGCATTGAGCATACTCTGCTCCATAGCTTATTAAAAAACGCCTTGCTCTGTCACAGAGCTGGAGTGCTGGTCCTTCTGCCTGACCTTTTCTGCTCTCTTCCTTTTGCTTTTGTTTTTTATACTCCTGCCAGTCATTTTGGATGGGTGCGAGAAAGTATCCCATGGCCCATGGGATCCCATGAGGGGTGAGGTGTGGAAGCTGAGGAGGTCCTCTGGCCACACACCTGTGGCACTGCTGCTCAAAGACACGGAGGACTGGAGAATTCTCTTTCATTTCTATAGGCCGCGGGTGCTGATTCAAGATAGCTTTTTGACACTTATTTAGGTCCATCCTCCTTCAGTACAATATTCACATTTATGTGCAGCTTTAATGCACTTCTAAATCCCATTAAATTAAAGCTTCAAGAAAAAAATTCTCTAAAAATTATGTTAAAAATCTACCATAGATGTTTCTTTAGATTGTTAACTTAAGGAAAAATTGGGGGAGTCCGTGGAGCTGTGAAACAAAATTTAGGAATTTCAATAAACACTTGAAATTCAGATGCTGATAATTGTATTTGTAAGTTATAGTTATTGATTGGTGCCTAAGACTAGAAAATATTTCTTTTTTTTTGATTAGAAAAGTGTTTGGTGAAGTTGAGGCATGTAATAAACCAGAATCTTGTTAGACCATACCTTAAATATTCTACTCAAATAGAATTTATATTTAGGTATTTGCTGTTACGGATATGCTGGAAAGCAGAAATCTTCAGGTCAGCTTCAGCTGCGAAGAGGAGGAGTTTTACAAAAAAAGGGATTCAGAGTTTTTTTTTTTTTTCACTGCTTCCTGACAATCCTCGCTCTGACCTGCTCTGAGAACTTAGTTCTGTATATCTTCTCCATGGTGGAAAGATGAGCTGAAAGAGTTCGGGCTTAGCCTCAGGCTGCTCTTTCGCAGTTTGTTGCCAGCCCAGGAGCAGGAAGTGGGAGTAGAAGCAAGCGGGAGTCAGAATTCCTTAAGTCAATGTTACCACGGGCAACATAACATGAACCCTCAGCTCGAGTTTTTGTATGTGTATGCTTCTGGGAGTATTGCAAAGCGGGGAGAAACTCCTCTTTCGAAAATCAGCCTCTGCCAAGATGGCCCCAGCTGGACATCCAAGAACAGGGGCTTGCTGAACCACCTGTGCCTTTTGATCACAGCAAACATACTCATAACTTCCTAAAACACACATAGGATGGTTGAATGTCAGTTGATAGAGGATTTTTACACGGAGAGAATTGCTCTTTGGGCTGTGGGGACAGGAGCTGGCTGCTATGCATATAAGAAAGCAGCTCTGGTAAGAACATTGGAAAGAATGAAATACTGAGATATGAATGGAGTTGCTCTGGAAGATATTTTGCTCCCCCCATTACCCAAGTACATTAGTATGAAGATGACCATGAGCAAGACTGTCTAGAATAGTTCATTGCTACATCGTTCTGAAGAAAGATCCAGGAGCCATGTATAATGGAGAACACAATTTCTTGACCATTTCTTGGAACCTTCTTGGTTTCTAAAGTTTTGATACTTAAAATTACTGCTTTAATGTTCCTCCTCCAAAACTGATGAATTGGCAGCACATTAAGAATAAGCCGTGCTATACAGAGGAAAGAATAATAAGAAAACTTAGAAAAACATTGCTAGGATGAAAGGTGAAACAGGAGTGGTTAGGGTACAGCTTACTCAGACATTCAAATATTATGAGGCCCACCCTAAGACTACAGGACTAGCCAAATTATTTGATTTCAAATTAACAATTAAGCAACACCAAGAACAGCCTTATTAATAATTTTGAGTTCCTTTTATTTGCCTTCTGGTTTAGTCTTCAGGGAGTGCTTGGGATCACGTATTCAAATATTCTTCATGACAACCTTAGCTGAAGCATAGTTAAAGAAATGAAAGCTCAGATTCTCTTCATATTACTTTTTTCAGGTTTTAGAGAAACATATACACTACTACAAGACAGACCTCTCACTCATGAGATCTGGCCAGAGAGCACAAGTCCATAATGCAGTCTCCTTAATGCCACTGTGATTTCTCAACAACATTTTTCAAACACAAAGGTGGGCCAAAAAATGTCACTTTGGTGACAGTGAAGTATTTTGTGAAAGCATTTTAATTCTTCAAAAATAGTTTAATTTGACACCCCCCACTAGTTTTAAATTTGCTACTTTTAAATAAATTTAAAGTAAATTAATTTCATTAATTTAAAGCAAATGTGTTTGAATTTTCTTTCTTTTAATGTATTCAGTTTTAAAATTTYCTTTATCTTTAGTTTAAAAACCTAACTGTTAACAAACACAATGCTTTGATTCTCGTTGAACAAATTCTCTAAGAATATGTCCACCACCGCTGTGACCGCTGTTGGATGTTTAGCCGAGGGGTATCTGCCCTGCTGACCTCACTCCAAGGGTGAAATCCAAGGAGGCTCCATCTCTGATGTGTGGTTAGTCTGTGACGCTGAGCTGGACTCTTTCCTGAGTGTCAGATGAAAAGGGAGCACTAGACTTCAGCAAAGAGGACAGACGGAAGGAGAGAATAAAAACAGTATCATCACTTGGCCCTCGAAAGTGAAAACTGGAAGGAAAAACTCCGGATGTCTCGTCTGGRGACAGTTAAGGCTGGTGGGCTGGGAAAGAGCGCAAGGACCCTGATTTGTAGTTCTTCTGGACGTTGCCTGACCTCGCTGGCTGCAGCTGCACTTGGATGTGGGGCTTTGCCAAACTCCCCGTCTGCCTGGACACGTTGCTGTGTGTAAGCACTATCAGTACTTGCTATTTTTGTTAACAGCTATAGCCATTCTGAAAGTGGACAAAAGTGGAAGCTGCAACTTCAGGGAGAAGAAAAAAGACTGCTGACAGTAAGTCCTGAAAAATCAGTGTGCAGCAGGGGCCAGGGCACCCAGAGCCCCAAAAACGGCTAGGGTAAGTCAGAATTTGAAGGCTAAACATCTACCCTTTATGAGCAAGGAAGGACCCGTCACTGACAAGGCAGATGCGCGAGGAACAGATGAGTGATGAACCTTCATTCACAACACAAACCTTTTAACCAGATGAAACGCTAGGGGATTTCTGCCTTTCTCCTTCTGCCCCGACTGATGCACTCTGCCTCTGCGTCTGCCGCGCTTCCTTCGCAGAAATGGGCTCAGAGGCTTTATCTGCCGTTTACGAGACAGGTCCTGAAATTAGTCTCAGACATGCCCCAAACTCGGGTGGGTTACTCAGGTGGCARCTCAGGAGGATCGAGCTGGCTGGAGGCAACCTTAAATACTGGTGCTCCTTTTCCTTATAGTTGCAGATCTTGGTATATACCAGTCTTCCAGTGGATTAATGAACAGCATTAAAAGCCAGATGCAGCTGTGCTGATTTTTAGCCATAGAAATAACAGAATTTATTGTTTAAAATGAGCATCACTGAACATAGTTTAACCAAGTTGAATGCATTAAGATTTAATTTAAAAAAAACTACTTAAAATGTTTAAGCAAATGAGGGCTAGATAAACAATAGGTAACAAAAAGGTCACAAAAGAGAGCAATAAATTAAATTTATTTAAATTCATTGAAATTTAAGTATATTTTAAAAAATACTTTCTTGATGCAAAGCCTAAGTGGAAGAACTGAGAAAGACAGACACAAAAATAAAATTGCAACAGAGAATATATTCTAAACAGACATTATGAAAGGTGACAAAAATCTGTATGATTTAARTAACCCAGATGTGATTTGGTTTGGCACGAATTCTGTGCTCTGAGATGTTTATCATCTCCTCAAAATAAATTACATCTATGTCAGCTCAATAATTTAAATAGAAGGCATGTCTGAGGTATCATTAAATTTAGACACTGTATGTCAGAAAACCACAGGAAAATATATGTGATTAACCTGAGAGATTATCCTGCACAGTAAATGCTAGGGTAGGGTTGGGGAAATCTCTCTAACAGGGAAAAAGATTTGCACTTTTTCTCTCCATTCAATATGCCTCCTTAGAGACATAAGGAAATATGCAGATAAGACACTAGTTGCAGAGGGAACTAATTGCAGAGGGAACTAGGTAATTTGTGATGTGACCCCAACCTGCATATTTCTGGGACAGATTTGTTAGCCTCTTTTCATTACAAGGAGCATTTTAAAACCACCACAGGTGGTTTCAAATTTCATGTTTTGAAATGGAGAAACTCTGTCAAATATCAAGTGTTCTCTAGAGTAGCACAAGACCCTTGCTCTCAGCCCAGCTACCTTCTGTGCGTTCTACCATCCCCTCTACGGCCCTCGGAAATTTTCCTTTCTTTTCATCCCCATAAAAGTCTGCTGCAGTCTCAATTTTTATTCTAATGGGTTCTTCTAGCCTATACTCCTGCTGCAAACTCCCCATTTGCTAGCTTACTCTTTCATTCCTGCTGCCCCTCACWCCCTGCTTCACTTAACGCTCCCAGCATTTCCCTTTGGCCATGCTCAGCCGTGCTGGGGATCAGTCTGCCTCGCTGGTGCACCAGGACCAGGGTGTAAGATTAGCCTTTCTTTCTCTAKAAGATTATATGTGTCGCTATAAAAAAAACTGTAACAGAAAAAGGAGCGTAAAATGATAGATGACATAGGACTGAAATCTAGAACACATCGTCTAGTCAATAAAAAACTTCAGCTGGAAGGTAGTCTAGGACTAAAAGGCACAGCAGAAGACAGTTGGACACCATTATTTTCTTTCCATGGCAATTCTTTTTAAAGGATGGTTGTAACAGTGTAGTTCTTGATGCTTAAGAGCATGGGACTAACTAGCCTATCCAGCTCACCTCTCCTTTATATTGAGGTAAATCAGCAAAAAGACTAATTAAATAAAGGGAAATACATTGCAGCAATACAGATATGAGAAAGAGGATAAATCAGTGAAAATTTCATTCTGGATGAAGTGGAGAACTAGCTGAAGAGCATAGTCAATAAAATTACTCCCAAATATGCCAAGCTTTCCCCGTCCTGAGCTGGGATATAGTAGGAAATTTGAATCTTCTAGCCCAGCAATATTCTCAGTGCACAGTCCAATATGAAGCTGCAGTTATGCACACTGGAAGCTGGATAGCATGTTTAACACACTGTTCTGATCTACCTGATTTACTGTGATGAGAAGGGAGCTTAGGTGGAGCTCTGCGTCAACACAACTACATCACCATAGCAGTTCACATTCACTCTTTCAGATCTCGGTGAGGTCTCTCTAACCTGTCTGCACTGTGCACAGTAAACATAACTGAAGGCTTTTTCAGGTGGAACAGACTGTTAYGGCAATGTGGTTTGCCCTGCAGCACAACACTGTCCAAAGAACATCACCCTGTAATCTGGCTTATATTTGATATATTTGATGCCTGAGTTGTTATATGCAGTCTTCTAAATACTGGCGGAACTGATGGAGAAGCTGCTGCACCCCTAGTGTTAGCTGTCCTCATTGTTCAAGATATACATGTAAATTCGTGTAAGTCCAGTTTACAGGGAATGGATCTTGTCTCCTTTTGTTTATAAAAATGAAGATCTGAATATTATCAGAAATCCTTTCCCATACAGATAATTGTAGTCCATCACAAAATTATCCATTTATCATCTTCTTGACCAAGTAAATTAAATCTATGTATTTAAAATTCTTTCTGTAAGACAGGTCTTCCTGACATCAAATTCTCCCTTAGCTTTTTCTGTGAAGCATTCAAAACTAGACACAACAGTCTCATAGCRCTCTCACTAATCTCTGTATGCAGAGATACTACCATCAGTGCAGGTCTCCATATTCTCATGCCTGTGCACTCTGTATCRCTATGGCTGCTTCAATTGCTGCATCTATGGCTGTGTACAAGCTGCAGGTAACTGCCCGGTTCCTGAGTGGAGCCCTGGGCTGAATGGACGTAAGAAAACCAAAATATCATTACAGAATATATTATCAAGGTGTTTTTCACGAATGAAGGGTCATTATTCTGCTTTACGTAACTCCAAGGAGACTTCTGCTGAAGGCTTCTTTCTGATTTGGGGACTATGGTTTCACAGACGGGTTGCCTACGTGGAGGAAGCAGAACAGCAAAAGCAGAAGGAGGGCAGGAAATTATAGTTCATGGGGAGAGGCGGCTCTTTGCCTGCACAGGTAGCAAAAGCAGGAYGTGACAGCCTGCTTGGAGAGCGCTCACCTTTCTTACGCTCTCTTGAACGACCAGCATGGTTCTTTGGGGGGAGTTTGCTAGATTCTCTGCAGTRTGAGCATCAAATAAGCAAGAATCAATGTCCCACGGAAAAAAGACAAAAGGACTCAGTGGTTTTTGGCCTTTGGATATAGGCATGACACAGCACTTACTGCACTAAAGTTAGGACTTCTTGTAATTTGGGAAGTGCTTTCACCGACAGCACTACAAGGCTTCTTCCTTGCKGTAGGTGTATGGAGGTTTTTGTGTTGCTATGCGCCTGGCAGAACAGTGCGAGCTCCACTTTACGAAAGCTCTTTGCAGTCACCATAGCTGCGTGCACTGCAGGAGGAGCTGACTACCTGCAGTTCTTCAGCCAGGGTAGGCTGTTTCCCTTCCTTCTCTTCCTCTTCTGCAGCGGCTCCCTTCTCCCTAGGACAAGGTTCTTTGCTCTTACACACAGCTGATTTCTCTGCACTAAAATACATGCAGGAAAGTTAAGCATATGCTGCCCCTTATTATTATGTGCGCAGATTAACAGTACATAGTCCTSTCTGGAACTAGTGGGATATCAGTGGGTTTTCTATTTAAGGCACAATTTTTATCTTAGTTTTTGYTCCACAGTGRGTTAAATGCAGAGACTGTTGCTTTAAAAGTCCAAATGAGGGAGAAATATCAAAGCCAAGCTATAAATCGATCTTAATTATATGAAACCCGTGCCAAGGTTGATATGAAAACGGAGCGATGTTCATGAAAAATAATCAACATAGGATTGCCTACAGGTTCTGGAGGCTGGCCAACCTTTCAGTGACCTTGGCCTGAGGTGGAGTTTGTAACGGAACATGAAAACACCTGGTTTCACTTTTCAAGGCAAACTCTGCAAACCTGGCTTGAGCACAGCTCAGACAGAGCTGCCATGGGAGCCATTGGCTTCAAAGTGTTTACGTTCACAACCTGAAGGTTTTGTAAACCTGCACTGCATCACCTCGGCTTGAAAAAAAAAGAAAGAAGGAAAAAAAAATTAAATTCAGCAGCCAAATAGAAAAAAAAAACCACAACAGACACCAGCTGCTGAAATGCRTTTTTGTTGCAACCTGAGATTCAGCTAGGAAAGTTTCCAGTAAGAAACTAAGTACAAGTGTGGCAGAAAACAAAAGGGGGGCTCCTACCAGGTACATCTAGATGGGATGATAGTACTGRTAGGTCATGTCCAAGGATTTGCCCCCAGGAAGTTACCAGGTAGAAAGGAGAATYCATGAAGCTCTTACTTCTCTTCTCAAGGAGACAGCAATGATAAACTGGGCAGACTGGAAGGCCTGGGACCTCTGCTCTCCTCTTGCCACAATACAACTGTCAAGATGAGCTGAGCCAGAGCAGCAAGAGAAATAGCCTGCATCTTGCAGGACTTGAAGGCTAGCAGGTTCCTGCTCCTACAAGGAATGCGAAGGGACTGAAGTGAGATGCAGCAACACAGAGACAACAGGCCATTCCACCCAGCTAACACAAACTGCTGGATATAAGCACTGAAAAACAAGAGCGTACAGCAGGGTTGTCCACAATCGCAGATACACTGCTTAGTGGATCAGGATGATTGTGTTAACATGTACAGTGTAGCATTATAATTCTGTATGCAAACTTAATCACATTTATAATATCAGTTATTTTCTTTGTGCTGGCCAGTGCTTCGCTTATTTGCTTTTCCCACTAACATCTTTTGCATGCTAAACTATTCAGCATGTTTGTACATAGGTGTGAAGAGAGCCTTGCACAGACGAGAGAGTTGCATTACAAATACTACTGGAATCATAACTTTGCACTTCCTTAGCTATCAGTTTTAAATTTCTCCATTTTCAGATTATTGCGGACCAGAATTTTTCAAAATAGAATCATCCAATTTAGATTCCACTCTAGGAAAAGGTCTTCAAAAGTCTTGAAGCAAATTAGGAATAAAAATTTCAGTGATGTTCAATGATTCATTGGAAAGCTTCTAAAGTTCCACCTCAACTCTTTTGTTACCTAATAATTGGCTTGATTTTCASAGCTGTTTAGCAGCCTGCATTGATCTGTTAGAAAGTGGTCATTATTTCTAAATGTTTGACTATGTATTTGGGTATCTAAAAACATAATTCATCCCTGACTGTGAGAAACTGTTTTGGAAAAGACTATCCATAGTTTCTTGCACAAAATCGTATTTACAAGGTTGTTGCTCTAGGTAAAGTTCTTACTATTTTACAGCCCCTTTGCCTAACTACAGGGTTACGTGTGGCAGTTTTAGTGATTACCGTGGATTGTCATTTAGCAATTACAGGAAACCGTGTGTATAACATCCTGGGGTAATGCTGAGAACTGGGAGTGTTTTTATGGTGATTCATTCAGGACTTAGGAGTACTGATTTCATTTTACAAAGAAGTCAAAAGGGATAGGCAATAGAAACGGAAATTCATTTTACGTATTAACATGGTTTTAGGGGCACAGGGTACAAAGGATGTTGCAGTCAGGGCACATTAGCATTATCCTTTCCAGCATCGTTTGGCTGCCTAGGTTCCCTGTTGATACTGCAGTTACCTTCAACCCCGTAGCAAAGAAGATGCATACACCACCACAAATACACTTTGTAAAAGCAGAGTAAATGGAATTGTGCTGTTGATAATATAACCCATAAATCTTAATCTTTAAGATAAGTAAATACTAGCTTCATTTCCCAGAGAGAAAACTCACTCAGCAATGTGAACTATGAATCCTGCCAGGAATTCACCATCCTGACCCTTGGCTTCCTGTTCTGTCCGCTTCCTCATAGTGAACAAAATCACTACACTGTAATGGTTAATCATCAAGCCAAGGAAAACCTGAAAAGGRAGAGATTTTTTTCAAGAGGATTTGATTGACACTGAACGTCACTGGTTAGAAAAGCAGAATGGAGAGAGTACCAACTCTTGACCAGAACTGCATGGTTTGGAGTGTTTGTACTTCTGCCCAACTGGAGACGTAATGAAAGCAATCTCATTAGCAGTAACTAGCAGCTGAAAGCACGAGATAAATGAACACCCTTTTTTAGCAAAGAAATAGGAGTTGTAAAACTGATTTTGAAAAAACTAGGATTTTATCCGTCTATTCTTCCACAATTAGTACATCATTAAGCAYGATTTTATACTTAGTAGTAACAACAATAACAAAAAACCCTTTCATTTCTGCTTCTTGTTGAAACCACAGAAAGCCTGTACCAAAAATGTGATTTCTTCTTAATCTCAAGAACATCTATTTTGCATTCTTATCTCAGCTTCCCTTTACTTTCTTTAAAATTGTTCACTCCTTTCAAATGATGATGTGGAATCTGTATTTTAGCTATGTAGCTGTGCACAGCGACAAGGGATGTACCCTGGGAAACTTGCTGTGCATCTGTAGAGGGCWCGTGCACTTCTGCCTTTGCCACCAACGTGTAGCTTTTGGTCCTGTGTAGGCATGTTAAATCTATCCCAAGCATGTTTGCTATCCTGCAGTGGTTTACACTGTCACAGAAGTGGTATTTTAACAAACAGATGCAGAATCTTAACATTTCCTGATGATTTACTCACATACACATACAAAAAAGAAAATGGTATGCAGCTAGGAAGCTATCAAAAAACTGTTTTCCTGTTTACACAGCAGAGTCAGTACTTTTGCCTTGAAAAGATTATTTTAGTTCTTAATAATATTTAATTACTCTTACTAACACAAAAATTATGAACATTTAATTTGCACTGCACACCTGAAACTTTCTGTTTCAAGATAAGAATACTCAGCTGATAAAGCAGAGGATTGGAACTATCGCTATCAGTATAGACCATATCAGCATYGGGGACTATGGAGTGTTAAACCAGCTTAACTAGTTTGAACCAGTTTTTTAGTTAAGCTAGAAAGCSTTAGAGCAGAGATTTTGGAAACAGAAGCAGATTTGATCCTAGAGATCAAAATGATTATTAGGTACATAAATGTTGCTGCATGTATTTAGAGCTAGTTGAATATTGCAGTGAGCTTCTTGCACCAGTAGCAATTTGTCATAGATTTCAGTGAGGCAAAGGTAGCTTTCAGCAGCTATTCCATTTAGCTTTCTGCCCTTTGTTATATTTTATTAAAAAATAGTTGTAGGAGTAATRGCTGATTTAAATAAAAGTTTGAAAATTGCTTTTTAGTTCAGTTGCTCCAAATATCTGATTTTGGATGTGAAAAGGACTTTCAATGTATAAACTCGAATACTTGTTACATATCTCCCTCCCATTTTATCTTCTTATATAAACAGAAATGGTTCATTTCCTGGAATTTATCCGTGAGAATTACTAAAAATGCATAGGACTGATGCATACAAACTGAAAACTGTTAATCCAAAGTCTAAATGAAGTTTATGAACCACRAGTACATTTCCAGATCACTGGATCAGTTTGTGCATGATTGCAGAGATGAAAGGGACTAAATTTGTTTGMTAATTCATTTGTAATAATAATTTCAATAACTACATATACTGATGGATTTAAGAGCTTTGGTAATGATGTTTATCATGCAGTTTATTCYGAAAGCCTTTCATCTACTGAAAACCACAAAACTCTAGTCTCTTCAAATAAGCTGCAGGAGTTTACTACATCTGAGAAGAGTCTACAACASTTATTTCAGGTGACAATCTTCAGTTCATTACCTCAGTTAAAACTTAACATCTCTTATATAGGGTTTCCCAACTTCAAAGAGATACAGAAATTCATCTTAMCATGTTTTGTTCCAGTTCTTTTAAACTCATCACCTGACAGACTATTTTGTTGTGTAAAAATAAACAAAGGCACTTTTGAAAAAATAGTGGCCGATGTAGATTTTTGCCTATCCTAAAGAGGTACAGGTGGTTCACTAAGGTGTGGGTGTGACGTTACACTTTTGCCTGTGGTTTATGTGTTAAAACTGTTTCATCTGATGAGCCACTAGCACGCAGGCAACCTGCTGCTGGTTGTACATGCCGGGAATGAATGATTGTGGTCTGTATGTTTCTCCTAGATCAGCACTCTACAGTTACTTAATCGCATTAAAAAAAAAAGAGAAATCTCTGTCTTTTGAAGAAGTTTCACTTGCCACAGGTGAAAATGGAAAAAAGCTGATGCTTGGCAAGGTGCAAAGTCTCAGGGAAGGGAAGGGAAAGAGAGGAAAGGGAAAGAGAGGAAGAGAAAGAAGAAGGAAGGGGAAGGAATTTTCTTCAGTATCCTTAGTTTTTAAATAGTTTACGTGCTTTTGTTGTTATCTTTAAGACAGATAATACAAATGAAAGAAAGCACGTGAAAACACAGACTGCCAGGTTTCTAAACTGGAACCCTTGGGTTCTGCATTCAGTCTCTGGATACAGACTTGGGCTGTTCTTAAAAGYTGATTTGAAATTGATAAAAACACCACAGTTCTTATCAGAACAATAATCYTATTTTATCAAATTTATTATTTATCAAGTATCCTTATTTATGTCCAAATAATTGATAATAACTCTACAAGCRTCTAGAAAGGAAAGGGAACTGGGAGAAGTTGGCATGAGGATGGAATTGCCCATTTTAGGTTTCTAAGAAATGGCAGTGGTTGCAATCCTTAATTAGGTTTGGTTTGTCTAGAATTTAAAAATGGCTGGAACATGGACCTCAGTTGTAAGATGTCAAATTAAATTCAATTGCGTATCATATTTTATAGTTTTCTCAGCCCTCAATTCATATCTCATAAAATCTTCCCAACACTGCTGAAAAYTGGCAACTTGAGCTTACAGGTTACTCAGAATAAGTGTCTGAAAGAAGCTCAGGGTGAGAGCTTGAGCATGGCATCCCAGACTTGTCAAACTACTGAATTGTTAGCTAACTCCTGGCTCTGTTTAGGACCATTACAACAATCACACTCTAATGCAAAGCCCGTATATGGGTCATGTCAGGGACAATGCCAAATGATGTTTTAGTATGAATGGGATTGTAATAGTTTTGTTTCTGTCTGT
This sequence comes from Rhea americana, assembly GCF_003343005.1. Lineage (NCBI taxonomy): Eukaryota > Metazoa > Chordata > Aves > Rheiformes > Rheidae > Rhea > Rhea americana. The sequence continues at coordinate 1,793,273 of NW_028185372.1, read as the reverse complement.
TCTCCACAGACCTCTAATGCTATTTCAGTAGTTGCTGCATCTTCAAACACCACTTCATGCTCTCAGGCCTTACCTGTGAGTACTGCAATACGTATCTTCAGGTTCRTGCTCTAGAAACATTGTTGTAATGGGTTATCACACAGCCCCCACTTTCAACTGAAAAAAAACACACAGAAAATAATAATTAAGGCCATGGGYACCATATTTCTCCTGGAGTAGACTCAAGTCCAAGTGTGATGTAATATGGATACAACCACAATGCTCTTGAGAGATTAATCCTAAACAGTATGGATGTGAGCCAGTCTGGGCTTAGTACCAGGGCAGGAAAAAAGTCTTTGATCCTCTTGTATTTAGTGGCATAGAAATAGCCTGAAAGTGTTTCTACTGACTAAGAGTAGGTCTCAGTGCCCGCTAAATACCTTASGTGATACTCCCAGTGATGTCTTTCCTTCCACCCATCTGCCAGCACCCCATTCCCATTCACCTCCTCTTGATTTTGCTGGCTTCTTCCTCTGTCTTTTCCCTCCTTTCTCTCTCAGGGTTGCTCCTCAGAAACACTCTTCATTCACTTTGTCCAACATGTTAGTTGAACAATAAAAGATCTGAACAGCAGAGTTGAAGAGAAAAAAAATCACAGCATCCTTTTATGATGACAGTATGACTTTTAAAATAACCTTTTTTAACAGAAGAGGTAACCTGGACCTAACTTCAGGTTCATTCTAGTCCTCTAGAGTAAAGTTACAGACACACTGCAGAAACAGAAATAGATAACTGAAAAGTTACCCACTGTGACTGCATGGAAGCAAGAGGCTATGCAGGACAAAACCCAGTTCCTAACTAATGCTGTTAAATCTGCATTTKAAAGCCACATATGAAAGATGGCAGAGATGTTGTCCAGCACTGAAATGRTCTGACAAAGGATGTCCTTGAAGTCTTCTCAGAGAGCAGGAAAAAACATGAACTGGTATGGAATCTCCCGAGAGTGTTTCAGTGGTAATGAAAAATAATGGAGAAATAAAGTGTCTAAAGCATGTTGTGCTCAGTTCAAATATGTAAATTACTATATCTGAGTCACTGCTGCTACAAGAGTAACCGAGGCATTTGTTTCATTTGTTCTAGCTTTCTGAAAAGTTTCCAAACTCCTTTACTTTTACAYGAGCCTGACGATTTGATGCAAGGACTATTTAACCATAGTAACGCATGACCTAAATTAGGTCAGTTTGTATTTGCAAGTGTGTTAGAAGTGTAACCTACTCAGATCAAATTAGGTCAGCCTGCAGTGTCCTGCTTATTGAAATATGCCTCTAGAACAGGAGAAACAAAATCTATAAAAACATTAACKGAGAAAGCCAGAGTGACTTGGGATGCACCCTGCCTTCTGTTTCAAATCAGTGGCAGTTGCACAAATGTATCTCAGTTTGGTCCTTACAAATGGAAGTGAGAAGCTGTATTGGTAACTTATCTTTCCTTAGACAATGCAAGATTATTCTTGTCCCATACTCCAATACTATTATACTTCTCCTCCTACAATGCTATTTTATTTTTTTCTCTCACATATTTGCCCGTTTATTTCCACTGTAGTTCTGGCAGATTGTAATTGATTAATCAGCCATATGGAAGTCATCAACGGTATTCTACAATATATTCTCTGCTTGTRTAGTAAAAACAACAATATAGAAATYTCACTTTCTTCATTTTAAATTTTATGTAAGTATACACACATTCTTTGGCAGTGGAAAAGCCTGATGATAACATATATAAGAACTTAATTCAGTAAGATTAATTCAGTATGTTGAAGATGCAGCTTAACTTCACTAATTCCTTATAAACAATTTTGATGCTAACATATTTGAATCTCTTGGTTTATAGATACACGAATGCACCATGAGGTCAGTGTTCTTAGCACTTCACTACAGAAAACCTGGCATTCCTTACCTGAAGGCAAAGTATTTATTCTGATGTCTGAAAGCTTTTATGTCTGTAATATAAATCAATAAAACTTCTARCTAGGCTTTTTGAAACCCCTGTTTTGTGTACTGCTACACTCATTKAAGTTAAAAGCCTTAATATGAACAATATGAATAATACCTTAACACACTCGTCTCCATTAACATGCTATCAAAATGGCATTATTTTGAAACACTCTGGTAAAATAACTTTGAAAATATTGTGCAACTCCTGTCAAACAATATAATCCAATCTGATCTAATGTATGAAACRTTCATGTGAGAAGGAATGTGCAGGTGAATAGCTTTGTCCAGTTCTGGTATCAACACTTGTCTGCAGATGTTGAAAAGAACCAATAAATAATGAAGATCTGAAAATCTGATTTATGAACCCTAAATCCACTTAACAGCTCAGCCTGTTTTCTGACTCCAACAGTGCTTAGACTACTTATATGCATAAACAAAACTCTCTACCACTGTTGAGCTCAGTGGTTCATAACTAATCCTCCAAGAGCTCTGATATGCTCAAGACCAGTTATGTTTCTCACAGGCAATAAATTAAACTGCTAGAAAACAGGGCAAAAATACACCTGAAGTCCAAGAAAGCACAGCTGATGTCAATAGCGCTTTTTAAAACAAACTGCATCCATGTTCTGCAGTAATGTGGGCTCATTAATTTTCTAATGGATTGTTATGTTTTAAAACCTTGTAATTYATTTGTTTATATTTGGCCTCTTCTACTTTAAAAACACATCAGAAAGCTTTGTTAACAATTTATTGGGGAGATAAAAGGTGGGAGAAGAATTGTGAATATTAAGATAATACCTGACTTCTAAAAAGGCGTAATATAAGATGTTAAGTCTGATCAAGTACCTGGAATGCTTGATCCCAGAACCTGAGTTCAGTAATTTAAAGGAATGTCCGTATGAAAATATGAGGAGAGACATCAGAACCTCTATTTATTTTGTGTCTAACTAAATGATGAAGAAAATATTTGGTCATAATGTTCACCTTCCCAAAGAAAGAAGGCTTTTTAACTTAGAAAACAAAGCATAATAAAACTCAGGCATTGGAATCTGAAGTTAGAATTCAGTCTGAAGAAGTGCCCATTTTCAAAAATGAGGATAATTAACCTTTAGAATAAGTTGGCATTTGATGTTCTGAACTGTCTTTTGCCTAATCTCTTGCAGTCATAAACAGACACTTTTCTGTATCCATCAAGCAGAATTACTGTGCTTTTTKCAGGGAACTTTAAGAGAAAGTCTTCGGCATTCAGAAATTAAAATCTACAGATGAAAATTTGGCTTAGTTTGAAATCAGTAACAAAATGTCCATTGATTTTAGTAGAGACAAGAATTCATTCTACGAATATAAATGCTCCAAAACACAGTGATGGTAGGAAACAATCTTTGATTTTATCTGAGTACCAACTTTTTTTTTCTTTTTTTTGAGTTTGTCCTCATTTTGTTCCTTACCTTACCATTGTTTTTGTTGTTTGCATGTTCAGATGTGGGTAGTGGTAGAGAAGAGGAAACCTGTAACTTACTTCTAATTCATCTGTTTCTGAGAAGTCACTGTAGCCCTTCCTTTGCTCAGCCTTGGATCCTGTAAGGAGTCCTACATTTTAGCCACTTGGGCTTACACTTGAGCGTGGGAAGGGAAACAAGGAAGAAACAGAAAGATTTTTTCTCTTTTTCCTTTCCCGTCAGATGAGGAAAGAACAATTCAAGCTAGAATAATTTGCTTGGGGAAAAGAGAAGGCTGTACTGATATTAAATAGCCTGTGTAATTCGTATTATGAGAGGTGAAAGTAAGCCATGGGCTAAACTTCAGAGGGCTCATCTAATTCAACAATTTTAAAGGAAGTGGTGAGGGAGAAAAAAGCCAAATAGGCAGACATACTGAAAACATATTTCTTTTAAAGCAAAAGGTATTTGCTGCCAAAAACATTAAGCAGAAAATACAAAGAGATGAATACTTATCTCAAAAAATGAGGAAAAGTTTTCTACAGGTTCATTGAGATCCACTTGACACTGAACTATGCCAAAACCTTCTATTACCTGCTCCCTTTGCCAGTGGAAGAATGGAAAAGATCAGAGACATTTTTCAGAAAACTGATTTTTGTCTCCTAAAGCTGTGTCCTTGTTTTGGAGTGTAGTATGAAGTTCGGGTGCTGTAAATTTATCCATGGCACTGCAGTAAATTACCTGCTTGTGTGGTGCAGCAAGACTGCTTCCAGTGCCCAAACTAGCAAGTTAAGCTATTTACAGTCAGTTTCCACAACTCTACACTGTATTTTACTTAGCAAAGCAGACATATCCCTATTGCAGAGCCCTAACCACAACATCTTCCTTCTTCCTTTTCAGGCTTCCTTCCAGAAATAATGTGAATGACATGCCTTATTAAAAAAATGCTAGGTTCGTCATGTCACTGTTAATCATTATGAGGCTAAAAAGGAAAACATGATGCTAAAGCCAGTTGCAAACATGTACTATGTGAACAGACAAGCTGTAAAGAATTTTTCCTCATCATGCCACTTTTTTGGCTGTGAGACTCTGTTGGTCTGGATTCTTTTATGGCAAGCTCTATCTAATATTGCAGAGGCCCTGAAAAGCTACAGTTGCCTCCTAACTTAGATGCTATCTCTCCAGATTCTGAGTGTGTTCAAGCTGTTTGGGGCAACTACTTTGTTAAATCTATCTGTACAGAAGCCAGCACCTTTTGCTGGTTCGATGGCATACCGGAAATAAGGGCAAGAGTGCATCCAGGAATCCTGAACCCCAACCGTGCTGTGCCCAAATACGTTCTGGTATAGCTCTCCCCTTCTCCAGCTCCCTCTGTGCTACCTATTCACCCTCCRCTACTTCAGAGATCTTTTTTCCAGGCTTCTGTGGACCCCTAATCCTCATGCTATGCCATGCCATGCCAAGGTGTTTACACGTTTTGTATTCTCCTGCTCTTATSTTAAGGGCCTATTTTTACCTCCCCTGTGAAGAACTTCCTACCTCATTCTATGTTCCTTTTACTCTCTATTGGGGTTCACTGTTTCCCTCTTTCAGTTCTCATGAAATTTAAGTGTGCTGCTGCTTGATAACTATAAAAACTGTGAAATTCTGCAGCGGATCAAATTATAAATTCAACAAGTGCATATGAGTATGTTTTGTTAATAAGAGATACTGATGCTGCTTTCTAATTAGCAGGTATGCTCTTCACAGTGCAAAATAAGCACAGGGTTTTTTGAAAGTATGGACAATTACTTGTCTTTTTTTTTAATATAGCAAGTCTGCTAGCCRGGAGCCTGTCGAGCCTTGAATTGCTAATTTGAAGCTTTTCTGTTTTGAAATGTAAGGATATCCTGAAGACATTGTTAATGAAGCCTAGATAGTAAGAAATCTTGAACGTAAAGTGACTACAGAAGACAGAGGAAATGAAACTCAAACCTTTCAGAGAATTTTAAAATTATGAACAGAATATTTAAAAGTCTGGAATTTTCCCCTATTTTACCTTTATAATATGAATRCTTCCAAACTAAACATAGTGATATTTGATTTCTGTTTTCTGTGGTATAACTTTATTGAATCAACTTCTATGTATAAATTTATTATAAAATGCATAATGCATATATGGCAATGCCATAGGTGAAATTTAGCACGTATTTAAAAGCACCAGTGGGAAAATGTTTATTTTGCTTAACAGCTGTGCTACCTGGAGATATTCTAAGTCATAGCTGCTGATCTGAGTAATGAAAGGAAATATGTTCTGCTTTTCACTCCTCTCATCGTGAAGCCTATAAGAGACACACAAACTCTGGATGGGACTCTATCCATTTTCATCTTCAGCAGAACTACTTAAAAAGTGTCAATTGGTTATGCTTGTGCATCATCAGTGAAGTCACGGATTTTGCATGGTGCAACAGAATATACTAAGTTTAAGATCATAAGATCATAGAATAACTTAAGTTGGAAGGGACTTCACGAAGTCTGTATTCCAATTGTAGTCACAGAATCACAAAATGGTTGAGATTGGAAGGGACCTCTGGAGATCATCTAGTCCAAACCTGGTCAGGTTTTGAGTTTCTCCAAGGATTGAGACTCCACAACCTCTCTGGGCAACCTCTTCCAGTGTTCAATCACCCTCAAAGTGAAAAAGTATTTTCTTAAACAGAATTTCCAGTGTTTGTTTGTGCTCATTGCCTCTTGTCCAGTCACTGGGCACCACAGGAAACTCAGCCTCTGTCTTCTTTACAACCTCCCATTGGATATTTATAAGTATTGATAAGATCCCTCYTCAGTCTTCTCCAGGCTAAACAGTCCTAGCTCTCTCAGCCTCTCCTCATRTGAGACATGCTCCAGTGCCTTAATCATCTTTGTGGCCCCTCACTGGGCTTGCTCCAATATGTCCAYGTCTTTTTTGTACTGGGGAGCCCAGAACTGGACCCAGCACTCCAGATGTGGTCTAACCAATGCTGAGTAGAAAGCAAGAATCACCTCCCTTGACCTGATGTTGATGCTCTTCCTAATGCAGCCCAGGATGCTGTTGGCCTTCTTTGCTGCRAGTGTGCATTGCTGGCCTGTGTTCAACTTGCCGTCCACCAGGGCTTTTTCTGCAAAGCTGCTCTCCTACCCTTAGCCTATTCTGGTGCAGGAGGTTATTCCTCCCCAGGAATATGTTGTACTCGCCTTTGTTGAAGCACTCCTGTTCAAGCAGCATCAGCAGGTCAGACCAGGTTGCTTGGGGCTTTATGCAGCTGGGTTTTGAAAACCTCCAAGGTTGGAAACTGCACAACTACTCTGGACAGCTTGTTCCACTGCTCGACAGCCTTCAGGGGGAAAAACTTTCCTTATTTGTGGTTAGAACCTCGCTTGTTATAACTTGTGCCCATTGTTTCTTGTTCTCCTGCYGTACACCACAGTAAAGCACCTGGCTCCATTTTCTTGATAACCTTGTAGTCATTGTAAAGCTGCTGTTACATCTCTCAACTTCTTGAGGCTTCAAGAAGGAACTTGAGGCTGAACAAGTCCAGTTCCTTTTGCCTTTCCTTTCCTGGCACGTGCTCAAGTCCCTGACCATCTTAGTGGCTCTCCATTGAACCTCCCTCAATTTGTCCTTGTCTTTCTAAAATACTGTGTCCAGGCCCAAGCCTGGACACAGTATTTTAGATGAAATGTAATAAATGCTGAGTGATGGAAGATAATCTCTTCCCTCAATCTACTAGCTATGTTCCTGTCAATATAGCCTAAGATGCCGCTGGCCTTCTTGGCCGCCAGGGCACACTGGTAACTCRTGTTCATCTTGCTCTCCACCAAAATTCCCAGGTCCTTTTCAGCAGAGCTTTTCCAAAGCTAGACGATGCCTAGCACTTTGCATTTGCCCTTGCTGCATTTGCAGAGATGTGTYGAGACAAGAAGCCAGTCTGCAGAACTTTCCTTATAGATAATACTTAAAAATAAAGAAACAAAATATTTTATTTCCTACTGTCAAGGAAAGTTTGTAAAATTAGGAAATAAATATAATCACCTTTTTACCTGCCAATATATTTGCTATGGAATCTGTTAGAGCTAGTARAAGTAGTACCAAAGTAAGTAATTTGTACTGATACAGGGAACAGTCTTACAGCTTTTGGAATTTTCTGATTGCTGATATAATTTTATAACTATAATATTTCATAGAAGTTTGTGCACAAAGCTTGATTTTCAGATTTTTAGCTATGATCCTATGTTCCTTTGAACGGTTTGGAGAATGTTCCTTTGTCAGTCTTCACACATTAAGAAAATCCAGTATAGCTAAGAAGCTTTTCATAAAATGGCTTGCTTCATTTGTGCACAGTATGAGAAGAAACTATGGTCAAACCTCACGCTCACTGGAAATTTTGATGTATGGACCACAGAGTAGATTGAGGAAACTTTCTTGCTACTATGGCAACAATATGTCACCATGTAGCCACATTTTAAAGTGAGGAAAAATACTGTTTTTAAAATGTTCTGGTTACTTCTAAAGAGTTTTGAATCTTCCTGTATCAGACTGTTCATAAGGGATGCACCTGGAGGGGGTTCCTATGTGAAGAAAGGCAACACAGCCCTGAAATATGCTAGTATGTAGGCTGGATTATTTACAGAATGAAATGTTGAACCGAATTTAGGCAGAGAAATGCCTCTGTGAGTCAATAAAAGCACAGGAAATTCCCTAATTCAGCAGTATGCTTTGGTTTGCTGGGGTTTTTGAAAGGATGGAATATATGTCATTTTAATTCTGCTAAGAATACTCGCTGTGAATATAAATGTTCTTGCATATTTTTCTAAGGCTGACTATTCAAGGCATTTTCTATACAGCATACAGAAGAATATCTGAAGAAAATGAACTTAAGAAATAGAGGAAATGGAACAGTACAAGAGAGTAAGCTGWGGAAACAGGATCAAACACATTGCATACAATTCACTGAAAGCTGGCCTAATTTTTCAGTTTTTGTTTTTAAGTATGTATTTTAATCTCCAAAGTGCAGTTATTTCTTGTCTTAGCTCCAGTACATCAGAGAYAGCATTTAGAAAATTAGCCATCTTTTATAAGGCTGTCTGATGAAGAGTTTGCTACAACATTTTGCAAGTTGCTCCAATGGTTAATCACCCTCCCTGTTAAAATATGCACCTTACTTTCAAGCCTAAGGCTTCAGCTATTGAATCTCACTATGTCTTTGTCTACTAGAATGAAGATGCTTTACATGGATTTTTGGAGACTGAATTCTGAACCCTCTTTAACTTCTCTGATCAGGTAAAAGGACTGAGTCCTTGAATTTTCTGGTACAAGATACGATTTCCAATCATTCTTGTGGTTCTTCTCTGAACACTTTTCAGTTTACAGCTTCCTGCTGGAAGTATAGATACAAAAACTGAACACTGTATAGCTGTAACTCCACTTCCAAATCTGAATGCAAAGCTACTCAGCATTCCTCCTTTCATAAATACAAGGATGTCTTCAGTACCTCTTGGCCCCAACATCAGGCTGRGAATTCAACATTAATTGAATATCCATTATGATATTAAACTACAAGCAAGTAGTACCTGTTACTCAAAGTAAAAAAAAAAAAGTTGTTATTGTCAGGGCCTGCATACTTCGGTTTATGAATTATGCCTTTACTTTGGCTATATATAAGTATGTACTGGTTTTCATGTGCACTGTTTGACACTTCGCCATGCAATCCAGTTCACTTTTTATTATGTACCATTCCTCCAAAATCTGTGCTTTTTTCCAAATTTTATCAGTGATGATTTTATGTTCTATTCCAGGCCATTGATAAAATATATAAACAATGTAAAACAAAGAAGTAACCCTTCAAGAACCTCACTTGAAATTGCAATTTATGATTTCCAGCAGCTGAAACTCCCTTTTACCTCCTTGGGATTTACAGAGAGTAGACATGCTTTTCTGAAAATAAGACCATTTTATTTTCACATGGAGAACTTCAGTCTGCAAATTAAAAATAAAATTCAGATTTAACACTTAATAATTAAAGCTGGCTTTTATGAAAGAAGCAAGATATGGAACAAAAGCAAAAGTGTAAAGATTCCAAAACATGCAAAAGATAGAGCTCTGTCAAAGTAATATTCTTCCCATGAACAGAAATAAACTACAGTGTTGCAGTAATACGATGGAATGTTTCAAAAATATTGGATGAAATAAAATGAAGTTTTGACTGAGCTGTACCATGCTATAAGAAGAAATGATTCTGGTAACAAGGCAGAATGTATGCATCATAAAGTCTGTTGTCATAAGTAAAACGAGGATGTTGAGGTTTTAGCATGGTTTGCGGGGGCACAACAAGGTTACATCTGTTTCTAAGACAGTACTTAGCTACAATGTGCCTGTGTGGTTAGCACAAAATATGTAGAGAGAAGAGACACAACATTATTTGCCTGAAGTGATAAGCTTACTGGGTTCTGTTCTGAAATATGTATATCACATGTAGATGCTTTGATATGCTACCACTGGAGTACCAACTTTCCTTTCAGAATTTGATTGTCTGAAATCAACAAAGAAACAAAACTGTCATTGATATCAGGAAGTTCTAACAATTGGACAAAATGTTTATTGATTTATCATGACAAAAAATGGAATGTATTTTACAGGAAGGCCCATTACTCACGATCTAGCTATAACTATGCCGGTTATAAGAAGAAGTTATATATGCCAGAAGAAGTTAGAAGAGAAATGCCAATTAAAAGAAAAAGTTATATATGCTAGAAGAAGTTATAAAAGAAATGCCAGCTTCTCTTTTTGGAATGCTACTATTACTTTTTTTTTGATACAGGTTATTTAGAAATCTCATTAGAAATATTATCGCTACCATTAGCAAATACTATGAAGGTGTCATACTTTGTCAAGCCTACTTGGCCACAAAGTAATAAAGATATATCAAAAAATGTAAAAGTATTCTGTGCAGAGCACTTCAGAAAGGGCAAAGGTCTCTGGTTCCCTATGAATGTACTGACTTCAATGGGACTATTCGTACTCTTAGAGAGCACCATACAATTGAGTACTTTGATGAACCAAACCTGAGAAGGGAAGCTTTAGAAGTCCCATGTGATTGTTACCAGGGTACTGCCAAATGCAGAAAAAAACCTTCCCAAATGATAGAGTAGTGTGCAGGTATGAGTAGACATCTGTGAAGTATTTACTCATTAATTATGTTTCTAAGACAATGTAGAAAACACAGTGTTTGATAACAACTTGGGCACTTGCTAGATTGCAAARTAGATGACATACTGAGTACAGATAATCACAAGTACCTATTTGCTGTGTCCAGTCTTCAGAACACTTGATACTGTAGATCAGAAGATGGTGAATCACTAAAAACTAAGGAGTTATTAGATACCTCAATGGTGAATTCCAGAGTAATTGTTTAGAAATGGTGGTCTAAAATTTTTATTTAAAAACTGTGAAAAAATACAGTTTGCACTATCTCATAGCTAGCTATCATTAGCCACAAGAGAATGAAAAAGTTGAATAAAACTGCAGGGAGATACAAACTTTCTATTATCAAGAAAGTTTCTGTGAAAAATATTGCAGGACAACAGTTAGGAGAGTCAGTGACAGTCAGACTGGACGGAGAAAAAGAGGCAACGACTTCTGCACAAGTAGATAAGGAGAGTGTTTCATGGAGACTCTGCACAATCTGCCAAAGAATGCAACAGCCGCTAGGTGTCATCGTGTGCCATAGAGATTTTTAGACAAATACCTATTCTACGTGAAACTCCCCAGTTTGTGTCTGTAATAGTTTCCTCTGATTCAAAAAAGACTTTTAGTAGATTACTCAAAAGAACCGTGTGAAGCCTCACTGTAAAGTCTAACAACCACCAATATTACGTGCAGAATTATTGGTGGAATCCCRAATAGGGTAGCCCCTACCTTACTGCTTCTCTGGGGCCTGCTCTGTGCAACACCACGCAAGGGAGGCTGCTGGAAAGCATCATCCAACGCTACCCACRCGTTAGGGCTGTGCATGGTGCTGCACTGGAGAAAGAGAGTGCAGATTTGTAGTGGGTGGTAGCAGAATTGTGCTGTAAGTGGAAGGTTAGAAATCGAAAGGTTAGATAACAAAGATTCATCATCTCTGCTATTAACGAGTATTACATTCTCAGGTACATCATGTCCTTTTGTAGTTACTCTTGATTTTAGAGAAAACAATGCTTTCATTTTCTTACTTCATTAAGTATTAACTGTAACATGTTAAAAATAYTAAATCATTTCTATCATATGCTATGCATGTTAACAAAAGTTGACTAGATATCTTAGTTCACCTACAGGAAYGGGACATGCAGTATTCTATAGAAATTATTAACAAACACACTATCAACTATATTTAAAGTTCAGAAACCAGTTTCATTTTATTTAGAAATATCAGATTATTTGATCTTAATAAACCATATTCTTTCTATTTTTTTTTTAATTTTAAGTAACAGAATATGTGTAATCACTGCAGGATTTGACTCTTCCAATCATAAAAGAAAAATTCTCTCCCATGGAAGGAAAGATTGTAGATCTAAGATCCATTTCTTACAAACTTAAAAAATTTTTTTAATATTCACCAATCACAATTTTTCATACTTTGATGTCTTTAAGTGTTGTGATTTCTCTATCAATTGACTGTGCTTGTTCAGCTCTTTGGAGAATGAATTTAAAATCCTATGAAAAGGAAAATGAAAAGACAATTAAAATATTATTTCATGCAGCAGCCTGACCCATCTTCAAATTTTTAATAATAATCCCTGTCTCCCATGGGGTAAGCATCCTAACTTGTGGCTGGAAGAGTTTGGTCAAAACTGCAACTTCAGGGGAGATATATTACTATAAATTATACTTCTCCTAGGTTAAATAAAATGTCTTCCAAAGCAGCACTAAAACCTGCACTGTCATTGAGCTGAAGCACTATATGCATTCAATGCATTGATGAAAACATGTAGTGACAATTGCAGAAAGAAAATTCATGGCAAATTCTAAAAGAGTTACTGTTACTTCACTCATATCACCGAGATTATGTCTGCATGTTGTCCATGCAATGCCATTGCATTCAGTGGATTTATGAAACTGCAGTGTATCAAAATGCAATTCTGTAAGTAAGCAAAGATCTTAAGCATGTGCTTAACTTTACCAGTACAGAAAGACATTAAAGCTTTGTCATTTAAATCAGTAAATATCATGCAAAACATAAAAAGYCAAATTCTTTAATAGAGAATCTCTTTAAAATATGCTTCATTTCAGACTGAACTAAAGCAAAACTTCAAGGAAATGAAAATAAAAGAAAAAAAGTAACTGCAACATTTGTAATAATACATGCTGACATTCATTATATTTCTTTGCAGTTCTGCATTTTTTTATAATACTAGATTTGCTAATTTTCAATGGTTTTGTATTAACACATTCTTCTTTATTTCAAACTTCAGCCATCCTTTCTATTATGAAGATAGGATGAACAAGAAATTTAATAAACAATGTGATGAATATTTACTACAAAAATAAATAATAATATAACTTTTTAACATTTTCTAGTATTAGTTGCCAGTAATTACATTTTTCCCTTAGAAAACCTTTTTTTTTTTTTTTTTGCAGATTCTAGGGCACAGAGACTTTATAAAATAAATGAATTTAAATTCAAATACATATTCCCATGGATACTCTATGCATATTTTGAAGATACAACCCTTTTTCCAGAAGCATAAGCTACCTGTATTTAATGATGCCTCTTATACCTTGCAAAATATCAGGAGCATTTCAGTGAATAGTGAAGATCTAGGTTAAAAGATTAATTTTACCAGTCCTTTGTTTTAGAAAGTAGTGTTAACATCTTTGACTTTAAAGAAGAGGCCTATTTCAGTACATTGAGTCTGAAAAAGAAGTTTCAATTCCGGTTTGACAAAAGTAAATGTTAGCAAATGAAGCGTTCAGCAAATTYATTATCAGTACTTATCACTATCACATGAGGCAGATGATGATCTCAGTAAACTGTCGCATTTTTGGCATATAAATTTTATTATGAAACTTTTAAAGTACTATATAAAGTACAAGTATATATTCTTGTAAAATATAAGAATTTTAAGGAAACTACTGTTAATCATTATGGAGCAAACGATATATAGTGTCATTGTGTTCATGTGTGTGGGAAGTGGAAAATGTACGTTCTAACAATACCACAGAGGTGTATGTTAAGTATCAGTCTAAAAGTAAGAATGGTATAATCTAAAATCATGATCTGATGCAGCAGGGTGACAGAACAGCATTTAAGAATGTGGGAAGTATTTGAAAGAAATTTTCCTCTGGACAGATTTAATTTGTGTAACTACCAGTTTTTCAAAGGAAACCAAAATGACAAATAACTCCAAAATGCTGAAAATATAGCCCCCCTAAGGATTTACTATTTCTGTATCTGATGAAACAAATTTAATGTTCCTGTTACATGAAGAAATATTGTTATCATTTTCAGTGTAAGAAAGACACTATTTTCCATGTATGTTTGCATTTCTTATGCTTTCCTTGATGGAATACATGATGGAGAGCAGTCAAACACAGGCGTCTCTTAGACTACGTATTTAAATGCCCTTTCACAGAATCAAGCATTGAATTAAAATTTCCTTCCCYTGCATACTGGGACATTTAAAACACCACATGAAAAAGGCTTCTCAAGTTTCATAAGTATCACAGCTACTGCCTACGAGCAGATAGTGATTCAGCAATGCTTTTTTCCCAAGGTGTTATATATACAGCATATATAAGTATAGTATTGACTATGAACTATATGCTCCACCTCATAATCCATACTGAACAGAATCTGTATGAACTCTCCCTGTGACAGAAAGCCTTTTTGCTCTGTTAAATGATACATGGAGTTCTGAAAGCATGTTGAGCTGTGTTATACTAAATGGCTGCTGTTAGTACAAACAAATTATGTAATAATTGCTCAGTTTACTAGTAAATGCTTTGATACAGGCATATTCACTGTGGTTTATTAAGAGTCCTACCCCAGTAGAACTCCCACTTGGATGAGTATATCTGAGTAATGTTACTGAAATGTTTAACAAAACTACCAACAATAACAGCAATAGTAGTATGATGATTAATTTAGAAGGGACAAGCTTGAAGCAAAGGCCTATATAATTAATATGCATTCAAAACATAGAAATACAATGTGATCTTTTTGACATCCTTCTCTTTAAAACAAGAGTTTTTTAAAAAGGAACTAAGTAATGGCAACAAGACTATTCAGGATTTGAAAGCAGTATAACAGTATAACAGTTTTGATGTCAGCAAATTGAATGCTAGTTATTAAACTATGCTTGTTATCCTCAGTAATTATAAGAATGCAGTCTACTCAAAGTAAATGATTAATGCAAGCATTAAGGGTTGTAGAATATGTTGCAGACTATTTATTTAGATTTATCACARTCAAAAAACAGAGTTACTAAAATATCTTGCTGTTACTGTATTGCTGTATCTGTGACAGTCTCAGGATAGAAATAAGGCAGGATATGCAACAAGAAGTAATACCAAACCTTAAAAAAGGCCTTAATATTCATTGTTAGACCAAGTGATATATTGGAAGAAAGCAGATTTACTTACTTCTTCCAACTGAATCAGCTGGTCTAATAAAAATATTGTCTCTCAGTTATTATTAAAAGTATTTAAAAGCAATTTATTTCAGAATGTAATGGAGTGCATACATAAAGACACACTCACATACAGGTATAGTCTAACTATTCTAAAGGAGAATTTCATCTGATAAGTGAAAGAATATGTTAATAGTGGTAGACCACTTGTCAGTTCTTATCGGGACTGAAAAGACTTCTAACTAGGACAGAAAAGATCAGAAAACAAAATAGTAGAATCCCCATGCTTATTCATCTTTTGGCATTTGTACTGAGGCTAACAAAATGGTTATTATCATGTAGGTGGTTGCCAGCCCACTGGTATATAAACTAAAACAGCAAACTCCCTTCAAAAGGTCAGCATATATCCCATCAGTTATTTCCTTATCACAGATTATTTTGATTAGCATTGAAGAGGTCATCAAGAGGCCAAGGGAATTCAATGCCCCAAATTAAATTTTAAAAACCTAAGCAAAATATTTCATCCTTAGTTTTCCGCAAAACGTTTTATTTTCCACTGTTTATGACAGCAGTAGTAGAAGCATTTTAACCTTAGAAACCACACCCTATGTTGCTAAATTTATCTCGTAAAAGATCTCAAAATAACAGCATGGTGGTTGAATTTCATTTTTTATAAAGATTTTTATAGTCACAGGAGGATTTCAGAAAAAATAACTGATGCTTAAAGTATTGTTTGCTTAATTTGGAAATGTTTTAGAAAGTAAAAGTTTACCTGTTCATCAAATATAATTCTTTGAAGAACTGTGCAAAGAAAACTATATTTTTGGACCACATTTTTTTTTGACCAGAATCCTACATAAAGCAGTAACCATTGGGTCTCTGTGCTTGTTTGTTGCTGAATATAATAATTTGATCCAAAGTTGAGTAAGAATTTGTGGTCTGAGCTCTTCCCCATTTAATCAGAATTTTAAAGTAAGACAGTGAAGTGTTGATTTCATGTATAAAACATCAGTCTATATTTACCAATACGGTCAAGGAATATAAACTTTTCTTCTTTAAGTACAAAAATAACTATATCTGAGATACTGTCAGCATAAACCTTCTCAAGAGGAAAGTCTAAGGATAATAAATAACAACTGAAGCTCTGCATCATCTAACTGCCAAGTCAAGAGACACAGGCATCGAATCAATCTGCCAGATAGTAGAAAATGTATTAATTGACTGTGAAGATACCTATATATCTTTGGTAGAAAAGGCGTGGAAATTTTGACAACAGTGCTGCCTTGAACATAACCTACCAGCCACAAATAACACAGGTGATTTATACATTTAAGCTTTGTTCTCTATAGCAGCTAATAAATCTTTAAATGTATCCTATAATCTATTCTTTCAGTTCCATAAAATATTTTCTACCAAGAGGAGTACTGAGGGATTAGAAATTTTGATTAAGAATATATTCTATGCTCTTTATATTCAGCTATTGCTTAGTGTGACAAGGTTTTCAAAAGAAGTCCTCCTCCTTGAAAGTAGCAAAGTATATCTATGCTTAGTCTACACTCCAGTTCAGTGTTACTGTCTAGTAGGTCTATACTCTAGTTCAGCTTGCATTGTATTTGGCTTTCATGAGGAGCTTGCAGTACATTGAATGTTATGAAGTCAGTAATGTGTTTATGTAAAGAATAGTCCCTGAAATAGATCATGTATATACCACAGAGCTAGCTTAAGAAATGCTATGGTCTACAAAGAATTCAGTGAGGCTGGAAAACATGTTCAAATTAAGAAATGCAGAGTGTGATTAAAAAACCTTGCCCAAACTTGCCTAATGTGCAAACTATTTTAATGCACATTTAAATTTAGGTGCAGGCAGCAGGGAAGCTCTTCAGTATAGCACAGGAGAATGTCTGAACCTGTACTACTTGTGTGCATGCCTTTTTCTGCAGGCTGGTTGGCCTGGCATGGAGCATGTTCTATCATGTATCCCAAAGTGTCCTGAAGTAAGATCTTGTTACTAAAYGGGAGAAGATAAGTCAGCCAGGCTCATTCCTATGGGCGGAGGGAAAGGCAATGCCGTATGTGACATGGCAGTAGAGGGCTTGTAGATAGCTATAAGCCAACAAGAGAGATATAAAAAAATGGGCCAGAAAGCACTGCACTCTCTGGTGGAAGGAGTTTTTATAGAAAATAAATCACAACTGATCTGCAACCTGGTATGTTCTATATACACTCAACTACAACCTGCTACGCTCCAGATAGTGTCTACAATGTGAATTTACAGTATTTCAATTAATTACATTTACATTCCTAGGATAAAATAAATATGTGTACTTACAAACTTCTTGGTCTCAGAAAGCAATACTTACAGGAAGTTTGTATTCTTGATAGCTGTTGATCAAGTCTTGAATGAAAGGATGCTTCAAAAGGAATCCAACTGGAATGGGTGTCAGATCTTCACTGCCTATTTCTCTGTATATTTTCACAAAATGCTTTAAGAAAAAATAATRCCCATTCAATTCATTAAAGTATTTTAAAAAATCTAGGGGAAAGTAAAGCTTACAGCAGATATTTCTGTAACATATAATGTAAGGTACAGAACCTTATTTGCATCAACCAACCTACCATATCATAGCTGCCCTCTATCTGCAGGCTATTAAATCTATGTTTATCTTCATCTTTACTTCCTCCATTATGAAACACTTTAAGTAGAGTTGCCACAGAAATTATTCCTTCACCTGAGTAATTCAAGATTTCTTTTTCATCTTCTTCTTCTATTAAAGGTTCCTCATTTATCAGTATGTCAGTATAAGAAAAAGCATAGGGAAATAAAGTATAGATATAATACTTAGGGATCAGTAGTTTGTCAGTAAGTCATCTACTTCAGTTAGACATTTATAAAGAAGCAGTAGATTATATTTACAAAGTTTCATTCTTACAAAACAAAAATCATCAACACACACAAAAATATCTACTGTAATATAGAATGAAGGAACTGAYTGTTAGATTCCTGAAATATCCATAATGTTGACACTAGTAGAGCTAACACTTTCTCAGTCCRTGTTCCACTGAGAAATTAATGTTTCAGAGGTATTTCCTTAGGCAACTACCAATCACAAGTCATTACAATATCAACAGAGAATAAGAGAGAGAGAAAAGATGCTTTAAGTTAGGTATGGTGTAAGTGCCTACTTGTAAGCTAGGTATCTAAGCTGCTATTACAAAGCTCATTTAAGATGTGCTGAATAGCTCTTTAGATTCCACTGACAATATATATTAGATACCCACTATCTGTAATGGAACTTTGAGATTCAGGTCACATGTAAACAACTACAGGTAGACATCTGTTTAGGTGTCTTAATTTGGCACTGAACACCACCTTGGGTGTCTTCAGGGATCTAAGCCCTCCTATTTGATGGAGCTTGACTCAATATGACATGATACCAATCATTAATTATTCTTTGCCCCCTTGTGGCTGTTGAACGTCCTGCATGAAATGGTGGCCCTGTTGAAACCAATGGTTAAAACTCTCATGGACTTCAGTGGAACATTGTATTATTCATTTTCTTCTTTCTACATTTAAAACTATTRTTAAACAGCACACATATGGAACACGGCATAAAAGAAAGAAAAGACCGAAAAGATGTTTTATCRGTCCTGCAATTCTCTGAGCACTAACTTACAAAAGATAGCTATAAAGTCAAAGAGAATCCACATGTGCAACGTGTTCACTTAGTATCTAACTCTTAGATATTTCTAGATTTCCAAAGGACTCCTGAAGATGCATTAAGCACACAAACTCTCTATATAATACATGGATAAAGATACATCAGATAGAGCAGAGATTCACAGCCAATACATTGAGTGGTAAACTAAGTATAGGTGGAATATAAACTGCAGCCCCTCCCCCCAAATATGTTGCTAATTCCAGATTGTAGGGAACTGTTTCCCTCTACTTGTGACTCACAGCCTTAAGAAGTCTTTGACAAGTAGATAGGAGCCAATGCCAGCGCAGTTATTTACAGTCTTAGAAAAGTTGGGAGTTTGGGGACAACCAAACAGACCAAACCAAACCAAAGTCCAAGGAGGAGAAGAGGTTGTGTTGCTTTATATCCAGTGACCTGACAGAGCTATCCACCGAAATACGGGAGACTAAGTTCAAATCTACTCTMTCTACCTGGGAGCACAGTCTCCTCCCTTCTGTGCTGTCTCTGTGAAATGTGAAAATGATCTTGCCTTATTCAGTCTCTCCCATGAACA
Source organism: Rhea americana (assembly GCF_003343005.1). Lineage (NCBI taxonomy): Eukaryota > Metazoa > Chordata > Aves > Rheiformes > Rheidae > Rhea > Rhea americana. The sequence goes on along the minus strand of NW_028185372.1, from coordinate 1,773,985 downwards.
ATTTCACATTTCCACTAACCCCCTCATATATTCATTTGAGCTAATTCTGCCCTCATTTCAGATCTGTGTTCCTGCTCTAAAACTTTGCTGTGTCAAATAAAAGCAGATACAGCAGAGTACAACAATGCATTTTGTCACTGAAGTGATAAAATGTAATTATGAGTATATGTGGGGATTAAACCGTGGTAAAATAATTCCCTTTTTATATTGTTTCTGGAGAGCATAACAGTATTTTAAATGTTGAGTCACTGTGGCTGTGACCATGTAGTGAAATATTTTATTATCTAGAGGAGTGAGCTCTAAAAATAATTAAATGAAGCTAAACATGAAGCTAATTATTCATTTATCAACCCTTCTGATTTACAGACAAAATAAAACACTGGAAAATTTAACAAAGCTGTGTATACTTTTAACTAACCTCAAGATACATAGTGAAAAAGCAAGTAAGAACAGCAATAATGTCAGTTTTTATATCTTTAAATGGGAATACCAACAATCATACTACAGTCTAATTCCTGGGTATTGGATTTATTTATCTGGGATAGGGCCAAGGAATGTCCTGCTTTCATCTGTACAACTGTACAAGGCATAGTTACCAAGAAGTATCTTAAACTCTTGTTATTACTTAGCAAGAAACTATTCAGACTCTTGRAGGCAAGCTTCTGAGTGCTATTAGCAAAGTCAGTGGGACTTTGCAGAGGCCCCATGAGGCCAGTGGGGCTGTCTGTGGGGACTGCAGCTAACCAACTGATAACTTGCAAGCAAGAGTAGCACTATTACAATATATACCGATCCCATTTCACTTTGATATTTTACCTCACATGAAGGAAAAGCTTTTTTCCTTTGAATATRTGTTCCAGCAGCAACATTAAGGGCTCTGTAAACACCTTCAGAAGGATCAGGATGAGAGGCAAAATAAAGGAGCATCTGATTGTAGTTGAGAAGAGCAGGATCTTTTCTGGTATCAGCAAATAAAGTGTAGAAAAACTATAAAAGCACAAAAATGTAAATTAATTTCTGCAAGTGATATTTCATCAAATACAAATCAAAGGCTGTAGATAAGAGGGTGAAATAAAGTAGTGACAGCTGAAAWGTTATAGTAACTTTTAAAATATGTTGAGAATTTGTAAATCCAGTTGAATCAAAACAAAAAAAAATGAGGGAAATGGACAGTGTAATATTTTCTTTACTACACTGAGGACTTTCACAGAATGAGTAGAAACTCATACAATCTTATATTATGTCAAGTAAATTCAATAGGTTTTTCCTAAATAGAAGTTTATTTTCTTGAACTCAGATCTCACCTGCATCTTGCTCTTCCAAGGAGACTACCCTAACTATTAGTTTAGATACAGGGATCATTTGCCTCCTTTTTTTTTTTTTTTTTTTTTTTTTTAAATAAAACTTGTCATTATGGAGCAAAATTAATGGTGCTCATAGGAGAATAAGAATAATTAAGTCTTTGTACTATGGTTTAGAATACTGAATTCCTAGATTCTTGTGCCTGCTTCCACATTATTCATAACTCTGAGTTTCTTACATATGAAAATCATATTCTGAAGCACCACCTGACCGCAAAAGCCCCTGAAACTTTTCAGCGTTTATGGAACGAGACCCTTTTTAATGGGATCTCTCAATTTAGAATAGCGAGTGGACTCTTCAAAAAAATCGGTTTTTAAAGTTACCGTTATGAGATGTTCCAGTCTATCGAAAGGCAAAGGTTCTGTGCGACTTTCTGTTACAGTTAGATCTTCATTTCCTTTAAACCATAAATCAATCTGACAAAAAAAAAAGCCATTAATTTTCACCCCTTAAAATAAATTGATCTTTATGTGCAATAATCATTGAAAAGATAGATCACTGTAAGATTAATTCCTGGATTTATTCAAATTTAGAATTTATTATTAATACATAAAGATATCAGAATAATTAAATAGCTGCTTGGATATTTTAACAGCCATTTTAGGAATTATTGAAAATGGAGTGGGATAGAAATGACTTTAAATTTATATTCTCGAAAAATGAGAAAATGAACTASCTATTTTGTAAACCTACACTACCAAGAAGCAGAATATGATGCAGTTTCTATCTGCTTTCTAGTTTCTTCCTATTAGGGGTAACCTTTGCTACCTTTTGTCCTAAATGTTATTTTGGAAGCACCTATCCAAACACTCTTCAGTATAATGAAGGCCAGCAACATGGCACTTCTATCCATGCCTGCTCCAGCTACAAAGCTAAGTGTCCTGATGTAGCTACAGAGCTACATCTACACTAGAAAATTAAACATTCTCAAAACCATTCTCCAATACTAAGGCCAACAAACAGTGAATGTCCTACATCAGTCACCTCTTACCTTCTAAAACAGAGTGGCCACCACCAGATGGTGTATAGAAAAACTCACTTGCCTGAACATTGTGTGAAAGTCTAATCGGTCCACATTAAACCATGCCAGGAACTGAGCAAAGAGTGGCACAATATAGACAATTGAGTCCTACTGCCTGCGGATGTTGCCTTGCACTGGTTGGTACAAACCAGTATAGATGCCGCTAGAGGGGCCAGCTGGGGCACCTCATATTCCCAGCCGAGGGGTCTTCCTGTTACTCTCACTGAATGTTGTTTGTCACTGTTCCTTGTTAAGATAGTAAAATAAAGTAAATGAATCAAAGTTTCATGACATTTTGAATGCAYGGAAGTTTAAGTATAAAATAGAGAATAAAGCTTCTTTCCACTTTTATTGAAAGATATTAACATTTTAAAAATTCTCACTATACTTCCTATTGTATTCATATGATAATACAGGACATCTCCATATATCTTCACAGATGTTAATAAGAGATGTAATAGTCTTTCAGAATAGACAAGATAGACATTAAATTAAAATGTTATTATGACAAAGTTATATAAATTTCATTAACAATATCCTTTTCTCACATTTTGGTTGAATTGTTACAYTCCTGATTATGTAAAACATTGCATTATAGCTCCATTTTTATAATGTGCACATTTAATATACAGCATTAAGCTGATTTTCCTTTAAAAAGCAAAACAATGAAATACAACAAAACAGGAAGTTCCAAATGAATTTAGAATGGAAAATAATTAGTTAAAGCTAATTTAAATTTTTTTCTGCTTTTGTTTTCTGTGCAAGGTAGCAAGGAAAATGGAGCAGAGTAATTGCAAGRAAGTAGACTTCACATTATCCCTGCAATCCTCTTCAGTATAAATATTTTGGAAGGTTTAGTAATTCTCTGCTATTGTTCTTGTCTTAATTTTATGGATTGCACTGACTCATTAACTCTCTAGTGCATCATGTTCCACAGACCATGAATGATTACATTAGCAAGAAAGAAATGAAGAAGATGGAAATGAAGCAAGTACTCAGAACAAATAAAACAGCTTGAAATTTGCCATGAGTTACTCTAAAAGGAATAGAAACAATTCAGATGTTCCTCATCAATAATCCTGAAATCAGCAAACTAACTTTCATTCAAATCCAAAAAAAATCTATTCCTGTTCTTCTCCTAACTGCATATACAAAAATCCCCAAACACAGCATTCTCAATAACATGAACTGTAGAGTTTATACATAGTGCATACACAGATTTTCAAGAGGATTTTAAGTTAAGAAAATTGTGATSTGTTCTCAAATGTGAAACAAGGATAGGTGGACATTAGGACTTTGATTTTCAATATAAATCAGTCCAAGAAMAAAATCTTCAGAGCACTGTAGACCCTGTTGAACTGAGTTGCTTGGGATAGTCTCTGGAAATTCYTGTAACATTCTCTTTCATCTAAATTATATGCCTATCTATATAGGTCTATTCTGGAAAAGCAGCTTCRGCTGGAAAGTTACCTGTGTGTTTATGAACATTTTAATCCTTTTCCTGTTTTTAAACAACTGCATTAGGTTCTATAGGTTCAAAGAGAAATCACTTTCATGGTAGTCTGCAAGAACTACTGGGGGGTAGGTCTATATAGAAATGAGCATATACAGTTGCATATTTACTTTCAGTTGACTGGATGTGACTCAGTTGCAATCCTGAAGTGTGTAACTGAATTGCTGAGTTAAAATTAGCTTTGAACGAGCATCTGTTAAAAAGTCACATTCACCGTCTGCATATCTTGAAAGTGTTAGTATATTTTTAATCTCTCACACTTCAGTAAAACATACCACAACAATAAACAAAYAGCTGCGGCATGTAGACCTGCATATTTTGTGGGTTTTCTGGCTTTGCAGAATTTGTTTCTTTTCAAGTTTGGGGTGGTGGGGCAGGCTGCAAGAAGTTTTAAGTTAATCAAAGAAGTTCTGAAACTGATAGTCCTCTGGAAAAACACAGCCACTATTTCAGAAAACTGCTCGTAGGACATTTGAAAACCAACTTCAATAAAGGTTCTGTAAAATTTACTTAAAACATTCTGAAAATTATTTTAGTATTACCAAACAAATCCTACCTGATGGAATTGTAGAGCTTTATATGCATACAGAGGCTAGCACACAATAAAAAAGTGAAGCAACATTCATCCAAATTATGATTAAGAGACCAAGTGAAAATTTATTGAGCAGAATTAGGAGAATTTTGCTAAAAGAACAAAAATATTTTTAATACTTTTTCATGCACTGTGTTTCCTGATCAACTTTGCTAAACTATGCAATGCAAAAATTTAAATAGAAGCTTTCTTTAAAGAAAAGAATTGGTCAAGGAATTTTATAATTTTTCATATATCAAAGTCTGAAAAACAGTCTTCGTTTGCAAAAGTCTTTAGTGGAAAAAATCTAGAGATATTTAATCAAAGTAGAGGTGGCAAAACCAAGTAGAATAATTGTTTCTGGTTTTGTCTCATATAGTATCAAATGAGTTAACAATAGTCAAACTGATCACAGAATAGTTTCTTTATAACGGGGGATTTTCACTAGAAACAAATTTCTGGGGAAAGTAATAAATGGAACTAAAAAGTAAGCCTAAGTAGCCCGATTTTTGTTACTAATATATATGTATAAGATAGATATTGGGTCCTGCCCTCAGTTTCCTGAAGAAAATTTTCACATAAATATTCTTCAAGAAGTGAAACCTTTAAAATCCAGGCTGAGTTTCCAAATGTGAATAAATCCAACAATACATCATTCAACTCAAAGAGACTATCAGAAGAATATAATTGAAAAGACAAAAGCAGTATAACCTGTGTATAGTATTCCTGTGTAACAAAGCCTGATCCAGTTTCATCAACACGCTTGAAGCTATGTAGAGTTTTGAGAAGCTGTGTCACAGACGGCACTGGCCAAGGCTGTGCTGCTGCTAGCAAGAATCTGTGCCAGTCAATAAGTTCTGAGTTTGCTCCTAATGCAGTTGCCAGATTTTGTAACTATAAAAATAAAATAATAAATATTGTCAAATGCAATTGTCAGTTCCTGTTTCTTCTTTGTCCACACAATGCAGCTACACTGAAGAATTAAATTACGAAACTTACAGCTTACAGTGAATTTACAATTCCACATTGTAAATGAAGGCTTTTGGTTGGCAAAAACACTGATCTTTTTCTCAGTGCCCTCCAATGCTTGTGCCCCATGTCATCTTATCAGAAGCATCTGCAGCCCACCCAAAAACCTTGAAACACTCCCTCAACACAAACACATAAAATAACAATCCTTTTACCTTTTTCCCTCTACACAGTAGACATAAAAGCCCTTTGCTTCTAGGAATCTGAGACCTGAGAGAAGGCATCTTAATCATTACAAATTAAGATCTGGACTCTGCTCTCATTCAAAATGCATGGCAATCTCTGTACTACTAAATTAAGCCAGAGACTGAGGCCACCTGGCATGTACATCTAAATAAATACCCTTACTGTCTAACCAGCATGGCTCTATCCAAATTGCCTATGAGAGACACAGTCCTTAACACAGGCTAATCCATGCATCATGCTCAGACACTGTCTAGGACGGTACTGTGAACTGAACAGACAATTTAGCAGTGTAGTTGGCGTTGTTTTGCTTTTACAGGTGTTACAYCTTGTGGCTTCTCTCTGCTCCCACATTACTTTCAGTGCACAAAAAAACAACAGAAAAGCTGCTTTGCAGCTTGTCGTGCATGTCTTTCTACCACCGAGGATGTAGCATGTGGATATCAGAGTGGAGGGTGAGGACAAATTGAGCTATTGCTAGGTAGGGTAGGTAGAGTGAATGCCTGCTAGGTACCTCTATACTATCTTCTGTTCCACATCCTGATTTTCTTCTCAAGGTTTTTGCTTGGTTTGCTTCAGACTGGAGTTCCAGAGTACTTTTAAGTACTAAGGGTTCTTAAAGWGTAATGAACATGGGATATATGCATGTGCTCTATTAACAAATTGAATGAATCATATTTTTCCCCAAATAATTAATCTCCTTTGCTAAAAATGTATATTTATATACTGATTATGACAGCTGAGGCTAAGTGTTTCTGAATTCAGTTGAAATATATTACTCAGCAACTTTAAAATTGCTTGCTCATGAAATTTATTTGGGTGAAGAATATCTGAATAAAGCTGCCTGTATCATGTAAATTCCAATTAAAATCTTAATATGAACCATGTCTTACTGTCAGAAAGATTTACCAAACTATGCCGAAACTAGTAAGCCTTTTCATCCCATAGGCTTAGCAGCAACATCTGAAAGTAAAATTAGTCAGAGAATTCAGTGACGAAAGTCTCACAAATATTAAATTAAAATTTTTCATGTTCTTAAATCTGAAAATCTTGGATAAGTAAGTCTAATGTCATACAGCTGCAGTTTTTATTCTCATATCTTGGAACAAAGAACATGAATAGTTTTCTTTCAAGTCCTGGAACTGAATTTTCAGTGGTATCTGAGGAGCTGATACAATTTGAAAATCATAAATAAACATAGTGCGAATATAAGCATTTAATTCCTGGTATGGTTGCTTCCAGAATCTTTCTCCAGGGAAACTGAAAAACTGTAAGAAAAAAATGATAATGCCCTATAATCTTTATGCTCTTGGCTTTTTCATGGTAAGGACAAGGCTGCATTTCCTGCACATACCAATACGTCAATTGAAATGAGAAAAAGGTGTTAACTTACATGTGAAAGTGTTAAATTCATCCACTCATCAGGAAGGTAATCTGTTCCAAGATCCGAAGTAATCAAGTCCATTACAATGTCAATAAATACATTTTTTAGTATAAAACCTAATAAAAAAGTCAACATAAAAAATGTATTCGTAATTTTAAAATAAACTTCTTGTGTTAATGAAAATCTTTTAATTGTAATGGCCATAAAGGAAAGCGATTTGTATTGCAATTATGAATTATTGATAACGGTAATATCTTCCATGCCAAAGTTCAATTTTTTCTCATTCAAAATAAATCATGTGCRGCTGATTTAATTGCAAAATATTCAATATTCCGATAAACTGCAATTATTTTGATACATGCCATGATCTGTATGCTGATCACTAATCCATCTCCACATAGTCTAGCTGGTTGTTAGTGTGTAATTCACAAACATCAAAATGTGCACATATTCTGTGTATCTGAATGTTATCACAGCTACCAACCTGTTCTTTCAGTGTGCTCTGTTTTATATTAAACATAAATCTATATCTACCCTTGAAATTAAGGGCATATTAGAGAATAGAATGGTAGATATAGAAAGGTATCTTTAAACTTTCTAATAAAGTTGAATTGCTTCATATAATTTTGCTTGTGGAAGTTAATAATGAATGTCTCCATTAATTTTATTTTAAATAAATCAGAAAATAAAAATAAGTTTATGCATATATGACAACACGTGTATTGATGACAAAACCAATTTCTTTTTAAAAAGAGGAATGAATTTGTTACTACGCAAATAGAAAATTCAAACTTCATATACAATGTTAAAACATAAAACGATCCATGCTGAAATATGTAAGACAGACAGGAGTCTGTCTATTCAGATGTGGATATTGCTGGCTCAATGAGGATTCACTATCAAATGGAATCTTTCCAAAAGAGGTAAAAATACAGGATTTTTTTTCCTTATTACAGCCAAAGTTCTTGGGCCATTAAAAAAGGAGCAGTTATGCACATTATATATCTCTGGCAATTTTTTTTCTTTGAAGTGGAATGAGTGAGATTTTTTAAATTTACAAAGAAAATTTTCAATGATAAGAATATTAAGAATATGCTTGAACCTTAGTTTCATAATATACATATTCAAAATACAGTTCCCATTTGAATTTGTAGGTCTACAATCCCTGCTCTTTGTATCCAAGTGGGAAAACTAGGAATAATGTCCTCAGCACCTCTTAGTATCAGAGAAACCCTGAGATTAGTGAGGGACTCTTCATCTATATAAAATTTGTAGGGAAGGAAAAAAATAGCTTTAGGAAGCTTAAAGTTTGTTGGGACAGGAAGAAGAGAGAAAGACCTGYACTTAAAGCCTTATATGTCCCACCAGAAATTTCAGCATGAAAGCAAAAGCTGAAAATAAATACTAGGAGAATGGCAGACTGATAATAGTGCTCTGATACCTGCCTGAAGGATTTTGAGTTATACTTTTTGAGGAAGAATACCTTTTAAAAGATCATGTGCAGTAAGCTACTTACTGAAGTATTTTGGATTGCTGATTTAATAATTTTAAGGTACCCAGAAATGTGTATTTTAATGAAGACTTCAAGCCACAGGAATCAGATGATTTCTTTAAGGCATAATAAAGCCTACACCATAGAAGTATTGTTAGCAGGAGACTTCACAGAAGAATCAAAAAAACAGGTAACTTCAATGCCTCATTATTTTTAATGGTTCTGGGAGAGAAAAGGCTATGGTCCACAAGAAGGCAATAAAAAGTTTATATGGAATTGATAGAACAAGTTTTTGCATCTTATTTGCAGCCTCAAATTGTCTAGTGCTTTACCATGGAAAGTACAGCTATCATAATTTTTATTTCAGATTATAATAATCATTTCTTAGGCTATCTAAGAATTTTAAATAATTTGTTCACAATACTAGTTTATACAATTTCCCTCTTCAACTCTGACTCTTACACTACTGGAAACCTGCTAACTTCTTTCACTCATGTTATGTTATTGTCACATTATGTTATATATTACTGTTTACTTCCTACTGTGCTTTCCCCATATGACTGTAAATATTTAGTTTAGTTCCTGGATTTCCAGTCATTTTCTACCTTCCTAAAACCTAACCATATTTTGTTTCTATGCACAGCATTCCAAAAGAATACCTATCTCCTTGTGTCACTTTTTATGAAGCTATATGACCTCAGAATGTAACTAGGAAGTTTTTGAGGAGAAAGGAAATTAAAGAACTCTAATCAAGAGGTTAGGTCTGAAGTGGATTTCAAGGATTGGAGACTAAACCTTTAATCACGATTTCTAGAACTTTGATTTGATTGTAGAACRTGCTGGCACATTGCTTCTAGTAAGTTTGACTCTAGTTGATCGGAAGTAATGGCAAACATGAATTATTGAGAGACCTACTTCCTTCTCATGATGTATCTAAGAGGAATGTTCAGATGGAGAGAGGAAACCTCTCATGAAGATATCAAAAAGAGATATGAAATAACTGTTTTTAACATATTTTTAGATATTTTGTCTAGTGTTTATACTATGGAGAATGGACTGGTTTTGCATGTCACATTATATTGCAAGACAAAAGGTGAAAAATTTTCTTTAGGGGGATGCCAACAGCACAGAACTGCTTAATAACCATGGTGAGATGCTGTAAGTGGGCAGGCAGCTGCACAGATGGTGCTGAGAAAAGAACGCTGGTGTCAGTGAATRGGGCTCTGCAAGTTGTAGGAGGAAATGATGCCCTCTGGGAAAGAATAGGAAGAAAATTCCCATTCTTCCCATATGGATTTGTCCATCTAACAAGACTAGTTTCAAGCCAGGAAATGGGGAAAATCAGAAGAAGCAATAGTGAGAAGCAACAGTAAGAAGAGTGATAAAAAGTTAGAAGTAAATATTTGAGATAACCTAAATATAAATGTCAGGAATATTAGAGAGAAACAGRAAAACCTACTAGATATCCAAGAGCACATATACTACCTTGAATTTTGAAATAAAAAGAGGAGCAGAGTGGTTGAATATCTAAGTGAAATTAGAAGGGGAAAATAAAACAGAAGCAGTGCCCTGGCACATCCATGCTCTGATTCAGGAGTTAAGACATCTCTGAAAAAAAAATTCAAGCATGTTAAAAGAACAGGACCTGTGACATTGACAACATGGATTATATACACGTCTGATAAAACAGGGAGGAAGAGTACAAACAGTTCTTTAAGTTCACAGAATGCGTCAGGCAGTAACCATTTTTGATTCAGAAGAGGAGGAAGACACAATGGAGTATCTGCTCTAAATTAGGTTCTGATTAATAAGGAATATTTGAATGAGAGTCTAAAAATTAAAAGTTTTTTGCATGACAGAAGCCTATTGAATGGTGGCATTCCAACGAAAGATAGAAATAAACGTATCGAGAAAACAAATAAATGGAGAATCAAATATTTTAGAAATATAATGTAAGGAGAAATATGTTTAAGATAACCTGCACTTACTGAATGATACTACATTTTAAGCATAATTTCACAGTTATCCTCAACACCTTTCTCATACACTGCATTAAAAGAAAAATAGTAAGCTGTGCCACACAAAGGAGAAATTAGAAGTAAAGCAGCCATGATAGTCACAGAGAACTCTTTAATAGCTTAAAATAAACAAGTAGACTTATTCAAAAATGTAAACATGAATTATTTTGCATCACTCACCTAACTCTGTGGTGCTCAAATACAGATGGAGAAAACTTTTAAGACATCTGTTCTAATTATTACTCAAGCTATAAGTAATACATACATTCTACGAAATTCACAATTTCTGGAGCAGTAACAACTTCCTAGAAAGATCACATGACACTTATATTGGGTATGACATTTAGAACAAGTGCTACTTCCCAGCTTTAAGCAGTGTCTTTATGTCACAGGATTAAGTTGAATTACTTTCTGAACCATTAGCAATTATTATTCAGACTTTTGATACTTCTCTACCTGACACTTTTTATGTAAGCTATGGAAATTTAGTCTAAATTAAATTATTATATATTGGAAGTACAATTGGTTAAAATAATCTACTTGAAAAGTAGTTATCAACATGGGAGCACATTTCAGGGAAGTCCCATTGTCTAGAAGCTGCTTCTGGTTAATATTTTGTTACATGCCCTAGGTGACTGAACAAAGAATTAACTTATTAAACATGTAGATGCCTGTTCAAATGGAAAGGATAGCAAGCATTTTGAAGGAAGAATCAAAATTCAAAAAGATTTTGAAAAAATAGATGATSAAAATAATTAAGTAAATGTCATGGGAGATGAGCTTTGAGAAATAGAATGCATAAATTAATATTCTTATTGTATTACAGATAAGAACAATCTAGAGGGGACTTCAAGCACATTAGAGAAAGGGTTAGAATTCAAAATGAACTTTACAAATTGGAGATATAGCCTGAGACAAACAGGACACTAGTCAATAAGAATAAATGTGAAGTACTACACGAGGCTGACCTAATAATGAACTGTATCAGGAACCTGCCCTGTGTCAGGGCAGGAACCTTACTGCCAAGGTAATAGTTCTGTAGAAAAGGTTCTAGGGGTTACAGATGATCACAAGCTAAAATGAGTAAACATAATCACCAGAAAGTACATGGGAAGATGCTGGAAACAATTCTTCATTTTTCTCAGTTCTGTTAAGGCTTCTACTGGAGTGCGGTTTTGGAAGCTGCAGATCAAGAGGAATGTATGCAAACTAAAGAGAGCCTGGGGAAAGCAGCAAGAATCATCACAGGGTTAGAAAACATGGCCTGAGAGGAATTACACTGCTTTCATCTATATAAGGAAGACTGAGAATACATAGCAATAGTTTTCCGGTTAAAACAAAATGTTACAAAAAGAATGGCCATAATTACTCTCAATAGCCATATAGTCAGAAGGACAAGGGAAAAAAAGCACTAGGGAAAAAAAAGAACAAACAAATCTAGAGTGGAATATTTTACAAAGCTTATAAGAAAGAGGGACAAATATTGGCTATAGATAGTATGACTAAACTTGATCCCATTTCATTGCAGGACTTAGACAAGTTTTTTACGTCTCTTTTCAATTGTTTTTATGATACTACGGTCTCTCTGGTATTTTGCCAAAAGCAACATATCCCGCATCTACAATCCTAACAATACAAAAATGTCATGCTGTCCCAGAGAGCTGTGGAAGTTACTTCAGTATTATTAGATTCTGTATGCTTTTGTTTGTTACTTTCTTTTTTGAAAGTCTTGTTGGACTTTCTGGTACATGTTTTCATATACTTTTTCTAATCTCATCACAGCTGGAATTTCCCATTTGAAAATCTCAAAGGGAAATATTGACTATTATGAGACTTCGGATAAAATGTTTAGAATCAGCAATGCTAATCTAATAARGCATCCTCTATAATACATATCCTGTAACTTATTACCTAAAGTACAATCTGAGAAGTCTGAGAAGTCACAAATACATATATTTCAAAGATGTGTATTTTATAATCTACCATCTAATGCCCAATACTGATTTTATGTTCTGATCCCAAGAATTTAACTCTACCTGACTGGACCAACATCCTTTAGTGAGGCATTCATTCAAAACCTATTCTATTTCTGACATACGCAACTATTTAGACCTAGAAGTAGCATGAATTATCTAAGATACATACGCTAAAGGTATACCCATATTATACCTCTACAATTACTAGACACGTCATGTCTTATACTGAAAGTACAGAGCAGATCTTGACTTAAAAAAGAATTGATTTAAAGTGAATAACCTCAAATTCCTTTCTCACGAATTATTTCCAGTTCATCTTCATATTGGAAGAACTAAGAAGTATCATCAGGGATTTTGCTTTAGTTTGATAGAAATCATTGCCATTGATGGTATTTCTACCACTGATGGTAGAAATATTCTCTCTTGGCATGCTTTTTCTTGATTGGAAATTATGAAGTAGAAGGTTGTATTTAGAATATTTAAAAAGTAGAAACTAGCAAATTATGAAATCAGAAACTTCTCTGAAGTTCTCATTCTCAACTTCCAAATTAAGAATAAAGATACAGCATTGTATTTCCCTTACAGGGGAAATTTATAGTTTAAGTTGTGAAGTATATTAGTCATATTCTGGCTACAAGAGTGTTTGCTATGGGAAGACTGACTTGAGCACTTAATAATCAGCAATGGAAAATGACTCTGTTCTGCCTCTGTATGAAAGTCTGGTGAAGGACAATTCTGACAAAAATCTATAAAAGGTCATGCTAAACCTTGCCCACAAGAGAATAAAAAGTAGCAAGACATACAAATATGCAGAGAAGCCATGACCCAAAATTCATAGGCTACAGAGGTCAAGCAATCATTTGAGAGAAATAATACGCTGATTTTCTACTCATTTATCAAAAATAAAATCAGGGTTTTCAGAATCAATGAAAGACTAAGACTAAGATAACTGTTAGCTGCAGTGGATATAATGTATTATGACACAGGTAAGAGCAATAAACAGTTAGAAGTTATAAGTCATCCTTCTGTCCAAGTGCCAGCAAGGTCACAATGTACTCCATTATTTTTCAGATTTGTGTCTTTTGGAGAAATTGGGTATATAAGGGCAAATGTAAACAGCTAATGGAGATTCAGCAGTGAATATGCACACAAAAAAGCCATCTTTTAGAATTGCAACATTGTAAAATAAATACAAATTTTACTCTCACAAATCTTGCAAGACATTCTTTTAAAATATCCATATATGTTACAAGAACAATTGTGAAGTAAAAACTAAGAATTTTCTTCTAGTGACTTCCACAGTGACTCTCCAAATCAAACTCAGAGGAGCAATCTGATCTTCCATTTATTATCTTATTATTTGCCTGAAGTCTTCTATTTCTCTGCCAAGTAGTATTCCACAGATGAATAGCTTTCTTGGGGTCAAACTTTTTGATATCTGGAGAATTCATCTGAATTACCATAAGATCTGTCACACTTTCAGACAYCAGTTTAGAATGCAAATGCATCATGGTGAGTTTCATTTTACTAAAGCCTCGCTCTGTTTCAGCTGAACTTGCAGGCAGTGTTAGGATCAAATCTACCAATCTCAGGATGTTGGGATACTTCTTTGAATAATCTGAATTCACTGAATCCCATGTCAAGGTCTGGATGTTCTGAAATCTAAAAAGCACAGTAAAAAAATCTGTTTTTATGTATTGCTATATACATTTCCCAAATCCTTTTCATTATACTCTAAATACTTCTAAATTGTCAAAACAGACACAAATGCAGTATTGTTATTACCTATTATATAGCTCTAACTTCAACATGCTCCACTCTGTTTCAACTTCACTGATTTTCACAGAGGCAGCTTCTAGTATGACTTTATAATGTTTAGTTAAGATAGACACTTCCTTTTCACCGAATTCTATAACAGAGACAAAAGAAAAATATTTTTATACTTTCAAAAAAATTAGAACATGTACTTCTTCAAATAGCCACTATCACAGTCCTATACCTTGTTTAATTTTATCAGGCCACAGTTTAAAACTTCCAATAGTAGTTGCTCTCAAAACATCTTGACTTGCATCGCAAAAATAATCATGCAACCTCTTCATCAAATTACTTAGTACTTTAGTTCGTACTGATAAAATATTTCCATTTCCAACAAGCTGATAACCATGAAAGTGTGGAATAGTCTCCATCAAGCGTTCCTTTGGACCAGCTCTGAAGGATAAAGAATACAAAACAATATATAACACTCTTTTGCTATATTCTAACTTAGATTACAACTCAGCTGTTTGTTAGAAATTACAGACCTTGTTTGATACATGTGGAGTGTTTCCAGTGTTGACTGCATGGTTGCAAATATATCTGCAATGGAAGAGTTGTGATCCAGAGTAACACGTAACAGAATGTTGAGGACATTAATGACATCCAACAAGAAGTGAGAGAACTTGACTATCTCCATTTTCAGAAGGACTTGCAAAAGGCCTTTGACCTTTTGCTGATTTGAGGCTCTTGAATCTCTTTCAATCTGGAAATCAATGAGGAAAAAGAATGTGCCAAGTGTGTGGGCCAACAGTAGCCACAGCAATCAATTTTTCATAATGGTATATCCAATTTTTAAATGGTTTACCTTACTCAGATGTAGAACAATTGCAGGATAACCTTTAAGGAGAATTTGGAGAGCTGTTTGTAGACGAGCAAGCCACTGGGAGCCTCCAATGCGAGAAGGAATAGCTGGGCGTAAATTAATGGCTTCATACGTGGCTTTGAGATTGTTCTTATTTAGAGGTGAGTTATGATAAAAATAATACATACTTTTCAAGACACTGCTTAAGATATTATATAGTTGAATATTTTTCAAAGCTCCCTTGTAAGCCAGTTTGAGACGGTGAGCAAAACAATGCACAGACTGTACACACGGCTGAATTTCTCTCAGAAGTTTAGCTACGCCATTGTTTTCTCCTACCATGACATCTGTCCCATCACTTCCAAACCCAACTAATTTTCTTGACCAGTCTTGGCTTGCCAGATTGAGCTGAAGATTTATTTGTAATGTTTCCTCAATTGCATTTTTTATGCTTGAAGCGTCAGTTCTGTGAAGAGGTTGAACCCCAACAATCTGACAATGGACTTTTCCTTCATTTGCAAAACGTACATAAACAACAGCAGCTTTGAGTATACTGTCTGTGACTCCATCACTAATGAGAGAGAAAAATTTACATTTCTCCAATTGCTCTTTTAAAGCCTTTCTTTCTACTTCAGCAATAAAATGTATAAACATTCTTGCTGATTTGTCATTTCTAAACACAGAACCAATATCCACTCCTTTCATATCATCTAGTTTGCACATCCAGTCAAGGTCTGTAAAGGGACGTCCAGATTTAGCGATAGCATGGCACGTTCTAAAAATATTTTCTACTCTTCCTAATGTTATGGCATTCATGCTCTTCAACATCTGCTCAGCAGAAGCTACATCTGGTGAAGCAGTACTAGCAGCTTCCATGCAGGTAGCCCAGGCATGAGCTTCACTGCTCTGGTGTATATTTATAAATTCAAGCTTGAAGTCATCAGTGCCAGAATAAAAATTATGTATGTTTTCCCCCAAATCCACATTATGCTTACGACACAATGCACAGAACATTATCCCCCTTTCATCATCGTATTTTAACCAGGAATATTTTGTTAGCCATATTTTTGAAAACTGGAGATTCCTCTTTGTTCTCTGATGTTTCAAATCTTTCTTGTCTTTCCCTTGGTCACCAACTTCTTTCTTGCTAGAAGAATTACTCTTGCCTTTAAATTGCTTCAGTGCTCTTATAGCTATAATTTAAAAAGAAACAACTAAATATAGAAGTTTTTATTTCCTAAATTACCAATTTTATTTTCCTTTTTTTTCCTTCTACTTTTTCTTTGTTAATTTAGGACTAAACAGTGACTTGGAATAAACAATCAAAAAAATGAACAAGGAAAACTGAAATATCTTACATCACTTGAAGGCTACCCAGGACCAATGTAGGAATGCTCAATTCTAACTCAAAGTTTCATTTGACTACCAGAGGTTTGTCAGAATCTGCAACCAGTGAAGTGCAGAAATATCCAATATCATTTCATGAAAAATTGGTTCAGGAAATAGAATTCAGAATGGTCCATCAGGCAAAATGCCTCCAGAAGATACTGCTGAGGTCATGAACCTTTTATGTGCCCATTATACCCAACATTAACAGAAAAGCTTACTTTGAGCAAGTGCACAAATGCATAAAAAGTACCTGTCTCAGAATGAATAAGATGTTCTACAGTATACTTGATTGACCCGATATTCTTGAAGTACATTTCTCTGCAGAATGATTTCATTACTGCTTTGAGAAAAACTGTAAAAGTTTCACATTTTGTTCTCAAAATGGAGACATCTTCAGAATATTGAGACTATTCTCCCAAATTGTTCTCAAGATGGCTATTCTCATATTTTGTAGGAGTAAATGCCATAAACTGACATTTTTGAAAATTCTGTCTCCAGAACTCATGAAGCTACTCCTTTTGGCAGATAATTTAATGATTCTTTTAGCACACAGTTTGTGTAATTTCATGGCTTTGAAAAGAAAGCACTCAAATAGCTAAAACAAAGTCCATGCAAAACTGAGGCAATAAACCTTGAAATCTATTCATTGGGAAACAGCAGAACTCTCTCTGTGGGCAAGAAGCAATAGCCAGCTTACACTCAGTTCCAGACCACACACAGCAAACAATATATCTTGGCTCTAGCTGCACAAGCAAGAAATGTAGGTAGGAGAACATGGCAGAAAGACAACAGCTTTATGAAATGAGGCTAAGGGACATAGAAAGGAACAGAAGAATTTGGGAACAAGGGAAAGGGCTGGATTTATTGCTGTGGTACTCTGGAAAGAACCCAGAATACAAAAGGAAGCCAGCCTTCACTGCTTATGAAGCAACTTGTTTTTCACATAAATGTTTGTCATCAATGAAGACAAAGGGAAAACTAATGTAAAAAAGACTACATGAGGCAGAATTGTTTTTCATTACAAGTATCATTCAGTATGCAAAAGGTGACATTCACAAATATTTACATATGTTTCAATAAGCAGTGCAGCAACATAATAAACATAACAAGCAAAAAATTAATTCAGTGGAATAAATAAAGATTATGACAAAAATAAAACTRAAAACTGAAAAATAAACTATAATTAAAGAGAATTAAGAATGATAGCAATATAATTTTACAGTAGATAGGCACCCCGTGAACCAAAGCAGTGGTATTTTAAAGGACAGAAGGAATAACAAGCAATCACAAGGCCTCAAATGCAAGATATAGATATGACACAAAGGAGTCTATTTTCCAAAGATTCTCAAAATAGCAGTAAAAATATTTTGATTTTAAATTTCAGTTTGACACTGCATGAAAACATTTGCCCAAACCAAGCGAGACTGTAAGAAAGACAGAGATTATAAATTTATACAAGCAACAAAATATGAATAGAATTCACTAAAATATTTGAACAGAGTCCTGTTCCCCTTCATTTTCACTGAGAAAAGAACTTCCATAGTAATTTCTAACTAATATTTATATGACAAAGACCTGCACAAGTTACACACTGGAATCTGTGGCAATACTGTAATGATGAATGAATGAAATAAATTCTTCAGCTAGATCACATTCAGTGAATTTCTGTAGTCTAAAAGCTAGTAATCTGAAATACTTCTGTCATTAGGGAAAAGATAGGCTTTCAAGAATATGATTAATTCCCTCTAATTATTGAGATAAATCATCCCCTGCAGGTGAATTTCACTGTAAATATTTACTTCATTTCTTCATTAAAGACTATTCCTGATTCTGAGGTGTTACATGCATGCTCTTTACTAATTACCAAGAGTTGGGATTTTAAATTTAGAATCATGCAGAGTAAGATATGTCTGATTCTGCACAAATGCAATGAGGGGAAAGAGAGGCCCTTTGTTATGCTACTTGGGATCTTAATACTTTTATATATGTGTGTACATATATATATATATATGAATATGTATGTATGTATGTATTCAAATACACATATGCATATACAAGCATGTTTAAGATGTTTTATAAAAGTAATTAGATACAAATATTTTTGAGCAGCATAGAAAGAAAAACAGTCATGGGCTTCTGAAATTAAATAAGGTATATGATTTAGCAAGAGACCTAACAGCAGATGTAAGTGAAAATACCAGTCAGTAGAATTACTGTATTTTCCATTATCTGTAGGGAGAGGTACTATATCTATCCTGGGCTTTTGAGCCCAAATGTTTATCCATTTTCTATATGTATCAGTTGTCTAGTACAAGATACTTCCTCAATCTACAAACCTAGCTTTTCTTATTTTCAAATTTTGGAAGAAGCACATTGAAAATAAATCTAATCTCAGGAAAGATAAAAGCTAGAGATGCAGAACTTATTTATATGCTCACATGTGAGCTTCACTCTCTACTCCCATCAGTTCATGAACTTACAGTGCTCTTGAAGTGTCTCTACAAAAGTAATTAGGAAGGGGTAAAATAACCTATAGACATTACTCATGATCAGAGTGCAATTCTTTCTTCCTCAACAAAAACTTCTACCAAAAAGGCAAAATTTCATTGGAATAGGATGCACACTTTGATATGCTTATCTATTTCAAATCCAGCAATATAGTAAAAATCAATTGACAAGCCAACTAAAAATAGATTAGTCATTGGCTGTTCTCTATAGCTGACAAAATCTGGAATCATAAGCTCCAGCAGAATCACTGAGGATAGCTCATATCTTAGCAGGATAATTTAGTTTTTTAAAATAGGCATTTTAAACAATTTTTTGCTATTGGATTTAGAAATGTTTAAAACTTGTTTGAAGATTGTTTATGATGAGTAACCACTTCTATAATTCAAGCTGGAATGGTTCATGAAGATCATGATTGTGAAAAAAAGAACGCAATTAAAAATACACTTGTGTAATTTACTCAAAAAAGGAGGATAAAATCTGGGATAAAGTTTGATAGTGCAAAGCAATACCAAAACTGGAGTCACTGAAGCACCTTTAGAATAAAACTGATAAATTCCAGATGTATGCTAATTCAATTGGCAACAGATGTGGTCATAGGAAGAAGATAATGCTGAAAGGAATCAGAGGGGGAAAGATCTAACAAATGGTTATTTTAATTTTGTTGATAGGAACAGAAAACATCAAAGAGAATCCAGGAAAGAAAAGAGAAAAACTGAGTGTTAGTAGATAAATTTCAGACCTGACACAGTTCTTCCTATAAAAAATGAGCACATTTTTCAGGCTATATAATTATAATATATATGTATATGTTCAGGCTATAAGACAAGGAATTGATTGAAAAAAGTTAGTGAAATGAAGAAATACTGCAAAGCCACAGTTAATTAGGGCAAAGGCACTCAAAATAATGCAAAAACATATTTAAAAAGATTTCCTTATCAAATGAAAGACTGTGTTAACAGGTAGGAGGATCCAGCATAGGTCATATCTTTTGTCCATCGTTGCTTAGCATAGTGAGTAGTGTGTCTTCATGGAGAACCAAGCGTGCAGGATAGAACAAAGTTGTCTATGATGCATCAGCAGTTCCTTAATACTTTAAATTCCTAGGAAACACAAAACTGTTTAGAATTTTTAGGAGATTTTTTTGTAAGTCCCCAACTAATTGGAACTCCCATTTTGTCTTTCATTTTGGCAATTTGTTGAACATATCTCGAAAAGACATCTTATTGACGTTTGGCAAACATCCTTTGAAAAAATGTTTACATGTTTATTTCTTACATACTAGTGGTCTCTCCTTTGTTACTCTTTCTTTTTTCTTTCTTGGTTTTCTAGATAAATTGAAAGATTTCAATTATTTAAAATTTTCCTTTATGCAATCTCCATAATGCTATAAAAGAAATCAGCCTAATACTCCATTTTCAGAACAAATTCAGGAATTTTGCTATTTACATAGTAAAGAAGATTGGTACACTTTCCCTAAAGCCTATGTCTCTTATGCTCCCATCATCTCACTATCAGATTTGAAGGTGTATTTAAGAGCTGAATCTGTAATGGTAATGCTCTTGCAAATAACTTGAAAAGTAGGGTGTCTTTGGCAGAAAATCTAGGTCGATTTGGATATTCTACAAGAAAGGGGTTATTAGTGGGTAATTTTTTGGTATCTCCTTTAGAGCTGCTGTCCAACTGCCTCAGTCCTGTGTACTAGAGTGCCAGTGTATTAAGTGTGGAGACTCTATAATAATGATTGTCTTATGAAGCCTGGGTTGTAGCTTGTTTTTACAATGTGTAGGGGAATGGGAGAAAGTATTTTAAAGATGACTTCCAGAGCTTGTGCTTCACTTCCTAAAAAAAAAAAAAAAAAAAAAAAAACTGTTGCATGTTCTTGGGGACCTAATTTTAAATAATACCATTCCTTATCCTTGTCCTAGACAGCAGGAAGGGACAAGAGAGGGAGCTGCACATCTCAGCTGGAGCTAGGGAAGGTGAGTGGAAGACCCAGGGTATTTGTCTCCTACTGTACACACATATTTGAAATCTGAGCATTTAGATATATTATATACTAAGAAAAATTAATGTTTCAGCATGAATCAGGATAAATTTATTTTATTTGGGCCTGACCACCAAGCTGAAAATATTGAAACAATAAAGGTTCAGAAGAAAGCAGTTGTCTTGTGCAAGATATATCATTGTAATAACTGTGCTGTCATTTGTGATGTTATCTGTGCAGACTGCCCTGTGGTTTTCTGAGTGGAGTCTAAGGAGTCATTTCAACCCTGTGGTTTCCTGGCATGCATCATTACCATAATATAAATAAAAATATTTGCTTAACCAATCTGATAGCCTTCTATGATAGAATGACTGGCTGGGTAGATGAGGGGAGAGCAGTGGACGTTGTGTACCTTGAATTCAGCAAGGCTTTTGGCACTGTCTCCCATAACATCTTCCTAGAGAAGCTCTGGAAGTGTGGGTTAGATGAGTGGACAGTGAGGTGGATTGAGAACTGGCTGAAAGGCAGAGCTCAGAGGGTCGTCATCAGTGGCGTGGAGTCTAGTTCGAGGCCTGTGGCTAGTGGCATCCCCCAGGGTTCAGTACTGGGTCCCATCCTGTTCAACTTTTTCATCAATGACCTGGATGAAGGGACAGAGTGCCTCCTCTGCAAGTTTGCTGATGACAACAAGCTGGGAGGAGTGGCTGWCACACCWGAGGGCTGTGCTGCCATTCAGAGAGACCTGGACAGGCTGGAGAGCTGGGTGGAGAGGAACCTCGTGAGGTTCAACAAGGGCAAGGGCAGAGTCCTGCACCTAGGGAGAAATAACCCTAAGCACCAGTACAAGCTGGGGGCTGACCTTCTGGCGAGCAGCTCTGCAGAGAAGGACCTGGGAGTGCTAGTGGATGACAAATTGACCATGAGCCAGCAATGTGCCCTCGTGTCCAGGAAGGCCAGTGGTCTCCTGGGGTGCATTGTAAAGAGTGTTGCCAGCAGGTCAAGGGAGGTGATCCTGCCCCTTTACTCAGCCCTGGGGAGGCCTCATCTCAAGTACTGTGTCCAGTTCTGGGCTCCCCAGTACAAGAGAAACATGGAGCTACTGGAGAGAGTCCAGCGTAGGGCTACAGAAATGATCAGAGGGCTGGAGCACCTGCCCTATGAGGAACAGCTGCAAGACCAGGGCCTCTTCAGCCTGGGGAAGAGAAGACTGAGGGGGGGGATCTTATCAATGTGTCTAAGTACCTGAAGGGAGGGTGTCAAGGGGACAGGGACAAACTCTTTTCAGTTGTCCTGTGTGACAGGACAAGAGGCAATAGGCAGAAATTGAAGCAGAGGAAGTTCCACCTGAACGTGAGGAAGAATTTCTTCACTGTGAGAGTGATGGAGCACTGGACCAGGTTGCCCAGCGAGGTTGTGGAGTCTCCTTCTGTGGAGATCTTCAAGGTCCACCTGGATGCAACCCTGTCTACCCTGCTTGAGCAAGGAGGTTGGACTAGATGATCTCCAGAGGTCCCTTCCAACCTTACTGATTCTATGATTCTATGATAACCTTCGTCCTGCCAGTTGTGAGATCAACCTAAGATCGTAGTGTCATTAAGTCAGTGAAGGATTTTTAATAGAAATGTCTTTGGTATGAAAGATGTGGTCTGCCACCAATAAAATTACAAACCTTCAGAGTTTGGAACCTATTATGCACTATCTAATGATTACAAAAGTAAAGGGTTTTACTTTCGCGTGGCATTATATGTGCTTTATTATCTGTTACTTAAATTTCTGTAGAGCAGGTTGAAATACTTACATGCATACACATGTTCACCTAGGCTATAGATAAAAGGATATGCATCTCTTTAAAGAAAAACTGTAACTATGTTTCTGACTAAAATGAATTCATGTTCAAAAGCTAAATGCATTTTTTCCATAAATATATATGGAAAGTATTTCCGAATAAAGGATCAAATGCAACTTCAGTGCGCCTCTGTGGCTTTATTATATTGGAAAACTTGGATCCAAAACTGTAAATACATATTTACATCTTGCATCTTGTGATCTTAATGGCATTCATGTACTAAAATTATAATTTGGAAGACTAGGTGTAAGGAATCCCTCTGTAAACATGTTTAACTACTTTCTATCTCACTTCAAAATGCTTTACCCAGATTATTTTATAGTATTTATATAGCAAGCAGTATTAAGTTTTGCTAGAAGTTATTTTCAAATGTCCTAACTCCAACATTCCCATAATTAGAGTGAAGTACACAATAAACTTCCATACAAAAGTAAAAATACAGTAAATACTTGCAAGTTACTCAAAATAATTGGTGCAAGCTGACTTGAAGAATTCAACTGATGTCAAAGATTTAAGGTTACAACTAAAAATTTGCCTGAACTCAGTATAATAGTTTCATAAAAATACTAGTTTCAGTAAAATGTATTTTAAAATAATTCAGCTTCAGTCTTCACTGAGTTCTGAATTAGTAAATGAGTTAAAGACTTTCATTTCTACTGATCTGTGCCTCAAGTATCCTGAGAACCTTTAAAGTAAGCATAATATGTACAGCTCTTAAAAACATATAGCATACAGAGATACCTGTTAACTGAATATTAAGTACATAGTCTTTAGAGTACAAAAGCGAATAGCGAAGACACTAAAAACTTTCTGGTATTCTGGTATTTCATATTTCACATACAATATTCTGCATTATGACTTTGCTTTTATACATAGCATAATCTTTAACTGTAGCATGATCTTTATCGGTATAGGCAGCTAATGCTTAGTAGCTCCTGGCAGTTACCTTAAATTTTAATTAGGTATGTAACAGTCTTGAAGATGTGAAAAAGAAAATTTCTTCTTACCTTTAGGTGCTACCTGTAGAAACTGTTTATGAAGTGTAGTAAGTTGTGAAATAGTTAGAGTACCATTTTCAGATGTCTCTACAGGTGGAAGATGTGGTAGAGGAACAGGATCAGGAATTACTTTTATATCACTGCTAATGAAGAAATCTGTTTCTTCTAAAATCATTTCATACTGGATTTTGCTAGAACTTTCAATATGGTGCCGTGCAACCTCAATCAGCTTTTCAACACTGAAAATGTAAATACAGAAAACAATGAATACTTTTTCATACACAATGGTAATAACTTATGGTGAAATTTTAATGTGTTTACACTCTGGTAGCTTCCCTAGGGTAAGAATTATGAATTGTCTGTGTGAATTCCATACTAAGACAAATCATTTGCAAGTGCAACCCTCCTATGGCAGCAAGAATTGTTGTAACTATTGTAAAGATTTCAAATAAAGCCAGGGAAAGGGATGTGACATAAAAATATGAAAGGATGAGACTTTTATTAATTCCATCAATTTTATAGGGAGAAGGATACATATTCAGGCCCTCCTTTAGTCTATCCTAGTTCCCTGTCCTCTGCTAGGTCCTGAAAACCTAGTGCTCTACAGAGCACTTTGCAGAGTAGCATTCTCCAAAGAAGGATCTCTTCATCCGAAGAAGCACATGAACTCCTGTTACAAGTAGAATACATATGACTTGCACAGGGAAAGAAGTCAACTGTCTGAACTGTTAAATTAGTAAAATATCCCTCAGCACATGTTTGGCCTAGACCAACTAGCACTGTCCCACACAATTCTCAGATATTGTTCAAAAGTTAGCACAAGCCAGAGATCATTTCCAAAAAGCAATTTGCATGTGACTTCTTTCTTTGGAGAAGTATAATACTTTAATGGTAGGGACATAGGCCATTCCATGCCAGGTAGCCTAAGTGTCAAGTAGCAGCTCCAAGCACATTTTATTTACTAGGATAGAAAAATGGCCAAGAAAAGCATTTATTATTTAATGATCCTTAAAATAATTTTGATAAATGTTATACATAATGTCAAGAGCAGTAGGTGTAGAGTTCCAGCATGTGTGAAGCCTAAGAAAGAAAAGAACTCCACTGTTCCAAAGTGACCAAAGCTACTGAACTGACATACAGGTTTCTAGTAACAGAATATCTGGTTGCCTACTAGTGCTCATAAATCTGCCAAATCTCTAGTCTAGTCTAGAAAAACAGTAGGACTGATAATTACCTCTATTACTGCCAGAAGAACCTTCTTATCATACAGGAAATAAGGTATTACCGTCTTGGTGTTAACAAGATATCTTAAGGTAAAATTATTTATATCATGAAATAAAATTACTATTTTCTCTCTATATATTTTTCCAACTTCGTTGCCTCAATATATAACCATATAGCAAGCACTACTACTATTTGCATAGTCTTTCATTTTAAAAGATAAAAGTTCCTGTTTAAAATTGGATATACATTACCTAGACATTTCTGCCAGGAATCTGGCTCCAAGCCAGTTTTCCATATCTTTGTACATTTCTTCTACTTTCCTTGTCAGCTCTTCAACAAATGCTAAAGCTTTCTTTTTTATAAGCTCTAGTTGAGATTTTGCAGCTCCTGCTGTTTAAACAATAATTTCATAACAGTTAATGTTTATAAAACTTGAGGAAGATTCTGACTCTTAAGGACACATTAACTTGTATTTAAATAGCATACTCTTGAACTATTTATTTTTCAGAATCACTCCTATTTCACCATGTATTTTACAAAAGTGGATCCTCTATAAATAGAATTCACAGGGTTACAAATAACTTAATGAAACTCATACAGAGTTGCAGGAGATGTGTAAGYAGACAGTGACATAGAATTTAATCAACAAAATCAATAAAGCAAAAAGACATAGAAACTTAATGATGCAATTGTGAGTAGCCTGTTACGGATGAATTTTGAAGAAAACATGTCTAAAAGATATAAAATTAATAGCAGAGTAAAGATTAGAAGGAACTGAAAGTATCTCAGAAGACACTTTCTGCCTATCCAGTCACCCTCCTTTAGTACTGTTTAAGGCAACGCTGCCTTATTTGTGGCTTCTCTGCATTTTCTCTGAGTAGTTGCTCTCATGCCACTGCTATGCCACTAGGATAAATGTATGATCATTTTTGTCTCCTTGTATTTTCAGAAGCAGATACTGTATTCCAGTGATAAAACTGCTCTCTCAATAGGAGCACCATAAAAAGCAAAGCACTCTGATGGAACTGAGAAATGGAATATGAAGTCAACATTAAAAACTTAGCAGCTATCCACACATAGTGATGGTTTGCAGGTCTTTAAATATGTATCTGTATAACTATGGATATATTCAATCACCAAAACTGCAAGTGAAACAAATTTTGTGCTTGTGTCATTATGAAATACAGCTCAAAATGTTTAGTCTTCCTTACATGCTTCTCTTGGCTTTTTTGTTAAATATAAATGAAGATGAAACAACCTTAAGAAAACAGAGCATCTCACTGAATCATTGAAGTTTGTCTTCATGCTATTATGAGCCTTTAAGTTACTACTATTCCTTTCCTCATATTCCCAAATTTTTACAATATTTATTCTTAAGCTGCTTTGGAATTAAACCTTGATGAAGGCGGTACACATACAAGCATTTGGTATGAACTGGGCCTAAAGAAGCCCTGTGAACTTGTTTTCTTTATTAACTGCTATTTGCCCTCTACTCTTTGTAATAACTGCTAGCCAAAAAAAAAAAACTAAAAAAAAAAAAAAAAAAAAAAAAAAAAGCCCTACCAATGAATTATTCACATGTTGATGCTTAGCCAACTGCTGCTAAACAGAGTGTATAACAGCTAAGTTCTATCTTCCCTTTAGTGAGAATGAGGTCTTTTTCTTCTAGTCAAAATCTGCTTTCAGAGAACTTGGGACTCACTGAAATATCTAATTACTATCAAATTCTTCCCCAGATCAATACAATTCATCCAATAGCAAAGGATGGCTAATCATTCATGTCAAACTTATTCCCCCATGATGAAAAATTTTTTATTAATGGAAAAGCAAAAGAAATGAAACAAAAAGAACAATGAAAAACACATCTTCAATTCAGAATATATTTACCACGAAATCACTGATGACTACTTCTTAAAAAATTTCCTTGTTTCTCCAGATAGTCCTCCTTTTTCTAGTCTCCTTTATCTTACTCATCCATCTGAATTCCCCAAAAGAGTTTGTGGACAGTTTTGAATGTCTAGCTGAGGAATAGTAATCACCCCTAAATGTAAGTAACCAAATGGTAACATACCTTCATGTTCAAGGGCGCTAAAATATTCCTGCTTTATTTTAAGTCTCATTTCTTGTTTCTTTAATTCTTCTTCTGTTAGAGGAGGAGCACTCACTTCAACCACTGGTACAGGAGGAGGTGCTCCTGCAAAAAAGTAGGCACCTTAAAAAGTCTTTGGACTTTGCAGATAAGTGTGCACTTACTCACAATATAGTGCATATTTTGAAATAAAATTGGCATTTTCTGCCTTACTTGTTTATAAGAATACAAATGTGGTTACTCAAGTGTACTGTGTCAGCATAACACACTTAGATTTCTTTAAGGTGTTTGATTTACATCTGCATGACCTGCTAAGATTAACATGACACAAAATTACTCTGGCATATACAAACATAGAAAAATCAGTTAAATAACAACATAAATTTTGGAAAAACATGAAAAATCATGACTGATATGATCACAGCCTCTGCTGAGATCCTGAATGGCCAAAATGACCTCTTTAACCTTAAAATCTACCAATTTATGACAATCTGCACGTAAGTAAACCTCTTTGGAATGATAAATATTCTTTTCAGAGCAAATTCAAGTGAAGTAAATTGTAATAAAAATGCTATGTAATTAAATATTGTTGGTTACCATCAAAGCAGAATAACATTGCAATTGAAAAGAAAAATGTAAAATGTCAGGGAGGAAAAAATGATTTATGTTATTTCATGCCTTTTTAAAACAATCTATTAGCTGTTTTTGTAGGGTTGAACTACAGCTTGTTTTAACTTACTCTGCTGTGAATAGCTATTGTAAAGGTATTTTACCATTTTGTTTTTGAATACTGCAGAAAATATTTCTGCAGTCACAACACTATTACTCAGAAATACTGATCTTTGTAACTGCCTTGTTCTAGAAGAACAGAGAAGAGGTAGATGTTATGGAAAAATAACAATGGCATTTGGATGATATATCAGGTCAACATAAAGCAAACAGTCAAATCTAGAAATGATAAAATTACATGTGGTAAATTACATCTCTCAGTTACTAGCCTATAGCTGCAACTAAGAGAATTCTGTTGCGTGAGTACCACAATATCACCATAACTGGCATAAAATCAAACAAGCGTCAGTTAATGTCGGCACTTGTATCACAAGGAATGCACAGCTGAGGTTAAGTTGCAGTTCTGACACTTTATAGATTTGTGATTTCAGGTTAAGACATCTAGTACCAAATCTAAAATGAGATTCAGTCCCAAGAAACAATCCACATAATAGTTTATAACTGCTGATTTTTTATCATAAATCTTATTTAGGAATCTAAGAATCTGCTATTCCCTTGGACTGATCAGCTAAGCACACATCTAACACTGCCTCAGGTTCATAGATGAGGTGTCCATGTGGCTAAGTCTTTTCAGGGCTATATTTTTTCAGGGTTGTATTTAGAGAAACTCTGCAGTTACAGCTTTCACGTGGGAAACAGGATACTTAGATTTTTAGGTCACCATCAAGGGCTCAAGCCCCTCTCTCACTTTGCAGGAATATGCTTTTACAAAAGATGTAAGGTGGGGCTACTGTCCTTACTTCCTATTGAAGYTATGCCATTTTGCAGAAAGAAATGGAAGTTACTTAAACCATTATCTGCTCAAGGAAATATTTATGAAGAAAAACATGTATAAACAGCATCACAAGCTAGGACTCCTCCCAGTAGACTGCCTGAATTACCCTACTGTCATTCTATGGCCTCTGCCTTCCTTTACCACTACCAGCTTTTCACACTTAAGTATCACATCTGACATTTCAAAACCAGAATTAAATGTTTTGCATTACTTTTTCCATATTACTGAAATATTTAAATTTCAGTAGCTTCACAGTCTCTAAAAACACTGCATTTCAAATACCTTTCTTTTTAGTTGCTGATTTGGGAGAGAACTTTTTGATATCTCTGCCATCTTTTCCAGTAGTTTTGCCTGCCATTGTCTGGGAAGATATTAGATGTTCTCTTTCTTTCAGTTCTAGCTGCTGACGTTCTTTTTCTTCCTCTGTTTCTTTAGACTGTATTTCAGCTGTTACCTTGACATCATATTTGCACACTTAGTCAAGCACATAGTATCAGTACTATACATCTACTGTTTTAAATAGCCTGTACTTCCTGCAAATATGTGCCRATACATACACACGTACATATATACATATATAAAACAAAGAAGATATTTTAACTAAAATTGATTACATTCTGATTATTTAGAAAAAATGAAATTMTACAGCAAAAAGGCCAAGACAGTGGAAGATGGTTTTTTAATTTTTATAATATTTTCTAAGCACTCTTGGAAAATGAGAAAAGTATGAATCTACAGTATGCAAAGCAAGACTACAACTACACTGTAATGGTGCAGGCATTCATTTGCTTTAAAATGATCTCAAAAAAAAAGGCTTATCTAGAAACCAGCCATTTGAAAAGCCCACCTAATCTACTTCTAGCTATATATATATGTATGTATATACATATATATATAAAGGAATGTAGCCACAGCTTTTGAAGTTTTAAAAGGTTTGAGCAAATGTTGTTTCAGAGGACAAAATTTGTTCCTCTTCTCATGCTTCTATTGAGGGATAAGGGAGTTTATCATGGAAGAAGTAGTTTTATAGAGCAAAGGTCCAAAATATTTATCTAAGTAGTGGAATGAAGGAGTCAATAATAAACATAGACTTTCTAGGGATCTGTTACTACAGAGATTCCATCATTCTCCTCATAGAAACAGAAATGTATTCAATGAAAATACCAGTGATGGAGTAACAGGCATGAAATTGAGATACACAATGAACAGGCTGTGTGCTTAGGCTGCGTAYAGAGTGGGAGGCTTTGACTGTTCCATCCACAAATCTTTGAGCAAATAAAACATTTTTTACCATATTTGTCACTGCTGTTACTGCTGTTTGCCATGTATCAGTAATTAGTTTTTCATCTTTACCCAAAGTGGCCACTACATTTTCAGAAGAATTCTCATCCTTAACACACTTCACTGGAGTTCCCTTGCTTTTTGGCTTGGTAGTACTTATATCCGGTGAAGGCGGTTTACGAGAAACTAGAGGAATCCTTAAAAATAAAATATAAGGCATAGTTCATGATAGCCTTTGTAAAGTGTATTTTACAGCTATATTGTAGAATATGTTAATATAATGAAATAGAATAGAAACTATTTTCAAATTAGCCAATAGCAACAGGAAAAGGAAGAACTTTCTCTACAGCCAAAAATTGTAAAATGTGTGGATGGCAAGAAAATTGGCTAGTGTAACTACAGAAGATAAGGAATAATAATACATGTTATCCATCTGTTATTAACTAGGTCAAATGAGTGAGTGATCTGCTGATATATTCTACATGGGATAGAAGCACAATCCCATTACAGCATTTTTAAAACTGTGAAATTGCTTGATAGTATCCCTTATCTTGGATTCAGTTCCGTGAACATTCAGTTCTGTGCATCTTTCTAGGCTGCTTTGATTTATATCTCTCAGCCCATAATTTGTTTAATTATCTTTGTGCCAATTTTAAACCTGTTAATGTTCCAGAATAATGTTTAACTTACATGAGGATTGTGCTGGAAACTGTTTGCAAAGCAGGGTGAAGTAAGAAACATTTCTCTAGCAGATTTCTTTCTAAGATTTTTAAATGTTTGATAATTCAGACATCTATTAGTGGACATGATGTAGGTAGATCAGTCAAAAATCAGGGATAAATTAAATCTATCAGATGATTTAAAATACATCATTTGACTATAATGACTAGCTAAAAATTCTTATTCACCTGTCCTTGGAAATATACCCACAAGTCTATCAATACATTATACTTATTGATATTTTTATAATTTAATAATGCATTTTTACCTTCTTGATTTGACTTGTTCCTCTTTCTGCTCTAAATCAATAATATCTAACAATGGAATTCTAGTAAAACCTTGACTGCCATCTGTTGGGATTTTTCCTTCCATTGCCCTATAGTAGTCATGAAGAAGYCTCTTTGTATCCTGGAAACGATCCACTTCAACCTCAAGAAGAAAAGACAGACAGATTGATATTAAAAGACAGAACAAAACATTTTCTGTTCTATTTTTAAATATATGATAGCAAAAACAACTCTAAATCATAAGACCCTTTGAGGGAAAATAACAAACATATTTGTTTGAGTACTTATATTGTATTTAATGCATACTTCAACTTGTATTAATAATATCTTTCAAATTTGCATTCTCGATTTTCATTCAGGTATTTTTAAGTGTTAATAAAAATCTTAGTTGTAAAAACAGGGAAATTCTTTACAATAAATACTATTTGATACATTCAATTTAAGTACAATATATTTTGATGTATATGTATTTCTATATTAGCATGTCTACCACTATCCCCAAATTATAGTGATCTTTTTATTCAAAATAAATAAAAACCTTTTGTAATCCAAACTAAAAATTGTTAAGTGATGGAGAAAAAAATTTAAAAAGCAATACAGTTTCTCTAGCTTGAAGAACTCAACACACATTACACAACTRAGTTTGTGTGACTCCTCTTAGCAGAAATCAAGTAAGATTCAACAAACATTTAACACCTGTCATGCTCTGATTTATTGATACAGAAGGGTGTTAGTTTCTAACTGACAAAACAGTACTAAATATTCATGGGAAAATGCACAAAACCACATTCACAAAACAAAGGATAAAACTGTGTGGTACAAAACAGCACTTATCCTTAAGTTACAGAGAAAACTTTTAGTATGACAGTATACACAAAGAAAGATGGAAAGAAACCTTGCTAAGGTTAAGACCTTGTTAAACAGAATTTACATAAATATATGTTTTTGTACAGTAACAGAGGCACCTGGGGAATATATGGAACTTTCCACAGAAAAACTGTTCAGCAGGAGAGCTTAAGATCAGAGAATTAACTATTTTTAGGCTGTTTTTCAAACAAAGCCATAACATAAATGTGTAGTAATATTTTTAGTTTTGTAGCTTTTAACAATAATAAAAATTTTTTTTTTTGAACTAAATACTAAAGTAAATTTTAAAAGTCTGGAGCTTTTTTTTTTAAGGAAATCATAAACACTATATAGTTAATACACGTTTGTAATTTTAATTGGCTATTCTCTTTATCCACAAAAGACAGGGGAAACTAAATTCATAATGAATGATTTACGCTCAGCAATATTACTTTAATTTTGCTCCTTTATGCATATATGATACAGTTTTTAAATGCACARTCATATAACTGTCTTATTACAGACCACAATTACAAGATGAATGTTGCTCAGTTAGTCAACAGGTATTTCCTATTTAGATCTCTTTGTTTAGTCAGTGACCTTTAGTCTTTATTTAGGGCATTATTTAGACTCTTCGAAAATAGAATTAATAATTTCCTCACTATAGCAACTGAATTCTTCACAAACACCGCTTAAATTATTACAATACTCATATGAGTTAGACAGTGGTTCCCCCATTTAGTAAGCATATGCAATAACAAAGGGAATGAAGGCCAGGGAAGCCAATATAAGCTGCTTCGRCCAGTTTTTTCAGGTAATTTAGCATAACATGGCATTTCACATATTTAAAGCGCAGTTTTCATTATCTTCTTTAGAGTTACCAAACTATTAACAGAAATAACACTCAGTGTACAAAGCTTTTCTATTCCATTTTAAAGCCCTGACCCTGATCCCAGCTGAAGCACCTAGAAAGGTAATTATGGGAAAATCTTTCTATAATTCACAAACTGAAGTAACTCATGGTCTGGCTGAATGAGAGAAAAGGATGAATACAGGGAAGGGAAGGGTCAACTAAGTGAAGACAGATTTCTGAAAGCTTTCAAGTTAATGTCTGAAAGCCATGTCAAATTTTAAGAAATTTTCTCAAGATCAACAACACATCACTTTCCACAAAACCATTCCTTGCAGCTTTTCAGATCAGTCTGTTAGTAAAATTTTAAGCTACATTAATGAAGTTGTATCTGAAATAGTTTCTTATTACGGGAAATACAGGACAACCTTAACAATGAGTGGGCCTGCAACAGCAACAAATTACATAATTTGACCAAATTAAGGGCAGCTGTCAATATGATCACAGAGGAATAAATAGAGCTGATATTTTTGTTACAAAACTCAGCTGATTCACTGGATAGACAAACTGCAAAAAGTAGCACTATATATTACAAAAGGAAAGTTTGAAGGTTTTGAATAATAACACTGGTATTTTTCTTAACTTTTTCTGTCACAAAATGGTTAAATTTACGGGATGTTATTTACTTTTTGTCTCTAACTATCTAGTTTAATTCAGAAGAGGCAGGGATATCTGCTTATCTAATTCTTGATCCCTCATCTATTCAGAGCCAACCACATGAAACTCCTCTGAGGACAATAGTCCTCCAAATCTAATTTATTAGCTATTTCCATTGCAGACTTAGCAGTAGAGCTCCACACCATACCTGCATAAGAGAAAAAAAATGGTTCATTGCAATCCCCTTATGATCTGGTAACCAGCCATCATTCATGATATCAGTACGTTCCTGGTAAGCTTCTTCCCTTCTGTTATCACAGATATCCCAGAGACGATTTCTCAGGTCCTAAATTACAAAATCATAGAAAATCAAAGAAATAACTATGAGAGAAAAGTATCTTTTCTATATTTATTATTTTAAATTATATTTGTGTTTGTGGCCAAGGAACCTTCCCATTTAGGGCTTTTTCCTTATTACTATAGAGCTACATATTTTGTGCTTATAAACAGCTTACAGAAAATAGCTTTACTTGTGCCAGACAGAAGAATCCAAATGTAAGAGATGAATGAGTAGGAAGAAAGCCATACTAGATTGCCTTGCTTTCCTCCAGCAGAGAGACTTATGTAAGGTACACAAAGAAGTGAGAGTATGTACAGCTACACTCTCAACATTACCAAAAATTTTCAGCTTGAATGGTTTGCTAGCTGATGCAATTACAAGAAGAATTCTCTAAGGGACTTGCAATATAATAAATCTGAGGAAATTATGTCAGTGTTCAAATACTCTTCCAATTGGCATAACTCCATCCATTTTTCTTTAATGTAGATAATTCTTTATAGCTAAAGGCTTTTCAACTAATGACTATATCTAATAGCAACATTATGTGGCTCACTGACAGCACTGGGGACCTATTAAGCATACAACATGTATGCAAAACTTTCTGTTCCCCACCACTGTCTCTGCTTGGAAATGGCATAGCAGACCTGTATGTCACAAGACAGGAAGACAGGAGTGCTGTTATACAAAGGGCTAAGGTAGGTTAAGGTAAGTTCTGAAAACCGTAAAATGTAAAAACAAAGAAGGCAGAGAAATATTTACTTTATGATGTGCTAAAATACCACAGTAAAATCTAAAAAAAGAAGTAAAATATAATAAAGATATGGCCAAAAACCAAAGGAATAATTGTTAATTATCCCTTTATGTACAAGGGGACCTGAAATAGTTTTAGGAGAGAGGTAAAAAATAAAAAAAATAAATAGCAAAGTCATTCTTATTACATCAATCTGGTATATAGTCAGATAATACTTCAGGGGTATTACAGCTTTTGCCACTTATTTACAGTAACTCTTTGGTGTAGTTCTGCTTTTGTTTCCTCATCTTCCCACAGGTCATCAGCAATTGAATTAAAATCTGATTGCCACTGAGATACAAACTCCTGCTTAAGATCTGGACGCTTCAGATAATCCTGGAAATTTTTTCTGTGAATTGTGATAAAAAYAATTTTAGTGTTAAAAGACATATAGAATGTCAAGAAAAATAGAAAATATGAATATTAAGGTAATAAACTTCTATTTCTACTCACCTAGTATCTGCTAAGTAATAAATCCCAGAGTGCAGTTCATCCCTTAGGCATCTAAGTATAGTTTTGATGGTATTTACATATGCATTTTCTACCATTTCCCAGTAAGGTACTAAAAAATCAGGTATCTCCTGTGGATTATTTTAAAAACCACCAGAATTAATTGATATATTTCTTGGGAATCCATTTTGCTGTATCATTAGCAAATATAAGAAATATTATATCAGAAAATCATCTTACTTACTGATTTCTTTCTCTGTATATTTCTTCTGACCTATTTACAAATGATTATAGATACTGTAAAAACATATAATGCATTTCTTTAGAAAAAAATGGCAGTATTCACACACTGAATGGGAAGTCTTAGTAGAATTCTGCTGATACCTGTGCTTTTAATACACTCATAAATGAAATGAAGAAAGATGAGTAGTTAGCTAACAAAGTTTGATAGTACAAAATTGTTCAA
Organism: Rhea americana; assembly: GCF_003343005.1. Lineage (NCBI taxonomy): Eukaryota > Metazoa > Chordata > Aves > Rheiformes > Rheidae > Rhea > Rhea americana. The sequence continues at coordinate 1,738,530 of NW_028185372.1, read as the reverse complement.
GATGGTAAAAATAAAAGCTGACTGCTGAATGTTGCAAAAGTGACCGATCGAATGTCATGAAATGCAAATTAAAGCCCATGGCCAGAGGGAACTCAGCATACTGAGTTATGAGCCTCAACTGCTCAGAAAGAGATGTAAAGAAAATGCAAGTCAACTGCAGTCATAAAGGCAAAATTGATAAATGTTAGGAATGGAATTACAGAACAAAATACGAAACATCATTGTGTTCTCTTCAAACCCACTCTCTCAAACATTGCATACAGTCCCAGCTCCCCATCTCAAAAAATTTACAGTAGAACTAGAACAGATAGACAGAAGGCAACAGCCATAATACAATGTATTTAACTGCTTCCACATGAGGAGAGTTTACCAGATTACGACTGGAGTGGAAAAGCAACAACACTAAGAGGGCATGAAGAAGGGATATGTGATAGATGTATGTGACACATTTAGTACCTTCAGAGAGTGAATACAAAATCATTACTTATTGTATTTTGTAATACAAACACTAGGGTCATCCAATGACCCTATCAGACAAATAGGTTTAAAGCAAAGAAAGAGAAATAATTTCTTAGAAAGGGTATAATAATACAGGACATAAAATAGAGACCAAAATGTAAATTACTTCAAAAAAGCAACTAGATAAAATCATGGAAGAGAAGTCTATTGAGAGCTACTAAACATAAAGATTAGATACAAAATCATCTCAGGAAACTTCCAAACTTCAGATTGCTGGGAGCTAAAAAGGTGTCATGGGGAAAGGATATTAGAGTATCCTATGAGAAAAAACAACRCATACTTACCCTTACAACTGGCCATTGTCAGAGACAGGAAACTGGGTAAATGGGCTTACATCCTACTAAATCTAGGTTTATATTTCCTAATATTAAAAAGTCTTATTATTTTGGCATCCACATCTTCACCATCATGGTGAGGAATATACCCAAAACCAAACTCCAACATTTTAAACAGTGTGTGCTTCTCTATGGCATAACATTCTAATAGCAGCTTCTATTTGTATTTTTAGATATTTATAAATACTTGTATTTAGGTATTTGTAGATATTGTAGATATTCTCTTTCAACTTTTATCTATTTTATCTGTTGGAAATATTGAAGAAAATATTTTGTAATGACAAAAAAGTTTTGTAGAATATGTTATAAAATATTGCAAACAACACATACTCTAATATCTAATCATGAATGAATATACCTTGGGAAGTGGTTCATCTACATAAACCCACTCATCTGATCCTGGTTTAATTAGTGGTGGTCTCACAGGAATAGGAGGAGGTAGATCTTCAGATGTAGCTTGTGAAAGCTTTTTCCCTGGTGATTTTTCTTCAGCAGAGCCTTGTACAGGAATGTRTAATTAGTACAAAGTAGAAAGTTTAATATTTAAAGTAAAGCTATGTTTTGGTTTATTGCTTTTAATTCTGACAAACCAGCATTTGAAAAACACTGTCTTGCTGAGTGTTTTAATGCAACAACAGCATATTAACTAGCCAGAGAGAGAATTTTTCCATGGGGAATAAGTAGTTCTTACAGTACTTCTACAGCAGAGCTGAATTACAAGCAGTAAATACGGACTTCATTTGCATCAATAGGAATTTTGGCACTGATCGCAGTGGGGCCATGAATTATGTCAAGCACATGAAAAAAACTATTCCAATCAAGTAGTTCTTCAAAAACACTCCATCCAATTAATTATCTGCCAGCTGTGATACTTCGACGAATTTTGATAAAATGGTAGCCTTTTGCAGGAATAGTAGTCTAAATTTTCACAGTTAAGAGTACATTTCCAACTAATTAATACTGACTGTTGTTTTTGGTGGCCAATATATGAAGAGTTTCTTTGAACAATTGCCAGCACAAAACCTAGTGGTTCAAATGTTTACTTAACATGGGTTATTCGATGCATCTTTTCCATAATCTTTCTTTCCTTTTTTATTTTTAGATGATTCTGCTCTTTTCTAAATGAACTCACTAGATTTCATTAAAAGGAAAAGCATCATTAAGATTACATTAAGATTTAATAAACATTTACTTCAGAGATTAGAAATATGTTCAATTGATTCTTTCTTTTAAATATTTTAAAACCTCTTCTCAAAATCTTTGATATTATGTGAAACTGGTCCATATCCTTTGAAAAGGCAAAAAGGTAATAGAAAAATTTAGAGTTCYAGGGCAGTTACCAGCAGGAAATAGGCTCTTAATTTTCTTAAAATCATTGTTTTATATTTCATCTACTGCAAATATTATTTCTAATGCTTAATTACAAAACATGAAGAAAAGTGTTTCCACTATGACTGACACACCTCTGAATATTTTAGATTTTGGGGGGATAGTCTTCTTTCTTGGGAGAGAGTGATTCCATTTCTTTGTTTTTATTTTCTACAATTGCCACAGTTTTAGCTTGGGGCAAAGGTTTAGAAAATTGCTTTTTATTTTCAAATTCTATTTTTTTAATTCCTTCCAAATAATTTCAACAAATCACATAGAATTTGGTGAAGTTAATACATGAATCACACTATAGCTTCTGAACCAACAGTGGAAGTAACTCATATAATATATATAAAAACAACAAATCTACTACGTATTTTTTCATATATTTAAATTAATTTGAATGAATCCATAAAATTAATGTTCCCATTTATATTTGAGAAACTGGAGAAATCTGTTCTTTAAGACTGAATTGTAGCAGTCTGAAAAAGGAGACACACCATTACGTTTCTCCAACTTTATACCACTGAATTTCAAAGAATTTGAGTACAATTTATATGGCTTATACCTAATTAATTACATGCATAATAGTGAAATAAAACCATAATATATTAATTTTACATATTAATATATAAAAGCCATTATATTTTAATTGATCCAAATCAAAGTCTTACAATTTACACCATAATTTTCCATTGTCAAAATGATAAAAGTACAATTATCAGAGAAAACATATTTGCCTCTGCAAAGCTATTCTGATTTTTGCYGAGAAAATATTCAAATAAAATTACATGACAATATTTTGCATGTGGAACATAATTTTGTTTGTATACATAAATATCTGCAGCATGAATGAAAAATCTATCACTGACTCACAAATCTGCAAAATCTCTCAGAGTCAGTGAAAATGGCCAGTGTTTTCATGCAGTTTTATATATTAATTATTAGTGTTAATTATAAACAACAAAATAATTTTCTTACTGAAGTGTAAAACGTAGGAACTGCAAAACTTACTTCTATTCTGTTTTTTGGCGATTTCTTCCATAAGGATTTCCTTTACTGTTTTACACAGAAGACTTTCTTCAGTTTCAGCATTGACTTTCACTAGAACATTTTGATGGACTGAAAACCATTTCTCTAATTTTGGCCATGTGTCTAGAAAGCCTGAAATTCTACAAAAATTTTATCAGTCTATAACTTTAAAATCTAACTACTGAAATAACTGCAGGAAAATAAAACATTTGTGCCTAACCAACAAACAAAAGTAAAAAAAAAAAAAGTTTAATAGTAAAACAAATCTAGCCAATGAACATCAACCTTTCCATATTTAATATAGGAAAATTTCCAAAATCCTATTTTTAGAAGTATATGCTTTTAGGTCTACATCTTTTTAGTTTTTCTAGCACAAGTTAAACCTGTATTTTCTTGTATCACAGCTTAAATAAGTCTTAAATAATATGATCATCTAAAATAATCAACTATCTTGATTACTTGGAAAAAAATTATGTTCCTGGATTTTGCTCTTTATGTACATTCAATTATCTAATGATTCAATAAAAAAATACAAAACTTTTAAAATAAATAAAATAGTGTAAGATATCCATTTTAGGAAATCTGTAACTCGGACCAAGTGCATTTCACAAAAAAGGTAATCACCTTACACATGACATCTTTCTCATACACACACACAGTCACATATGAATATGTGTATGTAGGTCATTCAATACATACTTGAATAAGAAAATCTTCTATCTTGGAAAAGGAAAAAAATAAGAAGTTCTGTCTTGTAGGATTGTTTATATTGTGTCAAGAATGAAAATACCTCTTTAAATTCCATGTCAGAGAAACTCTTAAGTACAATTTTAACAGTAGGTATGTTAGTATTACCTTAGGTCACATGTAAGGTTCAGATTAATTATAAGGCATATCTGACTGAAGCAACTTTATTGTGCTTCATATAACATACCTATGTAGCATCTGGTCCCTGACTAAGTCAGTCTTCTCTTCTCGGATTTGGGCATCTGAAGTTTGATCACTGTCCTCCTGTTCGATTTGAGATGACTTTGTTTTATCTGCTGTGTGAAACAGCATATATGAGCATATGTTGAAAAACATAACTATATCATCTAATTACATGCCTTAGATAAAATAATTATTAAAAGAAACACTGCAGCATTCCTTCATCTTACATTTTTTTTCACCTAAAAATTGGATGCCAGGCTTCCTACAAAAAGAAAAGTCAAGAGAAAATCACTGAAATACAGAACAGAGCTGGAAAGAACCTGAAAAAAACATCTTGCTTCATTCCCTGRTTGACTGCAGAACTAACTGTAGCACTAAGATTCCTGATGGGTGCTTAGCAATCTTAAGAGTTTTCCAGAAGTACAGATGAGACATTCATCTGGGCAGACTATATAAGGGTTATCTATTCTTACAATTAGGAGTTTTCCCTGTCTAATCTGAATTTTCCTTGAAGAAACTCAAGGTCTTTACTCCTTTCCCCATCAACAATGGATAGATATCCCATTGCATCTGAAGTTCAAACGTCTTCTCTCTCTAAGTCTTCACTAGATTAAAAACCAAACACTTTAATTGGTTAGAATTAGCCCAATTTCCTGTATTTCTGACATCTTTTTTGTTCTTGTGACTCCTTCTACCACCACATTACATGTTATGAAATATATTCTYTTTGGATTCCTGCGATTATATCATGTATTACCAAATTTTAAAAGTGTTTTGGCAACACAAGCTCTTTACATTAACAAAACTTTCAAGTTTATTATGTATATAAAATACACATATATGATACATATATCATAATATATTACATGCATATAATATATAAATCACAATACATATAGTAATATACATAATACATAGTAGAATATTATATATTATATGTAGAAATATACTATGGTATATAATAGTATATATATGCTTTATATTTTTAATGAATATATGCAACTCACTATTATGTTGCAAAGTACTCACAAGAGATTTAGTCATTTTAATATTATAACAGTGTTAATTTTTGCCTTTTACCAGAATCTACTTGTCCATTAACTTATTTAAAGRTAGTCAGAAACTCACATTTTAAGTTAGCCATGCGTTTCAGTACTGTGGTATCTGATATATCCAATAGTATACAAAAATCAAATGGAGGTGAGGGGACAGATGGCTTCTTAGGGTCTCTGGGATCAGTAACCAGTAACAGCTTTCCAGAATTTTCATCTTTTGTGTCTGCTTTGTCTGGATCAATCCCTGAAAAGGCTTTGTCAAATAGCTTTGCCTGATTTATTGTCATTGGAAATCCATCCAAAATCCAGCCCTTCTCCGATGGTGTTTGACTAAATTTAAATGAGGAGCCAGAATTATACTGAGAAATAATACATATATAGACATAATAAATACWKACATAATAATAAGAACACCTAAAGAAGAACTTGCCCTAGCAGTCTTTCATTCTGMATTTAGTATATTAAGTATCTTGACAAATAATGGATATGAAGACCATTAAAACTAAAACTGCAAAGCAATAGATTTCAAATGAGAAGATAACATGAAACAACTAAAAGTGAAGAACAATTTTTGCTGCTTTGATGAAGTTTTCAAAATCAATTTCTATATAAACTGTGATCAGAGATGAGYTTCATTATTTTCCTCTGCTAACTTTTGCACTGAAGTAAAATCTGCTTCATAACTTTGAAGTGCTAATGGGAGTAGTAAAATGATGTGATACTCATTTGGGAACTTAAAGCACTAATTGCACATCAAGGCAGTTGAGACAATTTTCTGTCATGGAAGAATAGATAAAAACAAATAACCTAACTCCCAAAGTATAGATGCTTGGATTATGTATCTCACACAAAAAATAAAAGAAAAATATTAGTACATGCTGAATAGCTTTCAACTAATGAATGTACTGAAATAAAGACATTAGTTATATTTAGTGATTATGTGCTAGTCATGTGTACTTTGTATTTACCATCAATGTTGTACAATTATGTCCATATAATTTAGGGCTAGATCCTACTGCTTTAAAAAGAGCATTAACTAACTTCACTGATTAGCTTGCTTTCCCAGTAGAATACACYAGTGTTCCAATAAAATACTCAATAAAGAGAAATAGCTGGATCTGGACCTACAAACTGGATAATTACATTCTAAATAACCGAGAAACAAAGCTACACAATTTCATACCTAATGGCTTCCAATAGGATGTCAATTAGCAATTCATCRGGAATACTTTTTCCTTTCTTCAACAATTTCTGTGATGCAGCACCAAGCTGGGCACGTACAGACAGCTGCAGAAGAGTACAGTTAAAAGAACATGAAAGACTAACACTCAGAATGTTCACAGCACTCATCGTTAAAAAGATATGATTCTACTTTATATTAATTTATTTATTGATATTTAACATTTATTATATTAAGAAGAAATAGTTTCAGCTGATGTAAAGAAGGCATAATTTAATCRAAGCCTCCAACTGAACATCGTTGCACCAACAAAAATGGTAAAAGTGAGGTTGAGAAATGGAGGGTATGAATGCCAAGAAATAAAAATTAAGTCTCCTAGTTCTAAGCTTATTCTRATTTTCACTGCTGTACCACAGCTGAATTTTTGCTAGCTTAAGAAAAGATTCAAATTTAAGTCTTCTGTGGTAGCATTTAACTTGTCTGTTACCAGAATCCTGATGTTTATTGATCTTAACTGAAAAATAATTCAAAACATAAAGTCTGAGATCACTTGAATTAAGTACTTTTGAATGCAAAGAAAGGAAACCTTATCATGGGAATGAATGAGCAGTTTAGCACCAGCAGGATCACAAATACATTTCTGTTAACTCAGAAATGAATAGAAAGTAGTAGATCTTACATAAATGTGAGATTTAATGAGATATTTACATATAACTCYAACAATGTGTACAGCTCTAACCAACATATACAACAACAGCTTTTTATAATGATGTCTGTTTTCATATTTCATACAAAAAACACTTGCAGTAAGGTCAATAAATAAATCAGTAATGATAAAATGGTATTCCTGTTCTGTAGCTTAATGAGAAGATTTTAACTAATGCATATTTATGTAATGGAACTTAAAATCAGATTACATACCTTGGATTGGTCATCCTGACTATTGTCTGATATAATTCCTTGACCAGATAGATCCTTTTTGACAGGACCATTATCTAAAACAGGTACATTGTAATATTTGACATTTTTATCACCATAATACTAATTAGTATAGGTACAAAATAGAAGTACATGCCTTACTATTGTTCTCTGAACAAATCAGATTTGAAAGGTTTATGTAKTAGAATCATAGAATCATTGAACAGTTCAGGTTGCAAGGGACCTCCATAAGTCTGTAGTCCAACTGCCTGTTCAAAGTAGCATCAGCTAGGAGGTCAGACCAGGCTGCTCAGGTTGTTTACCCACTGTGATTTTGAAAACCTCCAAGGATGGAGAATGCACAGCCTCTCTAAGCAACTTGTTCCAGTGCTTGACTATTCTCTTGGGGAAAAAGCTTCTCATATCTGATCGGAACCTCTCTTTTTTCAGTTTATGCCTGTCACCTTTCTTTCTCCTGCCATGCAGCATCATGAAGAGCCTGGGCTTTATCTTCTTGATAACCTTTTTGTAGTTACTTGAAAGAGTAGTTCTGTTAGGTCTCCCTGAAGCCTGCTCTCTGCAGGTTAAACAAGCCCAGTTCTCTCAGCCTCTCCTCTGCTGGCAAGTGCTCCARCATCAGACCATCTTGGTGGACTTCCACTGAAACTCACTCTAGTTTGTCAATGTCTTTCTCGTATTGGGAGACCCAAAACTGGACACAATATTCTAGATGCAGTATAATGGTGTTGATTGCTGGATATAATCTCTTCCCTCAATYTACCAGTTATGTTCCTGTTAATATGGTCCAATACGCTTTGGATCTTCTTTGCTGCCAAGGCACCCTGCTAGCTCATGCTCAATTTTCCCTCTGCCAAGATCCCCAGGTCCTTTTCAGCACTGCCATTCTCCAAGCAGTCTGCCAAGCCTGTATTGTTGCAAGGGATTATTCCTTCCAAAGGTGCAGGATTTTGCATTTGTCCTTGCTGAATTTTAYAAGGTTCTTGTCAGCCCCTTCCTACAGCCAGCTGGGTCCCTCTGAATGATAACCTTTGAGTGACTGTCCTCCCCAGTTTGGTGTCATCATAAATGTAATAACCATGCACACCCTTGCCTCTTCAAGGTCATTCATAAAGATTTTAAACAGAAAAGGTCCCAGGATAGACCCTTGTGGCACTCCACTTAGAACCCTCCATGTAGTGTATGACCCATTAACCACTTACCCTCTGAGCCCAATCAYTCAGTATTTTACCCATCTAGTTGTCCACCCATACAACTGTTGAATACAAGAATTTTGTGAAAGATTGTGTTTAAATCCTTGCTTGTAAAATCAAGGTAAATGATATCCAGTGTTCTTCCCTCATCCGCAAATCTAGTTGTTTTATCATAAAAGGAAATCTGGTTGATCGGGCACGATTTAACATTGGAGAAATTTATGCTGGCTGTTCACAATGACCTTCTTATCCTTCATGTGCCCAAAAATGTGTWCCAAGAGGACTCACTCCATAATTTTACCAGGGACCAAAGTGATTCTAACTGATCTGTGGTTCCCTGAATCATCCTTCTGGCCCTTTTTGAAGAAGAGTGCAACATTTATTTGCTTTTCTCCAGCTGTCAGGGACCTCCCCAATCTCCATGACCTTTTAAAGATGATCAGACAGCAGCACTGCTATGACATCTGCCAGTTCTTTCTTTCTTTTCTTTCTTTTTTTTTTTTTAACTAATATCCCTCTTAATATTAATTGTCCAGAGAAATGTCTAGGGTTTGTCTACAGCCATATTTTCTTTTCCATCCACTTATTAAAATTAAATTGCCACTCTTCAGGCATTCTGTTTCCTGAGAATCAACTTCTTGGCACTGCCTGCTTTCTTGGTGAAGCTGCTAATAGGATTTTCAGGATTATGAGTTCTTGTAATAGAGGATCCTTTTAAGCTTTTTCAGGAATGCTTTTCCAGTACAGTACTATTGTATTCCAGGATAGCAAGTAATCATCTTTTATTTTTTTTTCTTATACCTGTATTAGAAAAGTCACTAAAGATAATGGTCTCAGCCCTATAAACTTCTACAGATACAGTAAAGCCCCCCCCACATGACCACTTCAGTTAAATTCTATGGCATTAAACACATATTGCATTTTCTTGCACAAGACGAGAGATTTGGAAGGAGCTCACGGATCTCCTCCACATGCAAATCCACCTCTCCAGTTTGCATCATCCCCAAATAAACAGTGAGACATATAGAGTAAATCCAATTCTGGAGTGATATCTCTAGTATTGCAGCAACTTCCTTCAAGATGACTCGGTTGCTGTTCTGCCACTAGTGGAGTTTGTTCACAATAATAACACTCCTGCATCTGCACTGCAGCCCCATTCTTTGCTAACATTGGTATCTACTTCAGTAGTCATCCAGCCACACTGGCTGTCTTGCATTTACTTGTAGCTGAAAAAAAAGAAAGAAAAGGAGACCAGGAAAAATGTGGGCCTGATGCTGAATGGTGCAGAGATGACAAAGGACATGKAAAAGTTCAAGGTACTAATGCCTTCTTCTCCTAGGTCTCTACTAGTGAGACTTGCTTTCAGGAGTCCCATCCCCTGAGACCAGTGGGAAAGCCTGGAACAAGGAAGACACACCCTTGGTGCAAGAGGATCAGGTTAGGGAACATTTAAAAACCGGACATACACTAGTCCATGGAATCTGATAGGATGCACCTGCAAAAGCTGAGGGAGCTGGCTAATGCCATTGCAARGCCACTATTGATTACCTTTGAAAGGTAATGGTGATCTGCAGGGTTGGGTCCTGAAGATAACAAGGAAGCAAATGTCACCCCTATCTTCAAAAAGGGCAAGAAGAAGGATCCAGGAAAGTACAGGCTGGTCAGCCTTACCTCAGTCCTTGGGAAGGTGATGTAGCAAATCTATCTGGAAATGACTTCCAAGATTATTAAGGATAAAGTAGTGACTGGCAGTAGTCATCATGGATTCACAAAAGAAAAATCATGCCTCACCAACCTGGCAGACTTCCACTGACTGGTTCAGTGGATAAGGTGAGAGTAGTGCATGCTGTTTGCCTTGTCTTTTGACGCTGCATCCCATATCATCCCCACAGACAAACTAATGAAGTATGGACTAGGTAAGTGGACAATGAAGTGCATTGAAAACCAGCTGAACTTCTAGGCTCAAAGATTTGTGATCAGCAGCATAAAGTGTAGCTGAGGGCCAGGGACCAGTGGTGTACCCCAGTRTCAATACTGAGATCAGTACTGTTTAGTATCCTGATCAATGACCTGGATGATGCAACAGAATGCACTCTCAAGCAAGTCTGCAGACAATACAAAACTACAGTGTAGGAGGACTACAGTGGTTGGTACACCAGACAGTTGTGCTGCTATTCAGAGGAACATTAGCAGGCTGGAGAAAAGGGCCAATWGGAATCTCACAAAGTTCAGCAACAGGAAATGCAAAGTCCTGCACCTGAGGAGGAATAACTCCATGCACCAGTACAGGCTAGAAAGCAGTTTAACAGGAAAGGACCTGGGGGTCTCGGTGGACAACTAGTTGAAGTTGGGCCAGCAACATACCCTTGCAGCAAAGAAGGCCAAGAACATCCTGGGCTGTGCTAAGAGCATCAACATTAGGTTGATGGAGGTGGTAATTCCTTTCTACTCAGCAGTGGTGATACAACACTGAGAGTGCTGTGTCCACTTCTGGGCTCCCCATTACAAGGAAGATATCAATATACTGGAATAGGTCCAGTGAAGGAAGATTAAGGGCTTGAAGCATCTACTGTATGAGGAGAGGCTGAGAGAGCTGGAATGTTTTAGGCTGGAAGAAAAGGCTCGAGGGGATCTTATCATTGTGTATGAATACCTGAGGAGAAGAATTAAAGAAAGCGGAGCCAGACTCTTCACAGTGGTGCCCAGTGAAAGATCAAGAGGCAATGCGTATAAGCTGAAATATAGCAAGTTCTATTTAAACATAAAACGTTCTTACTCTAAGGATCATTGCACATTGGTACAGGTTTCCCAGGGAGGTTGTGGAGTTGGCATCCTTCGAAATATTCAAAACCCARTGACAATATTCTGAGCGCCTCCTCTAGCTGACCCTGCTTTGTGCAAAGGGTATTGGACTAGATGATCTTCAGAGGTGCTTTCCAACCTCAATAACTCTGTGATTCTGCCCTTATTTGTTTGAGCCCAATGCCAGTGCCTTTGTTAATAACGGCTGTTATACAGAAGTGAAGGCCTGCCCCTCTTTGTGAGCTGCTTTTAAGTTGAAGATCTCTTCTTGGGYCCCGTCTATGGTATATCATAACTGCACAGCAGTCATGTCTGCACCCTGTCTCCTATGTTTCTGATTCTGACCCTGATCTAGGCCTCAGACTTACTTCATCAGAGGACTTGTTGGGTGATCACTGGATTAAGGCTCACCCCGATATCCAGACCTGATCCTGACCCTAACTTGTTGACTAGACATCATCACTCTTAGCTAGTAAGGTGACTGCCCCTTGACTGCATTTCTATCACCCTTGTCTCCTAGCCCACCTTCGTTTATCAAACAGCCTGCCCTTGCTGCTCTTGGACACTAGCAATGTGTTGAAACAAGAAATTCATAATGGAAACTACTGTAAAAACTCTGRCGTCATGGATACTATCTCAAATGTATAACAGGAACTGCCATTCAAATCCAACTAGAAAATAATATGTATTCACCTTTGGTTCCATTAATAGATATTGTTTGCAGTCTCTTTAAAACTTTCTGTGATGATTTTGATGAGAGCTTTCTCTGGACCTTACATAAATTAAGAAAAGAAAAGGATTAGAAAGGAAACTACGTATTATAGGAAAAAACCCCCCACAAACTGCCAAACCAAGATGAGCCTTGAAATCTTCTAATTTAAAACTTTACCCAAAGAATAAGAAATGGAAACAATATGCTTACCTCATTTTGCTTCCCAGAACTCTCTGCTTCCTGTGGAATAAAGTTGTTTTCACTTTTCATTTCATTTTTAAGAAAAGCTTGGATAGCTTCCTGAACAAGAATATCAACAGATAGTACCTGAATATTGCAAACTGATACACAAAAAATAAAATTAGAGAACTGTATGGTTTAAGCTGAGCAAACATATAGTGACATTGTTATTGCAGCTAAATTCATGATGGGAAGACAGCATTATTATATGCAAAGTAATGCAAAGTTCCTTTCATTTGGGCTTTTGATGTTACTTGTTTCCACTTTTTCTTCTCTGTAACCATTGCACATCCATAATCACAGGGCTACCTTGCTATTCTCTTCTACAGCAAACATCTTCAGAGAAGTCTAGCAGAAGCATTTCTTAAATTTTCAGGAAAATTTAATAGTGGAAGAATAGCATTAAAAATGGCAGAAGAAATAAGCAAGGCAGCACAATGAATTAACACTATATTCACATTCAGTTATTTTCATTTTKKTTTTTTTTAAAAAAATGAAAGAATGTCTGGCAACCATTCCCTGCAAAATATTGATGCATCTGAGCTTCAAGGATTAGTAACGTACTGATTTGCATTGTAAACTAGGTTTTAAGAGCAAATAAAATTTAACATTTTTAATGAGTTTTAGGAGAAAAAAATCTCTACCTTTTTCAAGAAACTTTACACAGGTAGTTTTCCCACTAAGAAATTTTCCCAAAATACATCCCTTGATAGGAAAAGGAGGCAATACAGGTGGTGAAGTTTTGGGCTTTGGAGGATAGAAAATCTCCATCAGTCTGTGAAGCACATGACCCAGTATATTATTATTAGGAGAAGGCTTGTTTTCACTGTTCTCTTCGGGTGGGCACCATTCCCCTGTCATACTCTGTATAAATGACAAATTACTAATTTGTCAGTATGCCTTGCCTTTCATTTCTTAAAAATATATTTAATTATATATAAATATACACACAACAACCAAATTTGATTAATACTAAATAATAAAATATTTCTATTCTAGAGCCTTTTTAAATGCTATAGTAATGTTACATTCATTAAACATTTATCAATATTCAATAAATACCTACTTGAAGGAGGCAAGTACTCTTATACCCATTTTTATGGATTGGTAAAACAATTTTTTAAATTTCATAAACATGAAAAGTCATTTCACCAGTACCACAGAACAAACCAATAGCAAATTTTTGGAACAGAAGGCTACTATTCCAACATTCAGTATTCTAAGAACTGGAAAACATTAACTCTCAGTATCATATATCAATTTCTAAAAGTTCTGTGAACAAAGATTTCAAATAAATATATCTGTTTAATATGCATTTAATAATAAAAATATACGATTACAAGGAGTTTCAAGGGAGAGAAATACTGACTGGAAACCTCATGTACCTCTACACAAATTGGTCAGTGGTATGAGCTACTGGAATATAGCCTAATGAGGTTTTGCTAGTAAAGCTACTCCTAATGACAACTGCATTAGGTGAAAGATGAGAATAGAAAGATGTAGTCAGATTAATTAAACAGAAAATTGTGGTTTTGCCACTGTAATCTACACGTTACCAATATTGTATCTCATAATAGTGGTGAAGTGCTGATAAAGTATATGTGCAGTTGATTCTGTAAGAAGCTGAAAAAGGACATTTTAGTAAGTCAGAATAATACTAGTTCTGTTTTATTCATTATTTGATGGCAGGCTAGTAAACAGCTATTTGAAAGATATGTRGGCTAGTAATATCCCTGATTAGACTCTGGCTTGTCACTCCATTTGGAGGTGCAAAGAAAAGGGATGAGAGGCAACAGTCAAATGTTTCAGGAAGGGAAACTCCAACCAGATTTGAGAGAAAAATGTGTGGACACTGAGGGTGCTTAAGCATAAGGACAGGTTGCCTTGAGAGGCTGTGGAATCTCCATCCTTGGAAATATTCAAAAAATGACTAGAGAAGGCTCTGGGCAACTTGATCCAACTCCAAAGTTAGTTCTGCTTTGAGCAAAGAGGCTGAATTAAGTGACTTCCCTGTCTCTTTCAACCTAATTTTTTTAATGATTTTATAAATTAGGTATTTCATTATCATTAGGCAGAAGCATCCAGTTCCTTTTTAAGTACTACTGAAAGACAATATTTTAAATTCATGTTCCAGACAGAATACACAATTGTTTTCTGACTTTATTACTATARATGATATATTGCCACAGCATGCATTCCACTAACAGAATGTGTTCAGTCTTCATTTTGAATATATGCGCTTTAGAGTAATGCTGTGTAACTTATTATGATCATAAAAATGTTACATATCTTTAATGAAAATAAAAATTAAAAAATCTGTTTCAGTTGCACAATGTTCCCTCTCTAATATAGAGAAGTACATTTTAATATGTAATGGCAAAGATAYACTTAACAAAAATCAAATCTTTGTCTTATCTGGACATCCTTCCTTAAATGTATGGAAGAGATGGACCAGTTGTTTTGAATTTTATTAGAAAGGCAAGAAAAGTCAATTATAAATGGAATGGGATCTCTATTCCAAGTACCCACCTTTCAAATTTCTGGCATTTTATATCAGAAGCTTGCTAGATTGCATCTCTCTTGAGCTACCTCATCTGTTAGAAAAAAGTTTTCAAATATCCAGACCAGTTATATGTAACTCCTGGTTAACATTCTGAATCGCAACTGGAAATTACTTAACATTTTGTGCACTGCCTAGTGCTGCGCTTGCTTTGAGTGATTTCATTAACTTACTAAGTGATTAGACACAACTGATGCTGTAGTAGTTTCCAAATATTTCTAAACTCAGTCTAATGTGGAATGTGCAATAGACTGATAGCACTTCATTTTGTTCTTGTGTTTTATTAAATATGCTTCCTTTAGTCAGTATTTGTCAKGTAAGCTTAGTGTTCTTAAGAGATGTCAAAACGCCTGTTCTGAACTTTATTTTCCAGTGTTCAGAACACCAGTGTGAACTTTACCAGCATGCCYGGCCAGTACACTTGGATCTAGAAGCTACACTTTAAAAGTCGTAACGGTTCATTTAGCTTTTCAGCTGACTTAAGTGTAAATTGGTGTCAACAGATTGGTATGTCATATTATTTCAGCTTTTGATGAATACTGATTAAGAAAGGGATAAAACTAACAACATCTGGAAAAACATTAGTTATGTGACTGTTAAAAGTTTCCCACCTTTAGAGCCCTTTTACATCTAGAAAACATTATGYAGACTTTTATAATATAAACAACAATATTACTAAAAAGTTGATTTTTTCATTAGTGGTCCCCAGGGACTGTTTCCTCCCTGTCTGTCTTGTATATATGTTTTTGTTCACATAAAGAGAGTGATCTTGAAATTTATCAATCACATGAGCTGATATAGTTTGAACAAGGAAGGATCTTGTAAATAACTTTAATCAGAAAAACAGATGTTAAGACTGAAACCAAAGTCAATAGAGCTGTCAGACATTCACCACAGAAACTCCTAACAAAAGTTTATACTCACTGCAAAAGAAAATGTACCAACTGGTTCAGGATGTGGGTAAAAGCACAATATATTGTGGTCATCATTTCCCAAACAAGTCAAAGACAGATAGGTTCTTTGCAATGATTTTGCCTTAGTATAGTTAAACAGATTRTCGGAAAGACTGAAAACAGTGGACTTTTTTTTAAAGAAAAGCATCAGTAATGCTGTAATTTGGAAAATACAGAATATTTTTAATTGTAATAAGGCAATATTCATCCTTCAATTTTCACTTGTAAAATTACATAACGTACTGTAAAGCTGCAGAAATTACCAAAGCACCCTGAAAATAATTACTTGGATTCTAACAGAAGGTTAACAAAAATATCAACCATTTTAAATAACTTTTACAAGTGCTACCATCTTAAAATAAATGGATAATCCARACAAACAGATTCTGTTAGAAAGCTTTAATTCAGAGCTCCTGAAATTAAGACAACTATCAGGTTTGTAATACATACTGTATTTATTTTTCCTTTCCCTTTCTGGCTACTTGCTGTTACACTTACAAATGTGATGGCATTAACTACACGTTAAAATTTCAGTTATCTAAAAATAATTGCATTGCAGTTTATGACTGCAAATTCAGGAGAGAAATATAATCAGTCTTCTATATAAGCATGAAATTAAAACGATGTTTCAAAATTGCACAGGCTCTGCAATGCTACTAACATAAAATATAACCATATGTATTTCATATAGTACATGTCATGTACTGATATGAAAATGTTTGCCAAATTCTGATATCATAAACTACTAAAAGAACAAAATGTATTGTAAAATCACAACAAAATATTTATGACTATGAAAAAAATCAAGATGTATTTTCTTCCATTATGTCATGTTAATTTGATGTACCTTGTATTCACTATAATCTTTCTCATCTAACAGATTCATTTTATCCAGCTCTACAAGTTGTTCTGGGCTGGCTTCATTTGGCATAGGTTGAATTGAAGCTTGTTCATATATTGGTTTTCCATTAAAAAAAAACTCTTTCCAATCACACATCAGTTTGAATGGAATTTTGCTGCAAAAGAAAAAAAAAACAATGAGCTTCAAAACAAAATTAAATGAGTTAGCTTTCTGAGAATACTGGGCCCAAATTTACAACAGGTAGAGTCATGAAATAAGCATATGATAAACTAAATACAGTTTATTATGCTTTCCATAACGATCATAGTTTTTTAGGAGAAAAYTGTAATAGTCACTATACTTGATTACTTATATAGTAGTAGTAGTAGATGCTTGCAAGCTTCAGTATCTTCACTAATCTGTCATCAAACAGCATCTACCTGGCACAGCTATGCAGTAAGTTTTGCTAAAGCTATATTTCCTTGCTCCAAAATATTCTCTTTTGTGGGGAAAGGCCTCCCTCATCAAAAATCTGTACAGTTTTTTCCTAGAAGTTAAAATTAATTCATGATTATATAAGCGGTTCAGCTTTTTTTTCTTTTAGAAATAAAAAGTATTCATATTAAACAACAAGATAAACTACACATAGTAATTACATTATTTTTATTGCTAAAGGCCAACAGGACACTGACATGTCACATGTTAGAATTCTATGGCTGCTAAATAAACAAGATAAATAATACAAGCAGCTTAAATTTTACAAACGTTCAAGAGTTCTATTTTTTAAAGTTACATCAATTTGAGCTTTTCTTTCTTCAAGTAATGATTGTAGACAGTTGAACGTTATGGTTCTACATATGCTGTTTTTTAAAAATGAAATACATATTGTATGCATCCCACAATGAAATGCATGGAAACACTGACAAAACACACCTGCAGTAGCAGTGAATGCTGACACAATCTTGACATGCATGTTTCAAAGGTATTTCAAATGAAATGAAAGATGAGGTAGGAGTAAGAATCAAAAACATTTCAATAACTAATGAAATGTTTTCCACATCAACATTTTATCTTTCAAGTTTTTCAAAATTTTTTCTTTCCATTTGCCTCTTAGTTTTGTCTAACATCTACCATACTTACTTGTTGGTCAGTATTCGATATTCTCCTACTTTTGTTGACAAATCAATAATTTGATTGATCACTTCCCAACATATAGAGTAATGCTTTTGATAACGAGCTTGAGCTCTTTCAGCAGCAATTTTCTCATAACGTTCTCTTTCTTTGCAAATTTGTTCTTCATAATCAATCTTTTCTTGTTTTGCAAGAGCCTAGAATTTTTTAAAGAATAAACTTGAGATTGCAAAGAAAATGAAAGTGCAGAAATGCACAATCCTGGATAAGAAAATGAACTTGCCCATTTAAGTCAAGAAATGAAAACAGTTACACATTTTATCCTGACAGAGTTAGATAACCAGGAGATTAACACACAGAAATCTAAAAATTTCTATTCATTCTGTAAGTTCCAGTTTGTTTCCTAACTGCTATAATATAATGAAATAACAGAGAAATATATTACTTCTTTCATGGCAAATATTAAGAATGCATTCAGCGGTTGGGTGACAGGGAAACATGAAATGATCCTGTTCACTAGTCCTGAGAAACAACTATACAGATGCATTGGGTAAAGCCTTGATTCTACTGACATCCATGACAGAATTCTCATTTAGAATATGTGACAAGCAGTTTAACTTGTCAGATTCCAATATGTAACTAATTTAACATTATTGATGCCATCTGATCTTTGAGAAAGACTTTTGGGCATGGTAGTTATCTGTGGTTCCTGTGATGCCATGCTCCTTTTGGCCAGAAAACATACTTAGAAGAGATGTGTAATCAATAACTATACCTGTTGATTACACAGGATTGCAGCTGGGTTGAGGAATTTGGAACTGTTAATTTTATTCGGTAGGAGCAAAGTAAGATTGCTACTGTATCAGTAGGGCTTGCTATGGGTACCAAACTGTTGGCAGTTTTCCCCAGGATTATGAATTCTTTTAATTTATTAATCAGCCTCAGCAGCTCCAAGGTAGAAAATAGCACTCAAGAGTGAAACTTCTGTCATTGGTAAAGAAGGGATGTTAATAGGTTACATCTAAAGGAAATGAAGGACATGATTCTTAAGACCAGGTATTCTGTCATTGTCCTCTGTCATTTTGCCTCACCAGGAATGTGCCTTTTAACCTCAGCATACAGAAATGTTTCCATAGAAAGTTAAATTAGTTTGGAGGAAAAGATCAAAATTAGATTTTAAGATGCTTAGTTTCATAATTTATTAACTTGGCTGTATCTTTGAACCTTACAGTTAAAAGCAATATGTTCATTGTTAGATCACAGTGTCCTTAGAAAAAAAAAGTAAGTTTTAACAATTGAAACTTTAAATCCCACGGAGTATTTTATAAAAGGCAGGTACTGCAACAGTCCTACTCAAGGAGTAAATAATGTTTTACCGCTTCTCTATCAAGAGCTTCCTGGAACTCTTTTAGTCGTCTTTCTTCATATTGTTTTTCTCTGAAAATTCTGTTTTGCCGTAACACCTCTTTTTCATGTCGAACATGCATGAGTTGAACAGCAATCCTCCGCTCCTGCTGAGATTGTCTCATTAATCTGTAAATAAGTTGTTCCTCTCGGTAAGCCTCCTAAAGAATAAAAAATTATTAGTAYTAAACACAGCTTCTGAACTACTTCATAGAAAACTAAACACTGTCTGATACGAGAAATATGAATGGAGAACATCATTTATTTGCATATTTGACTCATAAATCTGGAACCCCATTTCCATGTATGAGGAGTGTCATTTCTGTAAACTATAYAAGAATTGTAAAACTATCGTGAATTCTACACGTCTTAATTGATGTACTCAGTAAAAATACATTTGTTCAGATTAACTTGATTTTAACTTGGATAAATCCTGTGTGCAAAGAAACTGTAGCATATTTCAAATAATTGCACCTGAACGTAAAGATATATCCCTTCCTCAAATCAATAACCAGTCATATTTTCCCTTATCTATCCCTGATCTCTGCTGATCCCCATTCTTAGCTGTACTCTGCTACACTCAGCCATACTCTGATCCTTTTTCAGTCTGTTCTTCTACAGATTTGATTTTTTTCCTTCTTTCTTGGGATTCAGGTAATTTTCCTCTCCATTCAGAAGACTGGGAATACRGGGGAGCATTCAGATGAAGGAAAAGACTTCTGGCTTTCTCTTTCAGTGTTCTCACTGGGARACAGCATAATGGACAGAACCCCATACCTGATATGAAAGTCACCCCTAACCATTTGCTTGAAATGTGGCCAGTGTGGATGGACACTTTGAAGGCTGTAGATTGTTACTTTTCAAAGCACTTTGACAAAGCATAATAGCATCTCCTCATTACTATACCTCTTTCACATGTTCCTTATTTTTCCTCTGTTCTTGGATATCTAATCTAAACTTCAAAGTTTAATCTAACCTAAAACTTCTCCCATTACTTTCACAGTCCAGAACTGCTTCTGATTTCTAAATAAAAGACCAGCTCACCATTGAATCTCCATTGCTAAACATCACTTCTACAGCAGAATTTTAAAGGAAACTTCTGCTTCCCTGGACATTCGTTCCAGATTGGCAAAACTGCTATGAAGTGCAAAATTTAAATTTAAAGACCTCAACTGAGAACTATTTTGAAGAGTTGAAATTCATTCTTCTAAGAACAGAGGACAAGGGTAAAGCATTGTTAGTATTAGTATGAAAGAAAAAAACAAAACCAAACAAAGTAGCACTTCTTTATATTATCTTTTAATCTGGTTCATTTTTTGTCATCTATTGATAACTGAGAGAGAGTAGAATATATTAAATAAATTTACCTCTAAGTGAAAACTCAAACTTTATTAGATATTGTTGTGAAAGAAACAACTCTACAAAGAGTTCTAATTGTGTGCCAGTGTCAAATAACGCAACCAAGACATCTGTAATAGCCTTCTGACAGAAAGCAACAAAACATGGCTACTTTAACTGCCATAATATTTCTAACAGAAATACAGATTTCTAATATATTTAGATCTTTAATGTTGATTTTAAGGAGGAAAGTCAGCATCTCTCAAACAAAACCCTTTCCAYATTTTTAAGTTCTTTTGCCTTTACAACTGCTGAGAATAAAGTATATTCCAAATAAATACTGGTGACCTGAAAAAACTAAGTGGTATAAATATCCCTCAACATTTTTATTTATTTTTTAGCTGAAATATAAGCCTCTGTGCTTTGCACTCCTCTTTCCTGACACTGTAACTTGTGACAGTGCAAGACAGCAGCTGAGGAACCTACAGCTTTCCACAGTGCTCTTTTGAATGTGGGACTTTGCTGAAAGCCACGTATTTGGTCTGTGTCTCCCTCCAACTCTAAGATTCTGGATGCATGATGCAGTTGGTCATTTACCTAATCAGCTCCATGTGATGGAGCAGGCCCAAGATACGGTGCTGCGCTAGAAACATGTAGAATCTAGGATGGATCTTTACATCCTAATTTAAAGAGGATTGAAAGAGCCAACCTAACCAACTGGTCATCTGTCATACTTAAACCACGAACTGTGTTGCATAAAGTAGTTAGCCCAGTGAGCATTGAAATCACTACACTTAGGTGAACACAGTCTTTATAAAGGAGATAGGAAGATGCTCCTGAAGAGCAATTCAGAGCACTCAAAGGAGATATTTACTTTGATTGACTGGGAGGGAATCTGAATATCACTCCATGTTGAGAGACATGGAACTACTGGATTGAGTCCAGTGTAGGGCTATGAAGATGATTAGAGAACTGGAACATATCCCCTATGAGGAAGGCTGCGAGAGCTGGGCCTGTTTAGCCTAAAGAAAAGAAGACTGAGAGGGGATCTTATCAATGTCTACAAATACCTTACGGGAGGGTGTCAAGAGGAGGGGGCTGAACTCTTTTCAGTAGTGCAGGACAAGAGGCAACAGGCACAAACTGAAATASAGGCAGTTCCGCCTGAACGAGAGGGGGAATTTCTTCACTGTGAGAGTGACAGAGCACTGGCACAGGTTGCCCAGAGATTTTGTGGAGTCTCTTTCTCTGGAGATATCCAAGGCCCGCCTGGATGCAACTCTGTCTAACATGCTCTAGGTGACCTTGCTTGAACAGAGGGATTGGACTAGATGATCTCCAGAGGTCCCTTCCAACCTCAGCCGTTCTCTGTGATTCCGTAATTAAATGTTTTGACATGCTCAGGAGGCCTAAAAAGAGCCAGCAGGAAATTTTTGAGGAACAGGAATATCTGAACAGGTAATTAACTCAGAGCTGCACAACTGATACATTAGGAATTGATACCAAATTCCTCATTTAAAAATGGGTTCCTATTGGATAGAGAAGGAAGCATTTTTAGCAAACCTTCATACAAACAGGAATGGTCAAAGTACTGAAACTTCCTTAGGCTGATAAATTTTGAACCTTCTAGGCCTACTAAGAGACAGGATAAAATGATAGCATCATTTTTTGATGTATCACCTTACATTAACCTCTCCTTCACAAAGGATTGTTCAGTGGCTGAAGAAATCATAAACATCATAAATGAGATGTAATCATCTAGTAATCATAGTAATCTTAGTAATCATTTAAAAAAATAGTACTGGGAAAGCATAATACACACTTTTTTCAGTTTACCTATTTGAGRCAACAGTGGCATCCAGTGGCCAAACATTATTGTCATGTTTGTGTTTCATATTGTACATTCATATATTACCACCTCATATGTATTTCTAGATTTCTATTATGTTGTTTATTTAAATATGAATGAAATAATTCTGTATATAAGGTCATAATATGTATGACCAAAACTTTTAGTTTAACATATATAAACCTATTTGGGTGGCAAGCAATAATACAGTAGTAACAATTAATTTCCCCTCCCATATCTATCTTCACAGTATATTGCTGACAGTAACTTCCTCATGACTTCTTAAATTCAAAGAGATAAAATCTAAATAGAGTATTTAAAAATAACAAGTACTTAGAAAAAATAGTTTGTCAAAAGGGTGCAGATCAAAGATTCAGTTGGGATGAAACTGTGTAACTACCAAACACTTCCAACTGCTCCCTCTGAAAATCTGACTGGTATCACCCTGTGCTCCAGATAGGGGAGTGGCATGTTATTTCAAAGCATTTTTGCTCTCAGGCCCTGACTTGTATTACAGTCTGTAGTGTGCCAAGTCTTAAAAATTAGAACAAGAGTCTGTTAGTGCAAGTTAGAGATATATGCGTGTGGATACGAGATACATAAAAGTACTCTGGAGGCATGCAGTCCATCTGAACTGACCGCATAAATGACCCACCCCATGGCCCTAAAGACTAACAAGAAAGACACAATTTTATCTAACAAATCTTTTTTGGTTCAATGGAGGGAGAGACTAATTTTCAATTAATTTGAATACTTTTAATCAGTTTTGAAAAAAAAAAAAGTACCTTCATTTATTTCCCAGTTCTCTAAGTCTTCTAGTTGCTAAACTCTCCAGAATTCCAGACAATCATGTCCTTCTCTGCTGGAACCAATCTGACTGGTAGCACACACTAGCATCTCCTTTATCTCAAACTAGCAAAGTCCATACTGTGACTGCCTCCTGGACAGCACTGGCTGGCTTAGAGGTACACCCATGAGTGTTCCTGATGCCACATGGCCACCAGCTGATAGCCATAGCTCTCTSAACCATTAATCCAGGCTGCTGGGGCTGCAATAGCTGACAGTAGGGAAAGAGTAAATGTTGAGACTGCACTGATTTAACACAACTGAGTGGTCAAACTTCTCCATGGCCTGTGCATATCAACAGGCAAATCATCCAAAATCTCCTCGGTGAGAGCTTGGAAACAGAATACATGGATAGATGGAGTCTTGATCTGAGCCAATACAGTTGTTCTTACTTTTTCACATGATACAGGTCTGAGAGAAATATTAATCTAATTCCTATGCGCCCTAACCCAACAAACTTATAATTTATTCTTAACAACTTCAAAAACCTCTCTGAACAACACATGCCAATGTTTTAAATAATTTCAGTTTCATACTTCTTTGTTTAGAGATGGAGCACACTTTAAGTGCCAGGGGACAGCAGGGGAGACAGCATCAGCTATACTGGGCTCTATGTATCTTAACTAAGCTARAGCCTCACACTGTCATACAATAAAAGATACTGAGAAATCACAGAAAAAAAAGTAAGGTTCTGCTGGATGTCATTATCATTACAGAGAGAAAGATGTGTGAAGTCAGTAATTTAAGAGCCGCTTGTGAGTAAGGAGTGTCTCAGGAGCAATTGCAAAAGCCTCATGCTTTACAATACAGGACAGAATTGAAATGGAATAACCTGTAAAATCCATTTCTAGACATAACACAGCCATCATCCAAAGACACTTCTTCTATCCCATAACACATCATCAACCAAAGCTCTAATCTGCAAAATAAGTGTTTTGCTTCTTCATATTACCCTGCACAAACCATTTCAGAATTCATCTAGTCCAGCTCTAATACTTTATATTACTCATCTGCAAATGGAGTAAGGTTTTCAATTGCTTAATACTACATTTAATAATTTTTAAGTAGTACTTTCGTCAGACCAAGTACACATTTCAATAGTTAAAAGTTAACTTTCTTTTATTCTTTTGGGAAAAATTAGGAGGCGGGTCTTCAGCTGATTTTAAATGTTTTAGCTCTGCTGCCTTCAAATGAACCTTTATTATTTATAAGGATGAAGTCCGACACTTAAGGTCGTCAGGGAAATAATGGACAACCTTCCATATTTTCCAAGGAAATATAATGGCCAGTATAAAATCAATTTTCAGAGATAAAGTGTATATACTTTAGTTTTCCCCCTCCAAATTTTATTCAATCCTTCAAAAATTGTATTGTTTTATCATTATAAGCAAACATTTAGATTACTAATTGTGYATGGGTTTTTTACATGTCAGCATACATTTTTTTACCTCTTGTGCTTCATGTGCTATTAACTGTTCCATTAGCATTCTTCGTCGTCTCTTCTCTCGTTGCTCTCTAGCAAATGTATCTTCCTCCAAACGTTTTTGAATTTTCCTTATATATTCATCATCTGAATAAATATTTAACAGTTCAGTAGTCTGTGCTGTAGTTTCTAGGGTCGCTGTATGCAACTTCTGTGTTTGCAATGATTTTTCTATATCACTGACCAAAAAGATTAAATAGCAAAAGAACACTCACTTATTTTATAGAAATGGTAATTCTTAGAGTGTTTTCATATAGATTTAGTGGTGTGCAACACTGACAAACACACAGTGGAATTATATYGGCCTGCACTTTTTGTGAGTGCTGTGGTTATGTTCTTGATGCCCTTGTGCCCCATAATTACCACTTAGTCCTGAGGATGTCTCCAGCACTGACTGGAGCCAACTGTCAATCAGTTCAGTGGCCAACATTTAGTATTATAGAAACTGAACTCTGTAGAAGTAGAAAATTAGGATGGCTTGCAGAATATCAAAGAAAGATGGGTTACTCTTCAAAATGCCCATTCTCTCTGAGCACACTTTTGCAAAATTATTACTCAGAGTTTTTTTTCATGTCAAAGTATCAGTAGGAGTATGCTATGAGTGCCATGTTTTCTGAGTATGGCATATGTATCACTAAAGGAGGCAGAATGGCTATTACTTCTAAGTATCAACAAATGAATTAACATACAGACAGAATTACTCAAAGGAGAAAGACAGGTTGCTTTTCTCTATTCTTCTTTGAAATGCTTTACCTTTGTATACGCATCCATAACCACTCTTCTGCCTCTACAGGTCTAATTGATCTTACAGATTCAGTGTCTGAAATGAACTGGTAAGAAAAGACGTATTTTGCGTCCTTTACTACTGCATGTATGGCAAAAAGGAGAGCAAGAAGGTTTAGCCACCCCTGCTACTACTACAGATAAGATACAAACACTGTAACACTGCTGGAGCTGGAATACTTGCAGTACAAGTGGGCATACATACAATCACTTAAAAGAAAATCACAGTTCGAACTAAGCAAGCCATGACATTTTCTCCAAGTAGTACGTATTTTACATATATAGTGAGTACCTGGAATAGGATCCTGTCTAAGCTTAACAATGTAATATCTGAATATTACCTATCAGTGACTTGGCTCCTGAGTGCTGCTGTGGTATTTTCCGTCACAGACTTCTCAAACTTTTTAATTTCCTTGTATGTGTCCTGAAGAAATCATATGAAATTTAATGTTTCTTTTCTCTCCACAAAACATTATAAAAAAGTTCAAGTATCTATTCACAGAGTAAGTACTAGGTAAAGATTTTTATGCCATGATAGTACAACAGAAAAGATTGCACTGAAAATATATTAAAATGTGTATTATATACCAGGACAAAAGGCAAGACTATTTTCTTCTCTTAACTTTCATTTCCTTGCATTTCTGCCTTTTCCTAGCTATAACTATATTTAACAGACAGAAAATCCTAACTTTTTGCACATGTCCATTCTGTAAGATGGTTTTGACTTTACATGGGACGCTAGTGGTTTATGTAATTCCTATCATTGAGGGATTCTGAAACAAATTATTCTAGACTATGTCCTGCTTTAGATTTAGTAGCTTGATAATTACTATGATAATTAGTCAAGCAATTATCATCCTACACTGYATGTAAAATGCATCTGATTGGGTTGTAAAGTACTAAAAGCCGGTAATATTTGGAACCCTAATTACAACATGATCCAAAATCTACAARATTATTCCCCAAGTACTGCTCAGCACTGTATCACATAGAATATTTTTTTGGATTGCTACACTGCCACCATCTCTTAATTTGATCTGGAACAATAACCAATTTCAAATTTTACTAACATTTTTGATATAGCAGACCTTTTTAAAGTATGTTGCAGAAGAGCTCATATGTTATTGTGCAAAAGTTCATCATTCACAAATGACACGGGAAAACTAATGCTTTGATTCCTGATGTATTCTGGTCAGTAGACTAGAAGCTAAAATATTATCAGCAATTAAATTAGTATCTGATCCCATGTTATTTATTTGGTAGTAACTTTCTTTCACGTCAAAGCAAATTTTCTGTATCTAACAAAAGCAGAATCACACGAATCACACTACAGATTATTGGTATTTTGCCCAATTTTCACTGCTTGAGTCCRCTATATAATTTCAACAGTTATATCAGCAGTTGCTGGTTGGTACATCCTCAATGTTTRTAACTGTAAATGCTCCCAGTACATCATGTAATTTCCAAGCTCATATAATTATATTAAAAGAATAAAAGTGATAGTTACCTCTGCTTCTTTTTTCTTCTTTAACAATTTTTTGGCTTCAATAGCTTTTATAGTATGGGGTGGTGGTGGTTTGGGAATCTGTAGAATGGCTGCTTGAATCCTGGCCATTATTTCATTTTGTCTCCTTCTTCCTATGCGATGCTGAATATTTAACATCACATGTTCAGACACTTGAGTTGAAACAAAATAATATTACTCTAATACACTACCAACCTACCTATGGAAGTAAATGTAATTAATCAATAAGGAAAAAAAATCTTCTAGGGAGAAAGTAAAAGAACAAATCAAGCCTGAGGCCTGAGCAAATGACATTTTTAAAAGTGGATCATTAAAATATCATGAAAGCAAAGAATCTTTTTTTCTTTGTCTGCAATGAAATATTATCTTAAGAATATTCCAAGCCACTTTACATATAAATTTGTATTTTTACATCAAGGCATTCATGTTGTAAAACACATTTGAAATTAAATTATTATTCTATGTTCTGAGTAACTTGACAGCTCTGCAATATGTTACTATATGTTCTCAACATTTGAGGATGAAGATATATTTTTCAAGTACCAATATCAGAAAATGGTACATCTATAGAGGCTATGTTTGCAATAATAAATAGTGCAGTGCAATAGAAGCTGATCCGTGATGAAAAACAGTTTGTGCTCTATGCCAAGATTGCATTTAAGGTGTTGTATTAAATGCTAACTCTAGCCTGGTAGCTGTTTCAGGTAATAAGTCAACACGGAAACTGAGGAAGAGGCATAGCATTAGGCAATACTGCTGCTGAACATTGAGTCTCAGATGATCAAGAAAGGGTAGGCATCTAAATGACACCATTAAGTGACACTGCACTAGATATCTAAGCAGGTAAAGGACAAAGTTGAGTAGAAAAAAAGGCTTTTCTACAAAGAGTCAAAGAAAACTAAAAAACAAATAAATACCAATTCTA
This sequence comes from Rhea americana, assembly GCF_003343005.1. NCBI lineage: Eukaryota > Metazoa > Chordata > Aves > Rheiformes > Rheidae > Rhea > Rhea americana. Next base: position 1,710,590 of record NW_028185372.1, on the reverse strand, counting down.
TCAAACAGAATTAAAAAAAAATATTTATTTTGAAAATGTTTCAGATATTGCTCATATTTTCTTCTCCATATATGAAGGTACATTTTTGATCTTGTTCTTAGAGTGGCCATAAGAAGAGCTTAATAACAACAGCAAGATTCTTTAGCAAGAGATCCTTCCTCTTAACTAGCCATCCAAAATGTTATTCAAATTGATCAATTTTATTTTCATTGTAATTCAACACTCTCTGACTAGGCAGCCAACTCATGTATATAAAAAGCAGCCTGTATTTTGGATGTATACGACCTTATCCTGAGAAATTAGTACTTCTTTTTAACTTTATCCGAACAACTACACAAAGCTACAAGATGTACTGAGGCCATACCACTAGAGGTACCCTTCCCTTTGTCTTTTTCTTTAGCCTAAGCAATACTTCATCTTTTCTTCAAAAATGAAGAATGTCACAAACCTCTTTTACAAGAACACTAAACCACACAGTTATAAAAGTGCACTTTGTCTTCAAATCTATCAAGAGTTTTCATGCATGACAATATGCAAACACTCTAAAGTTAACGATGTTATTTTAAAATATTGTTTTAGAGTGTCTTATGTACAGTATGTACCTAAATGCTTGCCAATAGTATTCTTTTTTTGTTTTTCTATAAACATGTGATCAGGCAGCACAGACTCACACTAGCTCTAAATAACTTATTAGGTAATTGAACTTAAAAATATACTTCTTCAGAAGTTACTTCATACAAAGTAAATAGTCACCTTTTCAATGTCTTGGGCTCTTTGTTCCTCTYGGAGTTTTTGAATTTTCTGTTGTTCTGCAATATGCATACGAGCTATTTTATTTTCTATTGCCTTAGATTTCATTTCAAAATGCTCTGAAACTTGCTGCAGCTGCAAATCAGTCTGACGTGGCATTAAATTTTTCAGACGCTAAAATTAAATTTCAAGACAATYGAGAGTCAGAAACAGTAAGAAACATGCATTTAGATAATTTTGTAACAGACATTTGAACTGAGACTTTGAAACAAGGTCCTGAGCAATCTACCCTAGTTTATCTTGCTTTTATGAGATGGGGTCAGACTAATGATCTCCAGAGGTTTCTTCCAACCTCAGCTATTCTATGATTCAAATGGCATTCTGAACATATCTATTGACAGGAGTTAGTCTCGGTTGTTCCAATTGCTTTAAGCTATCCATACATATCCCTATATACATTTTGACTGATTGGTGCTGCTCCTGCATGTGTTAGTAAACTTTCTATTTATAGACTACATGCCAGGATACATGCCAGAAAAAGAGAAACTTCACCCAGCTAAATTTGATTTGTGATGTATAGCTTTGTAAAGAATGCTCATCTTGATAACAAATTACTGTCTATACTTGCTCAACAATATCATTGAATCAGGAAGAATCTTCTTAACAGTCCACTACACAGACACTCTCTTCAATTTTTTTCATCTTTGCTTTATATACCTACATYGCAGGCTACAGCATAGCATGAAGATATGGAGAGATGTGTAACAGAAGGAATCAAACCACTGGGGCACAAAGCTCAACATAGACTTGTCTATTTCCCCTATTTACTTCTTTACTTACTTACTTCTAGCTTGTTACCTAGACTGCAATGCAGTCTGCAATCTGTAAGACAGCAGCTGCTGAGCATACTGTATTGTACTGCTACACATACTGTACAGAAAGCTCACAAACAGAGAAGGCAACACAGAATGAGCCAAAGCAAAAGAACACAAAACATAGATACTCATTATCCTCGTGAGTCACAGATAGACACAGAGATAACATGGCCTATCTCCAACATACAGTAAAAGACTGCATCTTTTCCATATAGGTATTGTGTTTAGAACAGAAGATTAAAAAATATGCAGAAGGCAAACATGCAAACTGCTTAAGAGGCTTAAGAGCATACACAGGTATGCTACCTTTCTTTCTATATATATTTATATGAAATATGAACACTTCATTACCTCTCGATATAAAACACTTTCAATAGACTTGAGCTTTGCAGGTGCTGCAGGTCTCATTGCTTCCATGGCTACTCCAGTGAGCTTTGCCTTTCTCTTTTTTTCTAAAGCAATATACAACTGATATAAAAGCTTTGTTGCAGCCCCATGCTGTCCCGTCATGATGTCTTGGGCCACATTCTCATTAAATTGTACACCAAGGAGTTGAAGGGTTGGCTCCAGGCGAGAAAAATTGTTAAGTTTTGCATTTGCAACCCTATATGATTAAAAAAACAAAAAACAAACAAAACTCAGAACATAAACTTACATTCAAGACCAATTTTATGCAGTAAGCATGGTCATTACATTCATCTCATATCAAGACAAGTGGTGGCAGGGGAAAAGACTTTCTTAAAGTGACATGATACACACTTTGGCTTAGGTTGTACACTGTAGTACATGCAACTGATTGATCTGCTAGGCATAACTTTGGGGGAAGAAAGAGAAGCCACATTGGGCTATATATAATAAACYTTAATACACACACAAAAAAGTGCATCTGATAGCAGAAGGTAACCTTCAATTACAGCTAAAAGTAAAAGTATACCATCCACAAAAAATACAAGGAATGAGACTGAAGTTTCTGAATCAACCCAGCTGAGCTCTAATCAGTCAAAATATAGGATATTTTTAAAAAGACTACATGGTTTACTAACCCTTACAAAACCTTGTCACATGTCTTCTCCAATAARAAGAATTTGATTCATCAGTTAGAGTAGATATTGACAGCAAAGAAGGCTATGATTCAGAACTGAAATGGTCAACACAAATTAATGCTTCACTTGATACATAGATTTTCCTGTGGAAGCACTCTAGGTCAGTAGAAATACAGGCCCCAAAAGAACAAATTATTGATATTTCATGATTAGCACATTATTAAATTTCATCCAACAAATCCATAACTTCTAGCTGGGTCCGGACATCATRCTTTCCAAATATACTCTATCACTTGATTTCCTGATAGTTTCTTTACAGAAACCAACAAGCTTCTGAAATCACCTGAGCTATAGCATAATTCTACAAAAATGTTCAATTTTAACTTAAGATCTTGTAACTCAGAATTCACTCTCCTTCTAGATAAAACATTCTAGTAGCTCACTGTAAAAGTCCATGGCTCATTTCTTGTATGATTTTACTTAATTGCAGCTTACATCACTTTACAGAACACTTTCTTGTGTTTGGSCTTTGATTGAGGATTAAGGCATTCCTCTTGCTCTTCCTGAGCAAGTCTCATAATTGCTTCAAACCTCCTCTTCTGCCCCACCAAAGCACTCTAGGCTTTCAGCTGGAAACAAAAGTTCAAAGCACCATTTTATCAGGAATAGTTCACAGACATCACTGGAAGTTGCTACAGCATGTTAGAAGGTAGCTYGTGAAGCTATCCTTTCCCAGCAGCAGCAGAAACCCTGAATTTGCTCAAAGAGTTCCCACAAATCCAACAGTGATCCCAGAAGTTCCCAAGAGATCTAGAAGATTTAGAAACAGAGGCCATAAACTGCTGTGCAAACTGCTGGGTCTGTTGGCTGCTTCTGTTAGCTGCCCTCAAGCTCCTACAAGTCGGCTGGGCTTAGATATGAAAGAGTTTAAATAGAAGACAAAAGAAAATAAAGTGCAAAGAACATCAAAAAGAGGCCATACTGCCCTGCACACTTGATATATATGTGCACCAAGGTCTATCTTTTGCAGAAATGGAGTATAAGYCAGGGAACCCTGTGAACTGCATCATGAACATGCCAATGCCACCAAATCTGTAGAGGATTTTCCCCCTTCACTGTGGATACACCAGCTTTATTTGTAAACTTATAAATTCCTAATATAGTCTTCCATCACAGCCTCACTCAGAGCCTCACAATGCATTGCCACCAATTTCATTTAAGAAATGCTGCAGTGGTCACCATCACATTGTACTTCCAGGTACCTCACTGGGACAGTAACATCATCTCCAGTCTTGCAGACATCCTGAAGGGCTTGTTTGGCTTTTGGTCTAGCATGGTACTATCTTCTTAGTTACAACCAAAATGTGTAATTTTTTTTTGAAATAATATGATCAAACCCTTTGGAAACATGCAGTTAATCAGTGTACTTAATAAAACTGACTTTTGACTTATTGGTAACTGTATCAAATCATGAAAAATTCTAGATGATTTTCCCACCCTGCATTAATAAATCCTAACTGAACAATAAACATTTTGTCCAATTTCTTTAAGAGACATATTATCCATGTGTGCTAACCTGCTCTGTGAAAATTGATTAAAGTCATCCTGAAGTTCGTATTTGTGCAGAAGTTCTCCTAGGAGGTAGCCCGTAGAAAATTCTTCTGATAATGATCCTGGAACTAAGTTGGTTTTGTTAAAAAAAAAAAAAAAACTTAAAATAATTCATACATTAATTTTAATACAACCCATTATTATTTTTATACTGACACTTGTAAATTAAAACCAAACTTTACTAAATACTTTTTCCATGGAAAGTAAATACTTTTTCTATGGAAAGTTCCTCCCTCCTTGTGGAAGGAATGCTTCTACAGAGCTAGCACCAGGCTTGCCATTCCGAGGAAAGCACTGCTCTGCATACGTATCGAAATACGCTTATCCTCTGAGCTTCTTAATAGCAGGGGAAGGCTGAGCTCCTCGTACATCTTGAGCCCACTCCACTTAGAGGAGAATTATCACCATCTTTACCTCAAAAATCACTATCTTGCACTTGTAGATTAAAAGGGGAGAGATCATTTGCAGACCAGCCGGAACCAGCCCCGCGCCCCCACCCCGGGCTGACGGGCGAGCCTGCTGCGCCGTCCCGCGCCACGCGCGAGCCCACGCCCCCTCCCGCTGAGGCAGGGCCCCCACGCACCCACGCTCCGCGAGAGCTTCACCACCTCGTTCAGCCACTCGCACAAAATCTCCGACATGACGGGGGCGAAGGGAGGGGGGCGGCGGCGGCGGCGGCGGTGGCAACGGCCCAACCGGCCCTCGCGAGCGCCCAGCACCGCGTCCCGTTGCCACGACGACCGGGGCGCGCGCATGCGCGGAGCAGGCCCGAACACATCCCCGCCCACAGCCGCCGCCGGGCTCCTCCGGGAAGGCGGCTCATGCGCCCTGGGAGGGGCGGGGTCTCGGGGGTGGCCGCGGCGGGCCGGGGCGGGGCGGGGCCAGGCGAGGTGAGCGCGCGGCGGTGCGCGCGTGCCCGCCTGCGCGGCCGCAGCCGTTGGCGCGGCGCGCGCCCGCCTCTGCGGCGGCCGTTGGACGCGGAGCGGGCGAGGCGGGCGCCGACCGTGCTCCCCGTCCCCGGCGCTGAGGTGGGGCGGCTGAGCGCAAGGGAGCTTGTAGCGGGGGGACTGCAGGAGCCTTGTAGCCACAGGTGGTCCCGTTAGCGCCTCTCATTTAACGTCCGGATAGATACTCCCGTGTTCCTTGTCGCTATTGTCGGCTTCGGCTGGCCGTCTCTGCAGTGCTCCGTGTGGCCCTGGCCACRTCCTTCTGGCTGCTGGGCTGCGTGTCTAGCTGCTTGTGTAATACCTGTTTCAGTCTCTACTACCCCATTCCAGCCCTGTCTTGCTCAGTGCCCGAACTACTATTGCTTTRTAATGGAGGCTCTAGAGCAGGAAACTACAGGGGCTGAAAAATAATCTGGCAGGAGAAAAAAGGGAAAATTAATCTGGAGCGGTTCTCCCATGTTGGTCCATTCGACAGTACAAATTACAGAGCTGACACAATGTGAAAGGGGGAGAGCAAAAGCTCCTGAAAAAAGCCATGCGAATTTAAATGCACATTACACATTTCTAGTATGTTTTTCCACATTAGTGTATCTGTAAGAAGACTCACAAGCATCTTGTGCCAATACAAGCTTGTGCAACTGTATGATAAGCTGGCTTGGGTATCTGAGTTTGGTTTGAAATAAGCATTGATTGATTTTTGTTTTTTCTTTATTTTTACTAGGTCATCTTAGTCTTCTGTACTTCTCCAGCTTTCTGTATGTTTAGCTGCAGAAACAGGTAATGTATGATTGGAAGGAAGGGGCTTTGAGGTAGGAACAAATGGGTCCTGCTACTGAATGAAGCGTGAAGCAGTTATGATCAACCTTSCCCCCACAGTCCAGAATGATTCAGTGTCAAAAAAGTCAATGTATGTGTATACATACAGTTCAGAAAAGAAGGTAATTGCATTGTCGTATGTGGCACTGGGGTGAATGACTTGAAATTTTGAAAAGTGTGTTAGCAAAATGCAGACTATATAGAAAAGCATTACATCTGGAAAATCTACTGTATACCGCTGAAATTTAAATTGGCCTGTCACTTTTTCCAGAAAGTGTCTAAAGATTATTTAATTAATTTTAAAGTACCTTTCCAATACACAGACAAGCAATAAACTAATAGTGATTTTCACAAGTGACAATGATTCATACTCGACACAAATATCTTGAATATTGTGGATTCAGTATCCCTAAAAATCTTCAAAATAAGTTGCTGTGCCTTCATGGAGGGTGTACTTTAAATCAGAACAAATTGCTGAGTTTTGTAAGAGTAAATGTATAACTGAACAGTCATTTGTAACATGAGAAGGTCATTGTAGAACTAGTGGCATAAGAACAAATCAAGTAACAAAAAGTTCAAGAGTGGAGAAGTATTTAGTATGGCTAATTTTATTTTAAAATAACTGGCTATTCTGTGTGCAGAGATGGAGGTAATAAAATCTTGATCAGATGAGCATGAATTATGAGCGAGATGTGGAATCTCATAGATTTAAATTCAGTAGTAGCTTGCTATTTCATCTAAGGATCTCTTTGCTCTTAACAAGTTAATGTAGTTTTCTTATACAGTTCTGACTAGTGATGTAGTAACCTATTTTTACTTCTTTTTTTTTCCCTGAATTTAAGAATTAGGAAAGATGTCTGTGTTCTGCACTGTGAAAGCTGAGTCCTCAGAGTGTTTAAAGGAAGATACTTACAGACAAGAAGTAAGGTAACTGTTTTTCTAATTCTGCACTTCCTGAAAACACCAACATTTTCTAAGAAGATAATTGTTTCTTCTGTGAATTTTATATTTCACTACTTAGGATGCCAGTGGGAGGGTCATGGAAATTCCAAACTGGTTTCCCAAGGGAGATCATATGTTGGGTAATGTGCTTTTTAGACACTAATACTGGGCTGTAGAATGCATCTGTTTTTTTTTTTTTTTTTTTTACCAAAAACTATATTGTTATTATCTTCCTGCATTCTCCTTTGGACTTGATTTGAGAGAGGAGAGAATTGTCAGTAGGTTGTATTTATATTTAAAGGAATAGAAGACATCAAAGAGTAATCTGTTGAACACAGACAGAAATTCTATCATGGATTAGCTATTATATTTCATTCCTTTTAGCCTCTTGACATAAATTGCACGTATGAAAAACAAAGAAGAGCCTATGATATAGTCAAGACTACAGTTTTTGTGGATATTAGTTTGGAATCACATGGACATAGTAGTAGTATGCACAAAGAATAAAAGGGCAAGGATTCATTTTTTAAAGTTATCGGTAAACTTTAGTCCTCTTCACAAAAGAGCATTCAAAATCCTTTAAAGGTTCAAGACTCTATAGTGATGGAGGTGCTCCCCACAGAATATTCTCCTGGCCACCAGTGATTGTGGCTCAAGGATTTTCTGTACCTAGATAAGGGTGCAAATTGTGACTGTACCTTGCAAGTACTCCAAAAATTCCCCACTTTGTCTGTAGAACAAATGCTTGCAATGCTAATGTGCCTATATACAATATATATCAAAGAACTGCAGTTACTGCTAAGTAACCTCGTTATATTTTAAACAAGTTTGTCACTTCTGTTCAAATACTGATGAGACTGTATGAGTCTGGAAAATTCCYGGTACGCAGTGTTCAAGAAAAATATTGCAACTATTGTTTTCTGTACAGAAAAAATGAATTATCAATATATAAATACATTTTGAATAGACCTCAGTAAACTACTGGGAAAGATTAAGGCAAAGGAGCAGTAGAGTTCTGAGGTTATAAAGATTAAACAGGGCAAAATGCTTCCCATATGAAGAACAAACTTATTCTTATGACTGGCTGATGTTCTATTTATTTTCCAAATTAATAACCAAGTAAGGAAGAAGATAATTTAGCCAGTCCCACAGAACCATAGCTCACTTGCTGCCTCTAAGACAATATGGTTCAGTTTAGCCAAGTTAGAACACCACTGCATTTAAACCTTATTTGCCGAGGTTCAAAGAATTCTTCAGCTTCAAACCAGACATTCAGTGTTTCCAGGGTGACATGTTTGTTAGGAGTTGTCAGTAGTGGATAAGGTTTGAAATAGGTTTGAAACATTGATGCTATTTGGTTTGGTTGTAAAGTTTGAGACTTACTAAAGCATTTTTTTTAAGTGTATACAAACACTGACATTAATGAAAATGAAGAGATTCTGTGGCTTCAAGATAGGAAATGTTGCTCAACTGTTTCATTAGCAAAGGAACACATTATATAGTTATATAGAAAGTATCTAGTTAAAAACATGATAAAAACAGCTGAATGTAAGCAATGGAAGTAAAGAACCAATCCRCGTAGCAGACTGAAAATTCACATAAGCAGACAAACTGGAAGGCTTATTAAAACGGGTCTGAATAATGAGGACATGTCTTAAGGACACAGTAAGTTACTAGGGAAGTTAGAGATGAACGTGTAGATACAGGTTTAAGCAAGTCTATAAAAGATACACTTTTTCATCAACGACCTGAATGAGGGGACAGAGTGCATCCTCTGCAAGTTTGCTGATGACATCAAGCTGGGAGGAGTGGCTGTCACACCTGAGGGCTGTGCTGCCRTTCAGAGAGACCTGGACAGGCTGGAGAGCTGGGCAGAGAGGAACCTCGTGMGGTTCAACAAGGGCAAGAGCAGAGTCCTGCACCTAGGGAGAAATAACCTTAGGCACCAGTACAAGCTGGGGGCTGACCTTCTGGAGAGCAGCTCTGCAGAGAAAGACCTGGGAGTGCTGGTGGATGACAAATTGACCATGAGCCAGCAAAGTGCCCTTGTGGCCAAGAAGGCCATTGGTCTCCTGGGGTGCATTGTAAAGAGTGTTGCCAGCAGGTCGAGGGAGGTGATGCTGCCCCTCTACTCAGCCCTGGTGAGGCCTCATGTGGAGTACTGTG
>NW_028185372.1:1697809-1701011 GCF_003343005.1 Rhea americana | reverse complement strand
TACCATGCTCTAGGTGACCCTGCTGAGCGGGGATGTTGGACTAGATGATCTCCAGAGGTCCCTTCCAACCTTACTGATTCTACGATAACATAACAAAGGAATTGAGAATTAATGGCATTTTTATGTTAAAGATCCCTGAACTGATAAATCCATTTTTAAGCACTTCATTGACCTTAATAGTTTCTTCTCTGTTTTAATAGCAAATTTTCCTTTAATACCTGTATGCTAGATTTATTCCATCAGAAAGGGGAAGATTCTGGGATGCAGTAGGGCAGGGCTTAAAGATTGAAGATTAGAGGCTGGAACTGAATAAGCATTCATAAAGGAATGCAGTGGCACAAATAGCTAGTCAGGAAGAAGAGGGTTACATCAGGGATGGAACGGAAGGTATCATGGGAAGAGAAATCATCTTTGTTCTAAAGCTTGAGTGGAACCTCAAGATTCTGACTCACTGTTTCTTCTACCATCAAAAGTAGTATGCAAAACACACTAGAACAGGATGTTTTCAGTCACTCCTAGTAACTGTCCACATCCACACACACGTATCGGTATCATAATTTAATGTGGTCAGAACTCAAATTACACACACTTTTCCTTGTAGTCATTTCTCTTACAACCACAGAATGGACATGCACTTGGTGTGAATGGATGAAAGTTGTTCAGTTGCTTTTTCAAATTCTCTATAATGATCTGTCGTAAAAAAAAGGGAAGCTACTTAGTAAGTAAGGTGCAGATGGTTTATTTTTGATGTGCATAGTTGAATTTGGTCTCTGGCATAGTGGTTCTATGACATACAAATAGAGTTACTGAAACCAGAGTTTTCCAACCAATTATAAATTATGCCTTTATCATTGTATGGGTGCATTATTTATATACAATGGCCCGACATATTTTCAGTAGTGTTGGGTAAATGAGTCATAAGGTCTCATCATTTAATATTTTATCTTCATCATTCCAGAAGTGCTCATTAACTGGGCATCATTTGTCTTATCTCCTTTCACTATAGCTTTTGTCTAGCATTATTAAAGAATGGTTGTAATGTAACTGGGATCCTTTTAGCTGCTGCTGAAATACAAATGCTCTTTCTCGTAGAAATAGGACAGCTATTGTGCACTAATAATAATGTTCAATTCTATTTTTAAGGTATAAAATGAAGAATAGTGTGTCTATTCTGGAGTGCAGAGGGAATGCAAGTATCCACAATGTAACTAAGTGATTTGGAATTTGGCTGGAATCCTTGCACCTAATTCTAGTACTTGAAAAAGCTTCGATATTAATTTTTTCTTATTATATTGAATGAAAACATTGGCCAAGCATACTGTATACTGGAAATGTTCTTAGTAGAACATTAGTTTTTCACAATTGTTCTTTAATCCACAGTTGTTATCTAATTAGGGTAAAACTTATGATGTGAATAGTCAAGAAAAATTAAATTGATGTTGCTGTAGCTGGAGAAAAAAGAGAGACTGTGCTAAAGTGTTCAGTTGCTCCTTTTAATAATGAATGCATGATGACTCATGGCATTATAATGCTGATATACAGAATTAAATTTTATAAGTAGTCTTTCTTTTCTGCAGTAACCATTTGTCTTTTCATGAGATGTGGTATCTGATCTTATGCCAGAATAAGTTTGTGCTCAGGCTGATTCCAATAGATGTGTGKTTTTTTTCTTCTTGGACAACAGATTTGCTCATAATAGTACAGATAGTGTTGTGCTTGTGTTTAATAACTACTAAAATACAGTTTTGTTTAAGCATTTCTTATTCATAAAAATTTCCCTCCTGATTACATGAAATCTGACTAGAAGATTTTAATGGGAATGAAATTTCTGCCTTAAAATAAATGAAATTCTGAAAGGAAGTTTAAATTAATACAGAATGAATGAACAGAGGAATTAGTAAAAGATGCAGAAAAGGCAGCCAACAGTTCATGCTTTAGTCCTTTAACTTAATTAAAAATTTTATTAGAAAATACTCTACTCAATCTTTATTTTGAGATGTGGCACAAGTTAGCATTTTAAAGAAATAGAGGAAATTAGAGCAGTTAGGGACTTCTGTGAGTTAGGGACTTCTGGGGGAAGGGCTCCCTTACAGTAACTGATGGATCAGTTCAAATCATGAAACAACATGGAATGTTCTATATTCATCCCACCAGTAAGAATTTAAGATAGTGTGCTACTTTGCCTCTGWTTTTCTATAGCTATCCTGCTGTTTAGTCTCATGTCCAGCTCTTTCTGCTTTATTAATTCTTATTCTCTTCCATAATCAGAATTATTCTAATCCATATATTCCCATTTATTTTCTTTTTCATAATTCTGAAGTCTTCACATACAATGTGCCTTTCTTCTAATTTTCATCAACTACCCTAGTCATTTCCTAGCATCATTCATGTGCATATTTTGTTTTCAGAGTATTTTATGGACATTCTGAATCATGTATGATATTCAAATTTTATACTTTATCAACTCCAGTCATTCTCTTTTCTCTCCATTTTCCAGTGTGCTCGTAGAAACAGTCTCAAGAGTTCTTTCTTAGGTTCAGTTGCAAGAGTCATCTCCAGACATACRGAAGAAAAGAAGGTGATCAGGAGTAGCCAGCATGGATTCACCAAGGGGAAATCCTGCTGAACCAATCTGATAGCCTTCTGTGATGGAATGACTGGCTGGATAGATGAGGGGAGAGCAGTGGACATTGCGTACCTTGACTTCAGCAAGGCTTTTGACACTGTCTCCCATAACATCCTCCTAGAGAAGCTCAGGAAGTGTGGGTTAGACAAGTGGACAGTGAGGTGGATTGAGAACTCGCTGAAAGGCAAAGCTGAGAGGGTTGTCATCAGTAGCGTGGAGTCTAGTTCGAGGCCTGTGGCTAGTGGCGTCCCCCAGGGCTCAGTACTGGGTCCCATCCTGTTCAACTTTTTCATCAGTGACCTGGATGAGGGGACAGAGTGCCTCCTCTGCAAGTTTGCTGATGATACCAAGCTGGGAGGAGTGGCTGACACACCTGAGGGCTGTGCTACCATACTGTGCTGGTGGATGACAAGTTGGCCATGAGCCAGCAATGTGCCCTTGTGGCCAAGAAGGCCAATGATCTCCTGGGGTGCATTAGGAAGATATTGCCAGCAGGTCGAGGGAGGTGATGCTGCCCCTCTACTCAGCCCTGGTGAGGCCTCATGTGGAGTACTGTGTCCAGTTCGGGCTCCGCAG
>NW_028185372.1:1634289-1697349 GCF_003343005.1 Rhea americana | reverse complement strand
GCCTGGATGGAACTCTGTCTACCATGCTCTAGGTGACCCTGCTGAGCGGGGATGTTGGACTAGATGATCTCCAGAGGTCCCTTCCAACCTTACTGGTGCTATGATTCTGTGATTCTTGAAGAGTGTGCACCTTCTGGCCATTTGAGTCATGTGGATGTAGGCCAAAAAATGCTTCGGTTGTTCCTTTTGTACAAGTAATCTGTAACTCATGTGGTGTGCAGATGTTTGGCGTATGCCTATGTAGACAATTTAGTGTTTTTGCAAATTATAGTTTTGAACTCCCTTCCCTGAAGGGATGGTAGATGTCRTCTTCTGTCACAAAGAAGTGTTGTATGAATGAAATTTAAAGTGGAAATTGAGCAAAATCGTGACTGGAGCGTCAAGTATGCACAAAACCGGCTGGTAAATATGTCAGTTTTTAGAAAAGTAATGTTAAACAGAGGATTGTATCTTGGGAAGCCTTTGATCAAGTATATGCAAATTTGCATAATTATGCCTATGTTCACATTGTATATTGTGCCTTTGCCTTAGTCTGAACCTATGATATAAATTCTGATTTATCTTATGCAATTTATATTCGAAGTCTGGCATGTCCTTTTTGTTGCTAGGTTTCAGAAGCTACTTGCACTCCCTAGAATCAGCTACCTTTTYGTATGCTTATCCTTTTATGCAGAAAGAATGCTTCCAAAGAAATAATTACCAGTCATAAGTTCCTTTTTAGCAGCACACTAACAGCATTTGTTGGATAGATAGAATCACTAACCGTATCCACAATGCACCATTTTCTTTCTACCTCTTGTGAAAAGTGCACTGGTGATAGTGGTTTGAAGTAGTGATACTCCATTTAAGTATGTACTTGGATAGGTCTGTCTTTACTGACAGGAAAGAGATGATGTGTCACATCACTCTTTCTGTCTTCTTTTTGCTGAGAAATTCTGACAATAAAGGTAGTTCTATCCTTCCTGTTATATTACTTCTCACCATTCTGTTACGTCTGTTTACAGTGCTGAATCTAGATCCTCAGGCTCTACTGTCCAAAACAGCTATTTCAACTGCAGATGTAAGGGTATGTTGTTAAGTATTTTCTTATACATTACAAGAACTAGTTTCTTGGTAGAGTTGATTGATTTTTGACATTGTACTCGATTCAAAGCTCTCATATAAACTTGAACAGAATTTTTGCTGCTCGTAGTAACATAATAATTTCTTCTCAATTCCATTTTAAAATGAAAATGATCACATTTCATGTGACAAGTTTTCTCCTGCTGAGTAGATAATAAAATATGTAAATAAAATCTTGTCTTATTCCAGCTTCTGCTCAGTTTCCCTTTGGATGGCACTAGAAAATTATTTCCTAAAAGTTCATATTTTCTGCAGACACATAGTCTGTGTATCGAAATAATATTGTAGAACAGAATAGTCCTTATCCTCCATTTAGAAAAAGGTACCTTTCTAAGATCTATATATACTTTTTTGGTTTCCTTGAAGGTATAATTCTTTTCTCATCATACTCATCATAACAGGGGCCCTAAGCCTATAACAGGCAAGTGCAACATACTATTCATGAAATTATTTTAAATCAAGCAAATGCTGTGCTTAGGTTTGAAATTTTCATTTACAGATTAATGCTTAATATTACTTGAGTGGGCCAGATGGACATTGAAAAATAGCTTTAATTTCCAAACAATAAATAAATGTACCAATACTTTAACAGACTTTACAGCTCATTCTGCACCAACTTCCTCTCATTTATATATACGTATATATATATATATTTATACACCAATGAAATTTAATAATTTATTGTGGAATATAATATTTGGAAACTAAGATTCATATAATTCCATTTCTGGAATTATGCTACTGCTTCCTGTRTTTAGCTGCCTTGGGAAAGTCTATTTAATAATCCTTTTTAGGAATGTCTTTAGCAGTTTCTACTCCATGATGAGAGAAGAGCCAGATTTGGAAAGCCCAGAAAAAGCAAACATCAACAACAACAAAAAAATAAATGATATTTCAGCATTGTAATTACTTTCTTACAGACCCAAACATTCATACAAGTAAAATCACACTGCACAGCAGTTAAATTCATAAGAATTTGGTTCAATTGTTTCAAGATTTGGCCCCATCATAATTTTCATGTGTGTAAAGCTGAGGAATTAGTTTGCCTTGCCTTGGTATGTTTWTGTAGAAGCCACTGTACTAGTGGGAACAGATCTTAGCATTAGCAACCAACTGTAACTATGTAAGGGAGATGATTCAAGGACACTTTGGGAAGTCAAACTCTGTCAGTCTATCTGCCTGTCTTCTGACTACCTGCTTTACAGAAACCTGTAAATTCTTAAGAGTAATTATTTATATGAATATGTGTGGGTGGGCATGCATATGTGCTTTTAAATATTTTAAGAAAATGTCCTATGATTTTGAAAGGTCTTTCACAAGCATGGAGTTCAGGGTTTCAAATAGCTAATAAAAAATAGCAATTCCTTTCTTACTGTTCTTTCCCATAAAGTTATGTATTTGTGTAAAAATAAAATAATTACATTTTTCCTGAATTCAAAATGTAATTCATTGAATGAATAATATTTGCTGCCTTCATGATACAATTACAAGAATAAATATTTTAAAAAATTTGAATAATTAAACAAACACAACTTCTTCAAACATGTGCCTTTCTAATTTATCATCCGTCAGCTACTTGGCACAAAGAGTAGAGAATAAGTATAGCTGTTTCTTATGGATGTTTCCAGCTCAATTTTTCCTTTTGTGAAACAGATTTAGTAACATTGCTTGCCTTATGAACTTTTCTTTATATTTAGATAAATTGTTTCTATTGTCCCTATAACTGCTATATTTACAAGCTACTATTTACAACTGATTTGGAAGATTAGATATTTCAGTCTTCCATGTAACGTAGATTCTTAACCAGTAGCCCCTACAGAGGTTTAGTTTTTCAATAACGGTGACAGTTTGTTTTGTTCTGTGGGGGGTGTATTATTATCCGTATCTATATTACACATCAGACCCTTTCAAATATGATTTCTTTCAATTTTGAGTTGAATCTGATAATCTACTTTTATTTCATAGCTTGTGTTTCATTTATAAAGATGTATCCTCCCTAGTGAAGAGGGTTTAATTATTGAACTTTCATTTTTAGATGAGATAGCTTAAAATGTTCAGGGTATGTAGGTGTTGGTCAGCCATGGCTTATGAGAAAAATGTGTAGTGTGAAAATTTAACAAGCAAGAAATGTTCATGTACATAATTTATGCTGTAAAAAGATAAATTAAACATATAAAAAGTTTATCATTACAATTTGCTTTGGCAAGAGTTAAGTTTATTCCTATGAGTGTTACTTAAAATAAGAAAAAACTTGGCAAACGAGCATTTTATTTTTAAACTAAATCTGTCTTCAATCATCACCAGTGAAATGGATGGCAAACTAGTATGAATTATTTTAGCAAGAAATATCTGTGGTAGAAAACTGGAGGCAAGGGTAATGCGTAGTAGAAATTCTCATAGATTTCTTTTTGGTCTGTAAATCTTTTCAGAGTTCACTTACCAGCTTGCTACATAGTATCATGGGTCAGGAGACRTTTTACATATACTAGCAATAACTTTTAAGCATTTTGTTGAATAATTTATACTAACTTCTAAAAGTGGTTCATCTTTGATTTTTTTCACACATTAATCTTATTACAAGGCTTTGCTGCTAACCAGTTCCACCAATGAGAAATTTACTGTTATCTTCTTTGTCAGAATGATATACCAAGCCTGTCTTACTTGTATCGTGTCACATAGTTGTCTCTGCAGAAGTTTCATGAGAAAACTAGTTCAAATTCTGATCTGGAATTGAAGCATAAAAACAAGAATTGAGACTGGGCAAAATTCTACAGTATTTAATTTCTTCTTTAGCATGCATTGTCCTTTTATGTGCAAAGAATGTCTTAGGAGTACTGTATATATTATCTTTTATGTTATATATTTCAATAAAATTCCTGTTGGAAATCTTATTTATTCTAATACTCTAGATATTTTGGTACACTGTGTATTCCATATACATCATATTTACATTTTTAGTGCTGTAACTGTAACTCTCTGGAGTAGTATTTAGGAAAAAAATGTGATTACAGCTCTGCTTTGATATATGAAATAGCAAAATTCCTAAAAATAAAAAGACACCCCTAAATGCTGTACTTCTGTGAGAAATTCCATTTCAGACCCTAGCCAAATCTAGCTCAGATTTCAGAAACCTCTGTTTACTGGTATGCTCCTTATTTCCTCCTCCTTATTCAAGTGGTTTTAATGTAATTTATATTGAAGGCTTTAGGTCTGTGTGCATGACTATTCAGGAARCATACCAACATAAATTCGGTCTGCTATTTTCTTCTATGCAAGATATGTTCGCTGTCCGTCACACACATTCTGCTATCCCTCTTTCTACCTCACCTAATTTCTTCATTGAATAGAGGAATTTTTCTACTTTACTCTTCAGATTTCAAGTGTTTTTTTTTTTTTCTAGGTAACATAAATATCGAGAGGTTAAAATTCTTCTCTGCTCTTTTGGCCAGTGTATAAAACCTATTGTTTTTTTCCACTAAGATTTCATATTATAATGACCTCTCCTTACGGTGTGTTACATCTTTTGATTATAAGTTTTTTGCCTCCCCAAGATTTTTTTTTTTAATTAGGCTAGTCCTTGTTTGTACTTCTGCTGTTTTAGAGTTACTGAATTACAAATTATTTTCATTTTTTTGAGTTAYGGAAATTTTAGTTTAAACTTCGCAGTTGTCTTGGAAAAAAGTTGGATAAGGTTTCTCTGATAGAACTATTCTGATCCATTTGAATATCAAATTAAGATAGATAATCCTATTTTGGCACTGAATATTTCTATTTGATTATTTGCAGTAGTGGTTAATAGTGCTATTTGAAAGATGACACTAATTATTACTTCAGGTCTTGACAATATAAGTAACCTCTTAATCTGTATGTATAGAATACCTCCACAAAAGTAAGGAGATAATGTGTTAGTTCAAGGAAAATAATTTTGCTCTAGCCTTTTGAAACCTAGCAAGTCTCATCAGTAGCTGTCTTATCAAGCTGCTGATTTACACAGGCAAGAAGAAAATCACATACTTTTCTATGTAAAGATGTTTAGGTATAACACTGTGATCAGTGAAGTTAAAATTAAGGCCCTGAAATATCATCCTTATCAACTGAGACGATACAGTATAAAGCTTAAAAAGGCATGTAGATCACAGGGAAAATAACACTGGACCACATTATTTGCTAACATATAATTCTGTTGAGATAAACAGAACTTTTCTAGCAAAAAGTTAGGATTACTGAATCTGCATTTATCACAGTTTTCTCATAAGCAACTGATTCATGACAAACACTTTTATTGCATTATGTAGTGTGAAACATGTGCATGTTGTATTGCAGGCACACTGACAGTCTGGAAATATTCCAGTACCTTCAAGTAGTGAGTATGTAAAGTAGTAAGATAAAATCATTAATAATCAAGTTCTGAACAGAGATTGCACAACCATTATTGAAGCAATTCTCATAAGARCAGTTTTTCTGGGTCATACTTTATAGAGTAAGAATGCCATTTTCCCAAAGAAAGCAAGTGATGACTAGTAAAATTTTGTGGCCAAAAAATTGGAGGAAGAGATTCTGATAATTAAAACAAAAACAACCCCGACAATTTGACTTCATTCATGTGTGTGAAGCTGTAGAAAAAGCAAATCAGTAGAAAAACAAAGTAGAAAAAGATCTGGCCTTTTAATTCAAAATCTGTTCATAAGCAGCAAAATAAGAAGGTATCTTGAAGTAGAAAAGAGAAGAAAAGAAAGTGGGAGTTATATGCTCAGMTAGAGAATTTTTCTGTATTTCCTTGCTCAATTCTTAACAGTTTTTTCATCTAAAAGTCTAAGAAAGGTTTTCGTGATGAGTAATTTTTGATGCAAAGATGACGTAAGTTTACCTTTTGTATGTATCAGTCACACTTAAACATATACTTAAAGGCATAACTTGGCCACATTTTTCATGCCTAGTAAGGCCTCTGTATATACTGTTCTGTCTCCTGGCCAGAATAGGTATATAGTAATTTATTGTTGAAATACAATAGAGTCTAGGATTTAGGAAAGTATACTGTATCTTTTGTTCTGATTTTTGGCTAGATACGGTGGTCCCACTGATTTTTTTCATTTGAAGATTTACTTTCAGTAAAGTTTTAACGTTGGAAATTTTCTGCATACTTSTGAATAGTTTTATTTCTGTTATTATTCAATTAAATTTATTATTTGTTTTTTTTTTTAGGTACAGTATGAAATTCCAAAATGTTTCTAGTTTGGGGACCTGTTTATCAATTAATCCACTTTATGGTGGATTGATTTTATGCTTATTTTTTAAAGGAAAAATTTCACATTTTAGTACGCAAAGTACTAGATCTCTTGAACAAATGACAGCTTGTAAGCCATTAGAACCAGTTTGATTCAACATTATGATTAATATACTGGATCTCAGTTGTGGTAGATATGATCCTTTGATGGCTTTTATAGGCCAACTATATTGTTAAGTGGAGAAAATTGCATGTTTTAATTTATAGTTACTGCCGATAATTATTATTTATTGCCAAGTCATGATTCAGAATTTCATTTATGCTAGGATTTAAACACAGACGCTGATGACATTTGAGCAAAGATATCAGTTGAAAATTAAAATCTAATTTCTAGTTTGAGGTGTTCTTTGTTTTTTTTKGGGGGGGAGGGAATTATTTCTTAGTTTGGCGTTTGACTTTAACATGTTTTGTTTGTAGTAGCTCATCAGTTAATACAACCTGAGGCAATTCTCAGCATGCTATCCGCAGCTGAGTTACACTTATTTTATTTTCTCCTTCAAAATATATCATAGTCTATCCTTTAATGGAGGGACATTTTCTGGAAATCAACACAGCTTAAATTGACAGATGCAGACCATAGTTGTTGCTAACTAAACTGTACCACTCTGCAGTTTTAATGTTGCCCAACCACCTTTTCTTATTTTTAAGTTTCATCAAAATTTTTTTTTCTTTGCCCTCTGTTAGATACAGTGAATGCAAATTGYTCTTAATCCAGGTATATCTTTTGAATATTAAGCTGGTTTACATTTTTGGAAGTGGRTCTTGTGTTACGGCCTTTTAAAGTGATATTCTGTATTTCTAAATTAGATTATAAGATGCTGCATTACAAAAAATAAAGTTATTAGAGAAATTACCAGTCTATTGCATTTCCCCCATCCCACTTACATTTCATCTATGTTTCGCACTTGAATTTATCCCAAAGCAACCAATCTCAAAAAGATTTTTTTTTAATTGTACAGCCTTTAACATATCATTGCCTCTTCATATAATGCCAACTTGGTTATCACATGTAGCTTGAATTTTTGAGTTTTCTTTAAACATTTTTAGGCTAAGAGCTAAACTAAAAGTTATTATAAATGGACATATTTTTCTGTATTCTTTATATTTTTTTACTTTTCCATTACACGAGTGAACTATCTTCTTTCTTCATGAATAAGAGCTTTTCCAAAAACATAACATTAAATTTGGGAGCAGATGATATGATTATAAAGGCAAATGTGTATTTACATTGTAGTGTTTTACTTTTTGAAAGATACAGATAGATTTTTAATTGATTTGATTACTTACCTATAAGGTTTTTTTTCCTAAATTTTTCAGAAAAAAGTTTAGTGGTTAGATCCATATGAGGGGGTGTGTATGTGTATAAAATATATATACACGTATAGAAAGCTTTTGCGTTTCATGCATATACATATATGGTATTGCCATTTCTTTRTGAGGCCAACTCTTTTTATAAATCTGTTACCCTAGAGTTGTAAGAAATACTAATCACCAGCAGGCTGCTTGGTTGGCTTTTGCTTAGTGTATGAGAAAAAAAAATCAAAAAGTGAAAAGGGATGGGCATGATGTAACTTGCAATTACTTTTCTTGCCCTGGAGGATTATCTTCAGCTTATCTGCACTTCAACAGTAGTCACTGTCAAGGGAGGAAAGAGCAAGAATCTTGGGGAGAGAAAAATCATTTTGAATAGGCATAGAAGTCTTCGGAAGTTTTTGGAATTCTGGTTTTGCAGTAGACTGAATTTTTCACTTTTGACTGCAATTCAGAATGAAACAAATTTGAAGTGTAAAAATTACTGAAGAAAGGAAGCTCCAGATTCTTAACATTTCAACTATTTTATACTTATTATATTGATAGCGTTCTTTTTTATTCCTTTGTTAAACATTTTAGTCTATATTCTGTATATGTGGGTTTGGACATACTGCTTCCGGTTTTAATTCTGAATATGATCAGGGCTAGCACAAACTGTGAAGGAAAAATATAAGTTATTACATACCATACTTCATTGGTAAGTAGTCTTGTTGAGCCATCCTTTCGTAAAACTAATGGAAAACCAAAGGGAAAACAAAATTCTGCAGATATTTTTTCTATATTAGTCAGAAATAAGTRTGAAGCATTTCATTTTTGAAAATAAGCTGTTAAATCATAAATTCTAAATTAGAAATAAATGATAGTAACACAGATGTGAATTTCATATTACATGATGTTGTCTGTTGATTTGTTTTTTTTTTACTGAAGACAAATGATTTTGAAAGCAAGGAAATCCTTSCTGCAGATACAGCCATTAAAAAAAAATGAGCCTTTTTCCAACTTCATAAGGAAAATACACTAGTAGGTTTCCCTCTTGCAATCTTAAAAGGCAGAATTAGTACTTTTTGCACACTCAAATGTTTGCATCCCCTTCCACCCATCTCCAATCACTGGAAGTCAAATTTCATTTTGTATGTAATCCTAGGATATAGAGAAAATAATCAGTTATAGCAGTATAAGTCACCGTAAAGAATTTGATTAGGAGCAAGACTGGTTAAACAAATGAACAGCAATGTGAGATTCATCTTGCATAAATTTATAGGTGTCTAAAATGCAAAATATCTGAGATTGTCTTCTCATTTAAGTCCACAGTGAGAAATAGGCATTTCTGGAACACAGTTAATCTAAGCTATTTTAAAACCTGTAGCTCCAGGAGAAATGTCTTATTAAAATGAATTTTGCTAGTCCAGTGAAGCAGAATTTGAATAATTTAGCATGGTGAGGATAGGAAAAGTACCTTACATTTTTATGTCCATTAATGCTACTTAGAATATACCAGTGCTGGCATACTAGGGGCTACAGATCTCTCAATTTTCAACTCTTCATTCATGGAAATTTCCAAGAATCAGCTAGTTAGGAGAACAATACCATTTGTGAGCTGAGTGGAGCAGCAGCATGATCATCTCAGTATTCATTAATGTGCTGCTCTCCAAACTGCCATAGGTGTGCTGATGTGGATATATCACTGCCCCTTACTCCTTGCCCAGATGAACAAAGTAGATGGTGATACAGATATGCTGTGGTCAGGTCCAAGTGGCCTCAGGTGCCAGGTTGTTTATGGAGCACTTAGTGGCCCTTGGTATGAGATTAGGTCCAAATTCTCACTAGGATTAAGATTAGCATTTTATGACTGATATAGAGCATTAAAAAGTAGGTTTAAGTGTGGAAATAAAGCACAGACTGTGAGAAGAATTATGCTAGTGCACTTTGACTCATCACATTGTTGAAAACAGGAGAGCATCGCAATGAAAATTCCAATCTATTAAGTATTTGATCTGAATTTTAAAGAGACATCTCAAAATATGGGCACTGTGGAGCAGTCACCTCTGAAGAATTACAAAGCAGTGTGGAATATCATCTGGATGATGAACTGAATGTATGAGGGAGGAGTCAGTACATAAAAAACAAAAGCCCAAATAGATGTGCGTAAAACCAACATTGATTCTGACATAATATAGTTTACTTTATGTAACATAGTCTTTAGTCTAGATTTCTTCCTTCTCTTTGCTTCTGTAGCCCCCTTCTTTCTTTCTTTCTTTTCTTTCTTTTTTTTCTTTTTTTTCTTTTTTTTCTTTTTTTCTTTTTCTTTTTTTTTTGTTTTTATAGTCATTTTGGAGTTAGAACAGAACCAAAAAGGGAAAGGGAACAGCTGTGTTATTTAACTAGTCCAGCAATTTTAGTACAAATTATTGATTTGCTTATCAGTAGTGATTTCTAGATAAAACCAATTGCTCTTCAGKTATTTATTGGGCTAAAACTTCGTAACAGTTAATATTAGAACTGATTCATATTAGTTTTAAATCCTTAATTGCATTCTATTATAGATTTGCTTATKAAACAAACAGCTGCTCCTTTTTCATCCAAGTCTGTCAGTCTGCCATTTGAAAGGATTAAGTTTGATACATCTCTACAAAGTATTTTTTCCTTCCCTTATCTTGGCTGTATTTTATATCTTTGCACCTGGCATAAACTTTCCAGAGCTCTTTGTTGGTCTAGTGAAGCTTTTCATCTAACCACATTAATGACATTTCTGTTTTCATCACTTGCTGCAGTAACCCATTTGGCTTGCCCATATTGGCTCAAGATGGTGGAAATTAATTGTAACATCTCAGCCAAAACAACATGTATAATCTGCTTTCTTAAAAATGTTGCAATAGATGAATTAAGTGAGTTCAATCGAAACTCTTACCATCAGTTGCTGAAGGATACAATCTTTCTGGGCAATATTTTGCAAGAATATTTATTGGAAATATTCCACATTAGCTTTTGAAAGGTTTTGAAAATAACTATAAATACTAGCTTAAGTTTAGAGAGCTTAGAAGGAACTTTGAGTGAGACAACAACAGGCTTTTCATGGAATTTTCATTTACCTTCTCTCTCTTATGGGAAGGTATTGGTATTGAAAAAAGAACTGCCAGGCAGGAGAGTTATTTAAACTTCTGTTGTTCTTTGGACAGGAACATAGATGAGTTGTTCATGTACCAAATTATTGAACAAATTTGTTTGGAAGTCTTTGATATCATAAGACTGCAAAGTGGAATTACTATGAAGCATGGGTAGTTGGATGTGCTTCAAGTTCCTGTATCATTTCCCCAGAACACTGATGGTGCTGATGTGTGGTTCAAAGAAGGGAACTCTGGCTCTGCCAGCAGCTGAATTTTGAGATGCAGCAAATGTTTTCTGCACCAGACAGACAGACTAAAAATTTTGCACATGTAGTCACAAAATCTGTCATTATTTGCTGCTCCCTGAACTCAGAGTTGCTTAAGCTTGTCCTTGAGACAGGAATGGGAGTAGCTGGATGCCTTTGTCTTTGCAGGTGGTATGATTTGCATTCATAATTATGTCATGAAAGATGAAGCAAATAGTGCCAATTTGTGGGTGAATCACACAGAGATAGATCATCATTAGACTTCCCAGTTTGTGATYTGGAAAGAAATTTGGCTGATACCCTTCAGAATGACATGGATTAGCAAACATGATCAATCTTAAAGGAGACTGAGTCAAAATTTTCTTTCCCAAGGGAATAGGAGAAGCCCCAAAATGTGTTCTTGCAAGTCTTCAGGTGATAGGACAAACTATTGAATCCTCTTTGCAGCAACCAGGAGTGCCTAATATGCTATTCTATACTCTTAACAAAGAGTGATCTATGTAAGCAGTTTATTCCTTTTTTCCTTATCTCTTGGGATTTCCATTAATGTATCCTTTTTTGTTTCATTATCCACCCTTCCTCCAAGATCTCAGTCTTTTTTAGTCATCTCTAATTCCAGCAAAATGATCCCCATCAATCTCACTTTTCTGTACTTCTTGTGCTGCTGGTGACAGGGAAGCCACCTCTTTGCTTTGTTTTGTAAATGCAGTTTTGTTGTTGGCTTAGACATTCCTGCAAATCTTTGCAAAACTCAGGTCTGCTACAGACTGAACTTCTTCACTTCTTGTTGTTAAAGGGAATAAGAATTAAAAATGTGAAAAGGACCTGTACTGAGACAACACAATATGTATTCCGCCTACTAAAATTAATATACACAGCAGGAAGGATTCTGACTCCTAAAAGGGAAGCTACTTTCTGCTAGAAGCATAGCCCTTCTGTCCACAAAAAGCTGCTTGCAATTAGGAAGATGATTTTACAGTCGAGAACAGATTGGATGAGGAAGGCAGGCTTGGGAGCTGTGCTCCCATGACAGGAAACAATAAGGAAGCTAATGGATGGTAAAGAGTCTGTTTGTTTTAGAGAACACCACCTTTGATAAAAGTTGGAGGAAGGAAGAAGGCTGGAGTTTTGTAGACAGACCGAAAGGATCTAGACAACAATAAGAGAAGTGGAAAAACACTAGAAATGAAGAGAGATGAGATTTGTATTAGCTGTGGAGGTAGAAACAGAACAACCTAGGCAAAGACACCATGAAAATAACATAATTCCTTATGATATTTATTACAGTTACAGTTACTATACAAATATAGAACTATTATTGCAGTTAATTTATGAGAGTGATAAGATTTATGTTTTTCAAGTGTTGTCCTTGAGACAGGAATGAATCAAGTTAAATATCCATAAGATTTTACTTTCCCACACATTGAGAGTATTACCATTTGTCATACATTTCTTTTCTTAATGGGTGAGTTAGCTACTGACCAGTTGTAAATATCTTCTTCCCAGCTCTGTTTATGATCTTCYTAGGAAGATGTGATCTGCTTTTATCTAATAACATTCAGAAGACTAAAGTTAAAAATCAATGCRTTGTAGGAAGGTACTTTAGCTCCAATCTTTCTGATCCAATAGCTGGTAGAATTTAAGAATCAATAACAATAGCAAGATTATGAAAATTCCAGTTGTACCCTCTCAGCAAAATAGAAAAAATAGCTTTATTTAGTGTTATTTTAATTTTCAGTCACATAGATATACATTTTATTAGGAGATCTTTTTACATCATTAAGATCATTGAACTGTAGTATGTTAATGCAAACTTTGATTTTTCAAATATTCTGAAAGGGAAGTAAGAACATAAAAACTATGAACCTAGAAGGCAGTAATAAACAGGGAAATAGAAATGTACAAAAATCTAAATGATGTTGGAATATTGGTTATTAGAGGGAAGTAAATGGCTACTGAGCTGCAACAGCTCTTATTGCATATTGAAAAGTGGAAGTATATAGTGTGTGCAAACAAGCAGGACATCATTTAATATAATTCTTTTAAGCCATTTTTCAGTCTTAATATTGTTCACTTTGGAAAACTTTGTTATGACTAATGATTCTTTGAATGTATTCAGGTGCTGCACACTCTGGTAAAGAGAGTTAGTTGATACCTATGACAGTATATTCCTACGCTTTTCTGAAAATGACTTCCTGAGTTAAAATATTTGATGCTGCTTAACTAATAATCTCAAGATAAAACTATTTGTCTTTTAAGTTAACACTAAAAATGTTACGAGGATAAATTTTCTTACATGGAATTTCTCAAAAAGAGAAAAGATACAAGATGTTTAGTACTGTAGAAACTCTAATTTCTTAATACTTTTTGATAATAATGGTGTTGAAGTGTACTTAGTGTATAAATGATATTTTGTTTTAAATCAGTTTAATTACTGTTTTTAGTTAGTAGGGTTTTCTAAAATGATGAATTCCATTCAAACAGGAGAAGGTCATTTGATCTCTTACACTTTACAGACCTAATGAGACTTCATGTAGACTTTATTTCTAGATTTTCATCTAGCAGGATGCTGAAATATTTTGCAAATTATAAATGGCACATCCCATCACTGAAGAGTGTGAGATTGTGATAGCACTGTTTTTAGAAGACTTATGTTATTGGGAGAAAGATGAGATTGAAAGATATCACTGGAGGTTTGTGTTTCCATATAAGCATGTTAACCTCATCTTAAAACTTCGGTTCATTCTTTGAATGAAAAGAGACAGATTATATAACATCGTTGTAACTATACATCCCAAAGAACTATTATATAGAAAAAGTATAAAGAAGGAATATAGAGACAGAGAAGCATTTAACTGTGAATTAGTACTGTAAGACAATTAAGATTAGTGGAAATTACTTTCATGTCTCGTCATTGTTGTTATAATGAAGGATAATTATGATACAGAAATTGAAGTTGGAGCTGCAGTGATTGAAAACTTGTTGACAGACTTGAAGATGCTGGCAATTTGGACTGTTTCATTTTGCTGTTAGACTTACAGTAATTATCTGAAAACACTTGACAAGACATGATGATAAAAAAAAATCTATCAACAGCAGGTTAAAAATATAATTGGTAGTGAAGAAAGCAACATCCTTTTTAAGGAATGGAAATTTTCTAATTTTAAGGCTTGTATCACTCCTCCCTTTTCAACTAGTGTTTAGCTCTCCTTCAGATATTGCAAGTTGAAAGAATTGGTCGAATTTTAGAAACAGGAATTGTGAAGTCCTGCTCCTGCCCCAGCTGTTGACTCTTTGTGTGACTTAAGTCGCATATCCATTTTATCTGTTTTATTCCTTTGTAAATGACGAAAAAATTCTGCCTTCTGCACTTATATTTTTACCCTGTGTTTTGATTCATTTAATCGAAAATGTTTTAGGTTAAATTCTCTATCAGTCATGGAGAAAATTTTATATTATTTTAAAATTATAGTTTAATAAAGTTGTTTTGAAAAAATTACAAAATGAAACATCACTTTGCTACTCTTTCAGATAAAACTGTTCGTTAGTTTTGTCATACTTTCACAAATAATTTCAGCTCACCTAAGTCTGATGAGTGTGAGTGCTTACTGTTGCTTACTCACTTTTCTTAATGGTTTTACGATGTTTTGGATATCACAGRATCGGTAAGGTTGGAAGGGACCTCTGGAGATCATCTAGTCCATCCTCCCAAAGATTTCCTGTTGCTGGTTCTACTGGGGCTTGAACCCACGACCTTCAGCTTGTAAAGCAGATGTGATAACCGTTGGACTAAATATGTAATATATATGCCTATTTGGCAAGTAAATGTTGTTACTGGCTGAAGTCTTACAATCTTACATGCTTGATTATGTTCTAAATAATTTAATTCTTTTTGGAGCTCTTGAGTTATGACTTCAGTGTTGAAGAGACTCCTCAGTCTCATGAACTTTTACCCCACTTGCACATCATTAAGGTTTAATATGGCTAATTTGTGCTATGTGGTTATGCATTAACATTACTAAATAATATGTAAAATATTTCATGATAATGATTTCATCATAATCATAATCCAAGTTGCTTATAAT
Source organism: Rhea americana (assembly GCF_003343005.1). NCBI lineage: Eukaryota > Metazoa > Chordata > Aves > Rheiformes > Rheidae > Rhea > Rhea americana. The sequence continues at coordinate 1,682,177 of NW_028185372.1, read as the reverse complement.
TTTTACAGATTGAACACTCTTTTAAGCAGCATTTCAGACAGCCTGCTACTTTCCAAAAGACACTTAAGATATTCTGTCTTCAGTCGTACATATGGAACATGAAATTTGTATGGTTCAATCACTAGTATGAGTAGGAGCTTTCTCAGAACTGAAATGAGCAAATACTTACTTTGTTAAAGATTTTGCACAAGCAATATTTCATTCAAAATAAATCTTCACAAGTTTACAGAAAGTTTCAGTTAAGTCATTAAAGTTTTTTTTCTAACTTAGGAAACATTAACAGACTAAAGCTTGAACAATATTCACCAAATGCTATTATTTTGAATAACTGTAGTTTTTTAATTAAACCTTTTTAATTAGCATATCTTTCTCATCACTATACTACTTTTGTATCTTATGAAATTGATATTCTCTCTCTTACTGCATTCTTTCACAGGTCCAACTTTTAATTATTAATTAATTAATTAATTWATTTATTTAATATGTCTGATAATCAGTTTCAGGTAGTATTCTGATAATAAGTTTTACATTTTCTTTGGAAAGCAATGGAATTCATATTTCTTCTGAGTTTCCAAAGCAAAACTGGTAAATATTGCCAGCCAGTTGGAAAGCACAGTCTATTGTGTGTTTCTTTTTTTTTTTTTTTTTTTTTTTTNTTTTTTTTTTGGTCTTTTTTTAAAATAACAACTGTCTTTACGTTTTCAGCTTCATTATTCCTGAAAGTGGAAGGTCACCGTCGTGGGAGGTTGTGTTCATAGTTGTGCTAAACTGACCTTTTATGTAATACAAACCTGCACACTTGGGATCTTTGAAAATAAATACTGAAAACTTAAATTTAATGTATTCAATAGAGAAACAATTATGTAAGTGAAGTGATGTAGTCTTGGTGACCTGTGTTGCTAAGAAACAAACTGATGTATTCTCAAGAGATTAAATCCTTCTCTTTTAAGTGTTTTTACCACAAGGTACATTGCAATGCTTATTCAGGCTTGGGCATCTCAAAACCCATGAACAATGAGATCAAGCTAGAATCTGCTTCTTTCTTAACTCTGTCTTGAACTAGCTAAGCCAAAATCAGATGCCCTAACCCTAACCCTTACCCATGAGTACCTGCCATGGAGTTCCACTTCTACAGACCATAATGAAAAAAAAAATCTTCCTATTTCTCTGCACCTATTTGTGTCTCCTATTTYTTCTCTTGATCCCAGTAGATCAGACGCTGCCACTGCATCTGTCACATCGGACTGTAGTCTGGGTGTCATCTTCAGCCATTTATACTTCTACAGGCAAATCTACTGGATTTGCTCAGTACAAGCTGGATTAGAGCACATACAGTCACCTGCTGCATTTCTATCAAATTAGCCCGTGCWCACAACAAAAGATTTGTAACAGTTTTATGTTTGTTTTCTCTTACATCACCATTTACCTTACTTACTGTAAAATCTTTTTTCTGARGTTTGAAAAATGTGGCCTTATTCCATGCATATTTGTATAAAATACTGCTTGCTAATAAGCAGTACATCACCATCTCGCTTCTGTATCCACCTTTAAATTAGTTCCTAAACTTTTCACTTTGAACTTCCCACTGCTCCTTCCCTTCCTCCCTGCCTTCCATTTCAATCAAAAGGCTAACTCCTGTCCATTGACCCATCATTCAACCATGATGCCAGCCTTTATCACCCACTTGTTAAATTTTAAAATGTTAATTTTTGTGCTTTCTCTCATGTTGTTTTTCCCACTGGATGGGAACTTCTGTAAACATTTAGTAATTTCCTTATATCCTATGGCTTCTTACTATCACTTTTGCTCTGCTCACTAGACAAAAATTCCTAATGGGGAGATAAAGGCTGTGCTGAGRTTGCTGCCCATAATACTGATCATTGTCTTGTTTCCTGATTCTTCACCTATCTATATCCATAGGTAGTCTTTCACCTTAGATTTGCAAGTAAACTTGAAACTAGAATTTAGTTCCTACATCTAATTCTAAACATATACCCAGAGAAGATATGAAATTTATAAAGTCAGCTGAAACTGATAAATTAGAAATTGCGGCTTGGAACATCTTGGGCTTGTGATGAGTTAGTGTTGTATAGCTGTGACTCATTACACATTAACTTTTATCCTTTTAGTTTTCCATGCTGTTCTTAATTCAATAATTTTTATTGTTATTATTTATTTTTATTTTCTGTATGTTTTCAGGTAGTACATATAGCTTTATTGATTAGCTGTCACACTATCTCAGCTACTATTTGGTTGACTCTCACTATAGGCTTGTCCTGAAATATTTTGCTGTCAAACGTCATAGGTTCAGTAGCTCAACTGATTTACACCAGCAGTATTCCTTCTCCTCAAAATAAAGAATCCTGTGAAATATTCATATTCAAGGTTAAATCAGACTTCCTCAGCTTGTTTCATGAGCGATGGCTGTACTGACCAGTTATAACTCAAGTTATAACGAATTTGGACATGTGGCTTATGAAACAGTGGAGGATACTCCCTTGTACTAATAATGAAACAGTACAGGCAACAGAGGTGCAGTGAGGGGAGCATTTCCTGGCATTGTTTAATTTACTAATATACACAAAACCAAGGAGGTGAGACCTGGTGCGGCTTAGAGCATTTCATTTTCTGTAAAATTCTCTGCCTGTTTGCTTTGTTGTGTTCCACTTCGTTGTGTTTCCACTTTGCAGATTTTTACTGCATTTTTAAATACATTTCATAGTTATGCCTGTCTTATTACATCACAAGGTGATGATTAATTCTTGCATATCACCTGCAAATGACATGCCTTCAATAAAAAATACCCTTAGATTGTGTACTCACCAAAAAAAGAATTGTCATGGCTCCTGTGTTTCAGAAGTGTCCAGCCCATATAGAGGATATCTTTGTCAGTAAAGACAGCAAATATCAAAGATCTTCATATGAACTCAAGAAATAGAACGTATGGGTGATTTTCACTGATTTTATTTTTAATATACAATGACTTGTAGAAAATGATAGTGAATAATAGATTTTTGGCTGGGCCATACCCTAAACCTGGCCGTCACATGTGGCTCTGGGTGCTGTGGCAACTGCAGCTGTGTTGTCAAGGAAACAGCCTTGTGCTCAGTAGGCAAAACCAATGAGGATTAAGCACAGCTATATTATAGCTAAGCCTCTGTGACCTCCAGGGAGCAACAAGATCTGTCTCTTCTTCACAGTGCAGGTGTCCCTCGGGAGTGAGGGAGCTATGCACAGACAAAAACATACATACAATATACCTGATTTAAATGTCAGACTTGGACTATTCAAACAAGTGAATGCATTTCCCAGTTAGATGGATTAAAAGACTCCATTTGTGTAAGTAAAATGTTGATGTAAAATAACATAAATATTTGAAAAATAAAAGTAATATGACATACTTTCTATTAGCTATGAAAGAAATATGAGATAATTGAAGTATATTAAACTTCGGAAGYTTTTTTGATCTTTGCTATAGCTATGGATATTGAAGATAAAATTTAAACAAGAGTGCACCACTATAAAAAAAAATATTAATTTCCCAATGAAGAGAAAAAAATTTGATACAGCACTGAGATGCAGAATAGTTATCCACAGTTTCAGTCACGATATTCTCCTTCATTACTAAGAATTAATTAATGCATATGTCACTGAAGTAAATTCACACTCTGACATGCATGTGTTACTTCATCCCAGTATTTTAAATCTAAAAGAATCAAAATACAAATGCAACTTAGAATTAGTAATGGGAGAAAAATGCATAGTAATTTTTTCCTTGGTGGAGAAAATTTAAAGGAGGCAACTTAAAGAGAAAAAGTTGTTTAAATTGCTGTCAAAAGTTAATTGTCTTTGGTTAAACTTTAAAATATTTTTCTTTTCTAAAGCAAAATAGAATGTTCCACTGTAGTTGAAGTTTCGTAATAAGAACAAGTGAATGAACAGCTATATTTTACATGCTTTGGCAGAACCTCTGGATTTTGTTACACTTTTTTGTTTTAGGTTGTCGCATAATACCAGAGGTAATTAAGTGTCTTTTTGTATTAACCTTATGTTTTAACTGTTCAGTTGGATATATTCATAATAACTATCTTACTTCTCTTGTTTCATTATCTCTTGTGCTGTTATGTGCCTATCTTTTCAACAGATGTCAATGTTAATTTATCTGCCGATAACAGTACGTGAACCTTTTTCAGTAGTGGTACCCTCTGGATAATTGCCTTGAGTCTTGTATAGAGAAGGGAGATGTTGAAGCACACTGTGAAATAAGATACAACTGATTATCATAGTGATTGTGCGTATCATAGTGATTGTGCGTGTAAGGTTATCTTGTGATTTATTTTATTTCTTGTTACCTTTTTTCCTACAAGAGGGTCAAACCAGACTTGCCCAAGCCACTGGATTTTGGCTGTTTTTGATGCTTTTCTTACTTCTCACTCCTTTTTTTTCTTCAGTGAATGCAAGTGCATCCCCCTTTCTTTCTGTTTTCACATACATGATTGTTCTTTCCAAAACTGCTTTTTCTTACCATTGCCTTTGTGTTACAGAAAGATTCTGGGTATAAGATATTTCCAATCAAAGTGAGAGGTTCAGAAATTTTACTGCATGTTTAAGACCATTATAGAAAACTTGAAATTAATTGTATTTCATTACTTCATTTCTAAGGTATTGCCACTGACCTGATCAGATTTCATATCAGAACATCAGGGGAAGAAATGAAGCAAAGAGAATGAGAAAGACTTGGCTATTTCTGTAAACTGAACATGACCTCAATCTTCTTAGCAATGTAAAATGTACGATAGGAAAGTAAAAGATAAGAGCATAGCTAATGCTAAACCGTTGTATATGTTAGAATACATGCAACAGTTTCAAAAACAGTCAATTAAATCTAGTATGGTCTAAATACATTTAGAAAAATATTCCTGAATATTCAAAATAAAAGGACCAGGAAATTAATTGTACCTCCCCAAAAGCTTCTTATTCCCATTTCTTCTTTCCTTTTTCACTTTTTATTTTCAATTTTCAGTGAGTTTTGTCCTACTTTTGTATTAGTCCTGTATTATCACATGTGAGTGTATCTTCTTATGTTTCTGTTTGTTCCTGATGTGTCTAATAGTTATTTAGAATCACATACAGAGCTGGATACTTTTTCTTCTTTATTGTTAGCTTTGTGACTTTTTTCCCTTTTTGCATTTTTTTTTCTATTTTTGAACAAGTACTTTTATGTGTATTCTATGTTTCTCTTCTACCTGTATCTGTCTGCCATTTTCATTTGCTTTTTAATCACTTAAATCCATGCTTTTGTTACATAGTCTGGYTTCTTTAAGGAGTTTGATTGGGATTAAGTTTAATTTTTAATCCATAGTTTACTGATACGAATTACTTAGATCAGCTARTTACTAATTTAGGGGACAACAAGTAGGATCCAGTGGTTCTCTAAACCAACTGCTTTAACAAATTGATAGAAAAACACTACAATTAATCTGCTATCATGGCACTTTTGGGGGACTTTTTTTCCTGGACAAAAGAGCAGTAGCAGTCTCTCCAGCTGAGTTATTTGCTGGAGAACAAATAGGCAGATCAGCCATTCCCTGCTTATGCAGTGAGTTACACACGTCCAGGACATGTCAACCCTCCGATGCATGTGCTGTGCACAGATCTGTGTATGCATAACAAGCCTAAGGTACTTCTGATGCTGTGGATTTATGACAGGCCTTCTGGGCATGTCCCAAAACCATGTGTCCAGTTGTTCTAACTTGTGTGGTAGATCTCTGGATGTACCATGTCTTCTTTCACTAGTAAATATAATTTTTTCTCATCTCATTTTAAATTATAACTTTGGTCTATCTATCTATTCTAAATCTCTTATTTATTTGATCAAATTTGGAAAAGAGTTCCAAAGTAGTCAGTGGAAACAATACAGTGAAATCAGATTAATTCTGTAATATCAGTTTGGAGAAACTCAGAACTAGGCATAGAGTAGTCTGTTTAGGCTTAGTTTTTATTCATCTTTTATCTTAAGTAAAGATAAAAGTAAAGCTTTACAGCTTTACAGTGCTGTAAAATTGAAGTAGAACTTACCAAAATAGAATGCTCACATTTTTAATATACGTATTTATGCACATATTTAATATTCACATCAGTAATGCCAGAAAATTGAGACTGTGGAAGACCTTGAATGTTTAGGCTGCTGTTGGCAAAGGGGCCAGAGAACTGTAGTTTAAATAGAAATCAGTAAGAGAGCATAATATATGCAAGATAAATTAACTTACTCCTGTGTTCTTTTCTAAGTCTTTTGCATGTAAATTACATCTCCATAGATCATGGTGAATTATTTCCCTTGTTGCTATATGATCGTGCATTTGTAGGAATCTTGCACTCTATTGTAATGTTTTGATTTTGATGCACTGCTCATAGAAGCAGATACACAAATCTATGCTCCAGGTGCATTTTTTTTTCTAATCTAGCTTTAGGCTTCTGACACATCTAAAAGCAAGTTTCTCAGAAGGGTGGCTTAGTAGCCAAAAATCAATTTCTGGAAAGTTTATGATGCATGAAACRTTCAAAATTAGGCAGACTTTTTCATGTTACAAACTCTGTAATTTTTGGTAGGTATGTTAATCAACATATGCAGTTTCTTAGCAATATCTGTTACCCATCAATTTTAAGTCAAAGATTGTCAGTCACAGTGGCCATCTGAGTACAAGATACCTAAAGACATCTTTATATCACTGTAATAGTGGGTAGCAATACATAATTCTAACAGATGTCAAGCATACTAGTCTGACGACTTGCCAGAAGTACCTCAGGATTTTTGCAAATTGCTTACCCTGTTGTCCTGATATTGGTATTTGTTATGTAGAAAATTATACAAATGTTTACATCAGTATTTTTCATATTCCTTTGCATACCTAACTGCACATTTTTTATTTTTATTTGCTCCTCTAATATTTATACGATTATCTTAAAAAAACATGTATCTTGCAATAATAAGCAAAAAATAGAAAAATAGACAGCAGTAGGCTTTAAGATACACTATTTTTTTTAAATCAATGTATATAGTTCATATATTACCTTTCAGTGAACAATCTAGTCTAAATTTTGGATGGAGAATCAGAAGAATACTTTAATTTTAAGACTCTTATCAGTGCATTAGAGTCCATAGCCTTCCTAAATACAAATTGCTTGGCAGCAGCAATATGTAATCATATGTAAGATGATTTTACTTGGAGGCTTACTCTGATCCAACAAGCAGCCTACAAACTGTACTGTCCTAAGGATGCTCACATATAGCTCAGTTCCTCTTCCAGAAGACAGCAAATGGCTTTCAGACAGTGAATGCCASCTAAATGCTTGCTCACATCTTAACCAGGAGGCTGCTCCTGAGATATGGAGGTGTAAAGTTCTATCTGCTGCACTGGAGAAAAATGAAGAGTGGCTCTCACAACTGACAACAGACTGTAAATAGGAAGTTTTTAGTTCCAGAATCAAAGTAAATAACTTGTGGAATTCATGTAATACCTGCCAGCAATATGCAGAACTTTCTGCCTCATTATATCATTTCATTGTCAAAGACATTAGGAAAGAGAATGTTTGGGGAAGACTCAATACTTGTCGGGATTTTTGGTCTCTTGACAGAAATTGTCCACTTTTCCAGATTATTTTATGAAGCAAAACTAGCAAAACATGCATGTTTTCCACTCCTACTTTTGTTTAAAACAAGTCTTTGTTTGATATTTTAGAAGCAATAGAACCAAATCTAGCAAATTATGAATTAAAAAATTGGGGAAAAAAGGTTCACCTGATTTACTAATATTCTTTGTTGTCTCCATTTCCAGTCTTCAGTCTGGATAAAACCCAAGTAAATGTTAGTGATGCTTCCACTGAGAGATATAACATTCTTTTGGAAACAGTAGCATTCATCTCATGAACAGACCTTCAGTTTGACTGGGAAAAACTCATAGAGAATCTTTTTTATTACCAGTTTTACTTTTAAGGATATTTAACAGGCCCACATCCAAGATGATTATTTCTGTGCTTGTTGCTTAGGATTTATAGTCAGGCACATGGTTGCTAACACAAAACTTTGTTTTGCTTCCCTGGGAGGTATTTAAGTCCTTTCAGACACAAGAACGTAGAAATTGCTCCGCTGGATCAAAACTGTGGTTCATTTATTTGATAGTCTGCCTGTGACTGTAGTTTATACCCGTTCTTCAGAAAAAAAGGCAAGAATCTGTATAAATTCATTTACAGAATTATGAACTTAATAGAGAAAATTTTGCTGTCACTTCTTACACTCACTGCTTGTGAAGTCTGGTTTGTAAGTGAAGACTGTTCTCTTGGGTTGGATGGAGAAAATGAAGGAAAGGTACAAGTGACTTCTCAGTGCTGCTGGTTAAAGGAAAACAGTCTAGATGACCCACAGAAGGGAAAGGAAGAACAGAGACCCAGAGAAGGCCAATGAAACAAGCAGCTGACAGTGTCTTACAAATAGTCAATATTTCATGGATATTGTGTGAACAATAGAGGACCCRGGTAAAATCCAGGCTAGAGATTCAGAGAGAGGATGTGATAGTGTATCTTGTGAGTGTGGTAAGAACCTTAAATACTTCTGAAGGAAAAGGCTCTTGGGATTCTTGGGATTGTTTTTCCTGACATACAGTTTATTAGGTAACACTGATAAATGGCCTGTGTCATGCCTGAAAGGCTGCATATTCAGCCTCTGATAGCAAACAAGGTGAGAACTACTAGGTTAATATGCTGTTGTTTTTTTAAGTGTTTCTTTTTGTCAATGTTAAATTTAGTGGGTTTCAGTGTCTGAGTAATAAAAGAACATTTCATTTTTACTGTATCACTCATATAAAAGATGACCATAGTCATCTTTTTCCTAGATTCCATTTTTTCCCCCTCCTCTTGTATATGGTAGTTTTTTTCTATAATTTTCCTTGTATTTTCAGAATTATATTTGAAATTCCTATTGGAACCTCCTTCAGTTACTGCTCTATTCCTTGCTTAAGATTTTGAGCAACTTTGGATCATGAGAACGGGGTTTTTTTCATTAGTAAGTACAGTTTATTTGCATTCTCAGTATATGTAACCAGTAGTTTATTTTATTTCTTTCTGTGTCCACTGACTTTGTAATCATCAAGAAAGTTTTATTTACTAATATGATTGAAGAAACCCCTTTAGTCAGATGGCTGCTCTGTTCTGCAGTGTTCAAGATTTGAGAGTTCTTTGACAGCAAATGAATATTGATGGACTGAGGTATGTTTTGTAGGGAGCAGCTGCAGTTTTCATCATGTATGATAGAGAAAAATTAGTGTTATTTTTGTAGCTGCACTAAGAAATGTAATCATGCAATAAATCATACATGTTTCTACATTTTTTTCCTGGCATCTTGAGTCACTATTCTAAACTTCTAAGAAGTTGAACTGACTGAAAAAGAATAGGGCTTCCAATGTTAAATAATGAAAGGAATACATAAAAAGAGGAGGCAAATGCAGGATTTTATTTCTAAATATTTATTAATTTCACACTCTAGTCATCTTATGATTTTTTAAATATCTTAACAGCCATTTCTTCTCTGATAGTGTGTGACTATTTGCATGAAATGATACAGTGATTTTTATGTCCAATCTGTATTTTACATCTGAAATATGGATAATTACACATCACTATTTTGTTATTTTAAATTCAGAATTTCTTGGTAAGACTGTTGAAGTTTTAGCCTTRTGCTATATGAATGAAACTCCACATTTCCATTACATTTGTGCAAAAAATTTCCTTCTATATGTCACTCTTTGGCTAGATTACAGCCTTCTGAAAATTATTTTGTTGTGTTTTCTTTATTAGGTAGGGCAAGTAGGGTTTTAAAGAGAAGAATTTTTGATTGGGTTTTGTGGGCTGTTTCCTGACACWAGCAAACATAAATATGGGAAAGTAGCTCTAGACAGAGATAGAAAAAAATAAATAAGAAATATAAAAAATTTACACTAATTTTCATTAAAAATATATGTCTAACTACAATACAATAACCCTTACTTGTGCCAAAAACTGAATTTATGTAATTACATGTATTCAAAAAGTCTGTGTGTCATTATCATAATGATAAAACCATCATTTCTGTTCTAAAGCATTTGAGGAAATGCAAATAAGAGTGTATGCTGGCATCTTCAATTCATCCTTCTTTCACAGGAAATGGTACCCTATGTTTAGTAAGGAAATTGTGAATTTTTTTTAAGTTCCTCAATAGGTATTTTATGGTTGAAAGCAAAAATTACTGTTCTTGTCCAAAGAAAAATACCAGAATTCCTTGAAAAGAAGAACATTGTTCCAGTTACTCCTTGACATTTAAATTTGCAAAATTCCACCTCCTTTTGCCCCAATTTTTGTCTTTTCTTAGATTTATATATCTGTTACCCACCTTGGTCTGATTGACAAAGCCATGAGTATTTCTTTCAACACCTCAATGAGATGATGCCAGGAATATTAAATAAATTAATAACTGAACCAGTATTTAATTTATAAAAGATACCACGTGTCCTATTTTACAGTAAATAGATGAATTAAAAAATAATTTCTACTGTCAGTACAAATCTTAAATACTATACAGTAAAAATTTTTAAATTCTTTTTACAGACTGTAAAAGCATAGTATGTTCAGTATATTGTGTGCCTGCTGTTAGGATCTGTTTTATTTGGTTGCAATCTGTAAGTATTACTAGACAACAACTTTTGGACTGGCTGTCATCTGCAGGCTCTCTGAGCTGCTCCTCCTTCTAAACCCATCAGTAATAATTTTAACCTGTATCATCTTTTCCAGAGCTGCAAATCTTGGAGTATAGGGTTGTCCCTTTTCCTCCAGGACTGTGCATTCTACATACCAGGTTATGAACTTGACTAGAACAGCAAAAAATGAACAGAATATGAAAGTTGCCAGAAATTATTATAAAAATTGGCAGCAAAAATAAGATTGCTTTCAAAGTTGACATTTAGGTCGTGTGTTCTATAAATAAATGCACAATGTTTTTCTTGTTTTAGTGATATGAATATTCATATTAACATCCTAGTGAATATAATGAACAGTCAAATGTAATGTAAGAGGAAGACTGAAGAATATTTTGATTACTTGATCAGGCAGTATTAACTGGCAGTGACTTCTTTAATTAACTTTAATTATTTGAACTTCTATCTTCTGTGTTTGTTGAAGATTTCCATATATACTATAAAAAGTGCCTTGGCTTTAGTGCTTGCATTTATTTCCTGCTGCAACAGTATATACTATTTTCATACACTCTCAATCTTTTGTTATTTTATTAAAGAAAATACCATTCAGACAATAGGATTCTCGTATTATTTTCCTGCCATTCAAGGGGCTGAGCAGGGTCTAATGCAGAAAGACATGACTGAAATCTTCAGTTGCTGAAGATGTGCCCCTACAGCATGTTTGTAACTGTCTGTGATGATGAGGTGGAGTTACTATTTCTATTTGTTCTGATTTTTTTGTTGTTTGCCTCTCAGYTCCCTCCCTCTAGTTAATATAATTGTGATTTGTCTGACTAAATGTGGATACTCAAAACAGTTTTCTGTATCTGTTATTCACTCCATGCTCCCTTCTAAGTCAGCTGTAGAAATAGGCATTTTTTAGGCAGGTTAGTTAAGGATGAGGCCTTAAGTATACCTCTGAAACTGGTAAAATGAGTCACATTCTCTTCATTGACTGTATAGGGCCCCCCTATATAGCTCAGGTACAAGGCCAGCTCTAGGCATCTGGTAAGGTGAATCCTGGTTTGTCTTTGTGAAAGTATTGTGCCTTACAGAGTACACAGTCTCCTCAAAGTTCGTCTCAGTCAGACTCACATTAAAGAAGGAACATTATTTCTTTGTTCCAAGGTGGGCAAGTTACAGTGACCTTTCCAGCTTGTATTTTACTTTGCAAAGTTGAATGTGATTTACTGACCTCTAGTTGCCTACAGTACTTTCAGTGTTGCTTCTTCCCATTGCAGATTTCACTACATTTTCAGATTTAGCTTTATTAAGTTTCCTGAGCAGTAAATCTTTGGCCTCTATTTCCCTTTCCTCCTGGCTGTTAATAGATCCTGAAACTTTGATACAAGTTACAAGTTTTATAAAGGTACAGTATATTTCCTCTTTAAAATATGTAAGTAAGATATGGTTACATTAAATAGGTATAGCCAGATTAACAGAACTCCATTGCAATAGGAACTCCCCCATGTTATTCCTCTTTCTCCAGTTTTGGCCACATATGTCTGTTGCTTACCTTACATCAGCTGGCATTTATTTGATCATGTACGTGTAGTCAACTCTTTAAGGTATCAGAAAACTAACCTGATAAAAACAGAAGCTATTCAACTCATTAAACATTTAACATTAACATTAAGCTCAGATCTTGTACAGTGTGGTGAGGTGGGGAAATGCATGACTGAGAGCAGGATGAAAGGAAGTGAATCGAGCAAGCATAGCAGGGAAAAAGCGAGGAAGTAAGACCTCACTTTTAGCAGTGTCAAATTGTTCATTTCTTCCACTCATAAAGGGTATTGTCACCTCCAGTTTTAATACTGTTGCTTTTCACTAAACAGAGTAATTCAAGGTCATTTTGTTGTGATTTTCAGTTTAACTGTAATAGATARGAAAACTAAATGAAAGTATTTTTCCTGTGATTATGAGACTTATAGAACATTTTGTTTCTGACAGGATTTGATTGTAAAACTATTTCCATTACTTTTTTGGAGGATTTTTATGTTTGCATATTAAACTCTGTAAATGTCAACAACAAAATAATTATTTCTAATCACAAGCATGGAAAAACAAAAACAGGTCTTTCCCACACACTGCCCAATTGGCATGGAAAATTTTTTTTATATTTTCTATTTCCTTTTTCCACTTGCCTTCTACAAGTGTTCTCTACTGAGGATTCCTCAGTGCTATCATTCAGTGTGAAGGGATTCTTCGGCATATTTTCTAATCCGTCTGTTTTTTTCTTCATAGACTTCAAGAAGTTAACAGAAAGATAGAAATGTTTGTTTCCACTGCAAAGAAATACTTTCGTTTTTCTGCAAAATAAAGAAAAAAAAATCCTGTGGAAAATACAGGATTTGCATTTGGGGCTAGTACTGTACATAAACTTGTGGTAGAGCAAGCTTTTTATTTTGACTGATTTATTTGCTTTAAGTTGTACATTTGCCATTTTTAATTCAGATTTTACCACTGTATTATCAAAATGAAGAACACTGCAAAGTTACATAACAACAACTATAGGTAGTGATGTAGTCTAGTCCAACAAAATTATCTTCAGATGTTATAAGTCTTTTATTTCTAGTACTACCTCTGGATCCTGTTGGTGGTCCTAGAAACTGCAGAAACGATGTGTTTTTTACTGTGACAAATTTTTAGACTATCCGAGGCTTTGGTCTATTAAAAAAGAATACATACAGTGCTGTCATTTCTGGATTCGCTAGTGGTCTCACTCTGTGTCCCAAACAGGAAATTTGACTGCAATGACACTAGTGAATTAAGAGCTATTTCAAACTGATTCCACTTATCTGTCCAGAGACTGGATATGTGTTATTTAATTCACCAGAAACATCTTCATTATACTCAGTTGTGAGAGAAACATGATGAGTCAGTTAATGAGAACCAAAAAAATAAGAAACGGGAAAGCAAAGAGAGCAAGGTGTGAAAAGAAACTCCAAGAYGTGTCAGTTCTGTCTGCTTCAGTTAAACTGTTTTGATAGATTCTTCACAGAACAAGTCCACTTAATATTGTTTTGGGAATTAAATAACATTTAGAAAAAAAGCATTTAGATAGATGCATGCATACAATGCTAATTTCTTTGCATAACCAGAAATGTTTGCAGGAGTATTAAGGAGCTGTATGAAATCTGCTGAGACAGGTCATGTTCCTGCTAAGAAGCCTTTCTGATCTTGCACCTATGTTGGGCAGACTGTAGTTATGAATTCCTAGGAGGGATTTTTCTCTCTGCTTCACTCCTGTTGGACTGCAGGGCTGTTGTATTTCCAGCAATTAAAAAGAATATTCGTAACAGCACATATTTGAACATAAGGAAGTTCTATGTGGTGATGAAGGGGAAGATGAGACTGCAGATCTATTGCAAGTGATTGCAGGGGGAGAGTGCTGAGCAGTGTGTTACTATATATGAATTCCCACTTCTAAATCTGAGTCCCAGCTAGAGATGCCTGAATGTTGACAGAGACAGAAGTATGTCTGAGGGGGTGAAGTAGAGAGTTGATCCCACGAGGCAGCCAGAAACTCTCTTTAACTATGCAGCCCAGCACTGTCATTGCTTTGCAACTTAGAGGGCTCATCCTCCCAGGTTCTTCAATCCCTGTGATTGTGTCATCCTGGGGCCTGCTTTTTGATTTCAATTTGTCTCATCTATTTTCATAGTTTTAACAGTTCCATATTTCAGACTCATGGGGCTGTTGATCACTGAGACATATTGTTATACTCCTATTAGCTGTAGAGGTTATTTAAGCCTGCCTGGTCAGAAGTTGAAAAGAACTTGGCTAAAGTTCCTGCTTTGATTGAATTCCTGCAAAGATTTTAGAAAACATGACCAAGCTGCTCTGTACCTGCTGCATGGAATGAYGAAACACAAAAATATGGCAACAGTTAAAATAAATTGATGTACAGTAGTCCAAGGGTCTCTGCCACAGGCTTTCCCCTGCAAAAGCACTCTGCAGAACGAGCTTGGCAGAAAACACTGACCTGTCTGTATCTTGTTTTCTGGCATGATAGAAAATTGCAAGTACCAGGAAGGGCTTACCTGTTACAGCTGTGTGTCTCATGCATAGCAGCTATGTTGGGTGGTAATTCCTGAGATTTAAACCCATTTATACTGTTGGCAAGGAATCAGATTGTCCACTGGACTGAAATAACAGAGGTTATAAGGATATGAATAATAAGAGCAGGAGAGGAGAAGAAGCAGGCTTGAAAAATCTTTGGGACACAGCCTGGCACACAAGTTTGACTTGGAGAAGTGATGATCACCACATTAGTTCGTCATATGGCCTAACTAGCTAACTCTAGARTTCAGCAAAATTCAGGAGTTCAAATTTTAATTTTAATCAAATCATTTCATGATTTATTGAACCTGAAATCCAAACTCATGTGTATGTTGATAAGAAGCTCATTGTATGTAAACACTCTATTATCAAAACTGTTAATAGCTTATTAATGTTTGGAAAAGGTTGGATGCTTGTAGCTATATATATATTTTTTRAACTATCAGAATCATAACTAACTGTTTGTTTTCAAAAGAGCATTTCTGCTGATCCTAAGATTCAAATGGGAACAACAACTGTTATATACTGAAAACTTTAGAGTAAGAATTTACACAAATTAGTGTACTCTTTCATGGTCATTTCTCTCTAGGCAAAGTGAGTTATTTTTGAAGGAAGCAGCATTTTATTCCTACAGAATAGCTTTATAGTCCCCATTAAATAGGATTTTTGAGATCACTGAGAGCGGGAGAGTTGCATTCCTTCAATCCAAAAAGCTTATTTTGGTTCACTCTGCCTCTGAACACACCTGTGGACGTTGAAGCATTTGCTCAAACTGTTACTTTGGGTATTGGGTAGTTGAGCAGCCAGTTACCTAAGGACAGTCTGTAATAAAATGGGCAAACGTTATTGGCTGCATATATAATTGTGCAAAATTAATGAGTGATGTGTAATCCCTATTAATAAGATCTTAGTTTGAGTCTATTCTCTCAATGTCCTGGGCGTCTTGAGAACTTGGAAATGATGTAATTCAGAGGCAGAGTCAGCTTTTCTTTGTTCTGAGTGTTCACAAGTTGTTTGTTCTGTCACCTTCTATAATTTTTCCAATTCTTGTTTGTACTACTTTCACTTACTTCAGTGATTGCTTTATTTGTCCCAGGTAATGTGTTATTTTCTTTATTTCCTTATGTCTTGTTTAAGAAGATATAAATCACTGTAGTAGCTACTTGTCTCCTTTGCTTGTTTCATTTTGGGTTCAGTCCAGGTTACTTGTAGTAATTGCCAGCTGCTCGCCTACAACAGGCCAGATGGCAAAATGAGATTTTGCTTTGGACTAAGTTACCTATAATTAATTGTCTCTTAGTGCCAGGTGTTCACAGAAACCGTCACCTAACTTCTTGAATTCTCATATTCATATAAAACTAATTGTTTTGTTTATAACTTTCCTTTATATTTCTTTATTTGACATTTGGATTAAACGTATCTCATGATCTTGGATTTATAATTTTGCTGCTTGTTTTTCTATTTCAACATGCTAAAATATCTAAGAATTCTCGTATCAATCTGGATTAGAGACTCTGCATCTGTAATTTCGAAAACATTTTTCAATTTTTATGTTGTCCTGGCTAGAATGAGAAATGCCTTTAATAAAACAGTAAATCAGTCTGAGCCAAATTCTTATATTCTGTAAGAGTTTGGATTGACTTTGGACAGAGTTTGGACTCCTTTTGTAAGAGTTTGGACATGACTATTTTGAAAGTCRTGACTCCACTAAGACAGATATTTAAGGGTGTATGTGCCTTTAACCTTTTAGGTAATCGCATTGAAACCAAAGCTCCCTGGTGTTCATCTCAATTAGTTAATACATGTTAAATGACACATTGCACAGCATACATCAGCTAGTATGTGGGATTGGGATGATTTAATAATCACCACCTCTTCTAATATCAAAAGGCAAGTAATATTTCTTTCAGTTCCATGACTATCACTGGCTTGTCTCATATGATATCATATGTGGTATCAACATGACATGTTTGGCCATTTGAGACTGTTTTACCTTCTAATGTTAAGCTGGAAGAAAAGAATTTCTAGATTACTTCATAAATCATAAAAAGCCAAAACAAAAAACAATCCTAAATCTTCTGTTCTTTACAAAACATGGTAGAATTCAGCTCTTAGAGACACAATGATGCAGATGAAGAAGTCCAAGTATGAATTTTCTCAATGCTGCAGCTGTTAACAGGCTGACCAACACCTTTGCATAAATTATGCATTTACCATTTGCCACAGCCTTGTCTGTTATTTTATTTAATACCATAACAAGGTGCATACCTAATATGTAGGCTGTTTGGGAAATAATATGTTTCTTTTGAGAGAAAAGCTTTCATTTGAACATAAATAAATATCRTCAAGTCTTTCCTGAAGCATAATTTTACTGCTGGGAATGGTTTTAAAGGAAGCTGAAGTTGGCTCAGCTTCTCTCAGCATTTGATAAGGGATTCACCTCATCTAATTTTACATACTTTATTGTTAAAAAGTATATGATTATAACATAAATCTCAGTGTTACATGACTAAAGTTAAATAGGATTAATCAGGGTCTAGCTTTTGTTTTTTATAATGTACAGTGTAGTATGTTTGTCAAATGCAAAGAATTTGAGGGGTAATAACATAGTAATAGATTGTGCTGATTATGTGCTTTAAATTGTAAATTATATCTTTATGATATCAAATGTATGTGGTAAGTACTCTGATGCAAAGTTGTTACTATGGTAAGAAGAATGTATGTGTGCACATGCATGTTTGCATGCATACTATATTCACTGCGTGTCCTGAAGTGTGCACAGTTCATTCTGTAATCAGATTATTAGTACAATCTTATTAAAGTACTATATATTCTGATGGTGTTGCTTAAACCTCATTTCCTTTAGTATGCAGAAAATATGGCAGATAACAGTAATGAACATTAGTGTAAAGGAATAGTACTATTTAGTCCCTTCCTCTCTACCCTGACCTCTGCAGCTTTAGAACTGAAGAGACTTGGCTTGAGCCTGTGGGGGGAAAAGAATTGCTGAAACCAACACTCTTAAAATACGCGYTGTTTTCTCCCTCGTCCTCTAATTGTTCAGCTCACTTTTACCAAATAACTGTTGCACAGCTAGAAAGGTTCTGTTGCTAAACTGTGTAAAATAATATGCAGCAAAGTATCACATTTTCTAGATTATTAACATATGCAGCTTTGATGTTGTATAAACACCATTTACAGCTTATTAATATATGCTTACAGAAGAAAAATAGTATTTAAAGCATTTTTATAGATATCGTGTAGTTAAAATATCAACAGCCTGTGAAAAAGTGAAAAAGTTTCTTCATTCTTTTCTGTCATACAGTCATTATTGCTGCATCTTTATTAGTAAATTAAATGTTCCCAGGCATATTTGGTTTGGAGGCCAACTGGTATAAAATATTCTAGGCCCATGCTTTTAAACTGTCTTGCCCTCCAAAGCACTGTGGTTGCATGCAGACCACCTACTGAGACTGTCCCTGGATTGTGCAAGCTCCAAAACTGTACCCAGGAATTGGTTGGGAGAGTACTATTTGACTTGAGCAAAAACTGTGCCAGGAACCATTTCGACAGTTTATACACAATGAAGTTCCAATGCCCAGGAACATYCCTAGTACTGTTGATTTAGAAGCATGTATGTAGCCTTTACAACTAGTATATATCAATTTCTGACTAAAATTCAATTTGATCCAATTTTAAATCRCACTAATGTGTTTTTTGAATACTGTTGCCACCTCTACTAAATCCTACAATAACTTCAGGTTTTGAGAAAATAATTGTTTCATATATTCAGTTTGCTRTCATCAGCATGAATCACCTTGATTCACGCTTGCCTATTTTGACAAGCAAATCCAGAAGAAAATATGGCATCTAAATTTCTTTTTTTTACTTTTTAAAATAAGTGTGAATGATTTCATCTATCCATCGTACTTTGTAGCATATTAGTAAATATACTGTAAGATAATTTTACTTTCATCATAATCTTAGTAACTGAGAACTGTATTGCAATTTCTGGTGGGTCTTGACTGAGAAGCAAGATGAGACATCTGAGTTTTGGCAGTACTGGTTTTAGAAGACTTGTACATTAGTGATTATTAAGCAATGTCATAACTAATACTAGTTAGTATGTAGTGAAGGATAGATATTCATCAGCTTGCAAAGAGTATGTCATTCCACTAAAAAAAATCAATTGTAGGCCAATTTTTTTGTCAGTTCTTCAACTTCAACTTTAAAAATATTAATTTTCCTAGTTCAAGTGCCGCAGGATTCCATCAAAGCATTGACAACCACTTTAAACATATAAAAGTATAATTGACTCATGTAGTTTATGAATTTTTTAGACAGGCAGAAACAGAGATCTCTGAGCTGAAGAGTTTATTTTGTAAGCAGGCAACATACAKTTCATAGTCCTTTTTATGTCTTTTTCTAGTCTAGCTGTTTCTTCTGTTTTTGAAACTATTTTTATTTAGGGAATTTTTTTCTACAATTATATGTGTTATTATACATACCTAGTGTGTTTTTATTTCTCCTTTATACTAAAAATATTTTAAAACAATCGATTTTACTGCATTACTCAGACCTACGCAAGTGGAGACTTCTTGGCTTCTCTGATCCTTACCTACCTTTCTCTTTTGCATTTAGATAACTTACCTTTAGCATCTACACCACTGCATTTTAATTTGAATTTATTTTTCTTTCATCTGGGACAGAACTATCTGTCTTACTGTTCTCTGCTACAGTGAGCTTCAAGATCTGAGAATTTTCTGTCATAAGCTGCTTTAAGCTTTCAGTAAGTTGCATTCAGAGTGAACGGAATTTGTTAGTTCTTGCATGCTGAGATGCCTGCGTTTTTGTTTYTTCAGAAAGCATGTTTATATCTGTTGGTGCATTCCAAACTAATGTGCTCCCGTTTTACTCTTTTTCGTGTTCTTGTTTTCTAAGAATCTGCTTCCAACTTCCACTTCAGATCATTTGCTTCAAACATATAGATACTCAAATATATAGATAGCTGATGTGTACACTGTTTTCAGTGCCCAAGCAAACATCACCTCCTTTTTTTYCCCCTTTGTCCTTCACAAAAAGGCTATATTCTTCGATAGTGATCTGTATTAACAACCCTGCTGATTCCTTGCTATTTCAGTTCATAATAGGCCAAGTCTGTACTGACCGTATATGAATTGGCATAGCAGAGATTCAGTTGCTTTTGCTTAGATACTTGGTCTGGAGTCTGTAAAATAGTGGCAGGTAGACATACTCAAAATTCTAGGTAGTGATTAAAGAGACAAGAACATAGATAATTATCATGGTGAGGGCCTACTAAAGATCACTAACTCAGTAAGATTAAGAAAACAAGGCTTCTAATGAGCAACTAGTAGAATCATCTGCCATCACTGGTGGTAGTGAAGGGTTGTGACTACTCAGATATCTTTTATTGAGACTAATACAGCAAAATAAAACCATCAGATTCCAGATTAGTGGGCTTCAGCAGCTCAGAGAATGAATTCATAATATTTCACAGGAGGCTCAAGAAAAAGACTCAAGGAAAACAGGTACAGTGTACTAGTATTACAAGTACAAAACCCTCCAACGCAGAGGATATATAGTGTAGAAAACAACAGCCCAAATAAATTGTAAATTCTTTCTTTTCTGAAAATATACAAAGTAGTCACACAGAAAGCAGAAACTAGGTCAAATAACAAAAGATGAATAGAATAGTATAAAACATAGGCAAAAATTAAACAAATCCAAAACACTTGGGACAATCAAAATAAAAGAAACCACTGACTAATTAGACAAAAGTTAGTGGCTTTCTCAATACCAGTATAAAAATTAGCCAAGGACAATTCTGAAGCCCCTAGGATATATGGCACAACACATCCCATATTCCTATAGCTAAACTCTTTCTTCCAAAACARTCTTGCTTTGTCCATACTGCCTGTAGGGAGCAGTAGCTATCCCATGGTACTTCCCAAACACTTCTGTGCACTCCCTGGAAGAATTGATTGTTACAAGCTAAGATTGGACCAGGAGTATGCTAACTATTAAACAGTATGAACAGATACATACTGGTGCTTCAACTTGTGYCCTGACTTTATTTTACTTAGTAGAGTAGATGTCACTAGTGAGTGCTTTGCTCCTATTTTACTAGTGAATATGCTTCTTTTCCTTAGGGAGAGCCTCATGGGTCCTGCCTATCCTTTCCCTCAAGGGACCCTTGTTTTACATCACATTTTTCTTCCTGGAATTAGTCCCTCTTTAAAGCCTTTGGATAGGAATTAAATTTTCTTGACTGATTAGGTGTTTGATTTTTCTCATAGATCAAGATTACTAGCTTTCCTAAGCACAATACACAAAGTGACATGCAACTAACAAAGGAGCAATTTGGAAAACACAAAATACCTATCTGRTACAGTGATAGAGAAAAATCAAGATAATTTTAGGCCTCTACACAGTGGAAAGGCTAAAGTGTTTGATTAGCTTTCATTAAAGAGGTCAATCTCAATCAGCTGGTGAATGCAGTTAATACCAAAAGGAAGAGCTAATGGAATCTGTTTAATTTTAAGTGAGAGAAACAGAAGAACATATTATCAAATTACTTATCTGCAGGCATCAAGAGGGGAACAAGGAGATGAGYAACTTAACAGATTTGTCATGAACAAATGATGTCAAACCCAGCTACTTTCTTTCTCTGACAAGATAGCAGGCCATCTGCATAGAGAAATGATAGATATTAGATATCTTGACTTTAGTAAAAATCTTGATGCTATACCACAAGCACTTCTYATAAGCTAATAGGGAAATATGGTCAAGATGAAGTGATGACAGAATGAAAACAAATCAAGTTGGAAAACCCCAACCATAGATAGTTATCAATGGTTCCACATTGGAAGCATGTATCAKGTAGAGCTCTAAATAGATCTGTCTTTTATCCAATACTATTCAGGATTTTTATTAACATTCTTAAATGTCTATGTACTAAATAAGCAAATGAAAGAAAATTGATGTGTTGGAGCTGCAATAACAGATAATCCAAAATAGTCTTTAAAAAYTGAAACTATGTTATGAAGAAATAAATTGTATATAACAAGAAAAGATGCAAAATTGTGAACGGAGGTAGGAATAAATAACCACATAGCAGTAGGGTGGGGAACAACTAGCTAAATACAAATTCTACAAAGAAAGGGAACCAGAGATGATAGGAGATCAAAAGCTGAGTAGGAGTTAGGCTTGTTGAATGTTGTTTGGTGTGTTTCACTTCAAGTATCTGAATATGAAATTTATTTATATATTGAAAGTAKGCTTTGTTTTCAGAAGAAAGCTTTTTGTTTTGCTATATGTTTCAGTTATTCTTTGCGGATGAACATATTTTATCCAAGTTAAACATATAGCTATTTCCTAGCTGATAGCTTTTCCTACCATAAATTCTGATATGAAAAAGGCAAGTATTAAGTTGGATGTAAAGAGTATAGTTTGCAAGGTATATAAGTTTCCTTCTATTCACCAGCAATGGTAAAGACTAAGTGGGAGTGCTTCATTCATTTTGGGGGTGTTTTGCTTCAAGAAAGAGGTAGAATAATTTCAGAGAGTCTAGGAGAAGGCGAGAAGTTCTATCAGAAATCTAGATAAATTTATGAGGATAGAAAGGCTTGAAATATTTGATCTTGGGAAAAGAAGATGAGGACTTTATTAAGCAGTAGCCAAACATGAAACTGTAAATGTTTCAGAACCAGAATTTGTGGTAGAAAGAGGCCCTAGAAGAACTGTATCTTTAGAAAGTAACCGAAGGAGAAAACGATACTGGTACAGTGGTCCATACATACACATAGAGTTCCCACACACAGGAAAGTAGATAGAAATTGAGTTTAATTGGAAGACAGGACAGACTGTGCTGACTAGCTGCAGACAGGGCCAGACAAGCATTCTGACCAGCAACTTGTCTACAAATAGCCAATCCCTTTTATTGCCCTATCCCTCTATTTTTCCATGCTTCTTCCTCCCAAGCCATCTTGACCCTTTCATTATCTGACCTTTAGTTCTTCCCCTAAAATCCCATAGTGAGTCTTGTTCAGTCCCATAGTGCTCTTCCCCTGCATCACATTATGCATGAGGCACAATACCTTCTAGACACTAAGCCCCTCAGTCTGTAAGGTGATCCAGAGAGCATCTCCCATTGATTCATCTTGAGGGGCATCACATCCGGACAACTGGCTGATTGCGCAGCTATGACACCCTTGAAAAGTGCTCCATCAGAATGCTCTGTTTTCTCTGATTAGATTCCTGGCATTTCCCCACCTACTGTTGTTCCTCTGTGTGCTTTCCTGTTGGTGAAGATGAGCCTTTTGTTGCATAACCTAACACCAGTTAAACTCCTACCATTTGCTGAAGTAGCCAACAGAAGATAAATTCTTATATTCAATCCACAAAGAATGAATGAGAACAGTTATTGTGTAGACTTCAAAAAACACACCTTTGCATATTATACTTGTAGAAACAGATACATAAATCGATATAGACGTCTATATACTTTGCTATACCTATGGATCAGAGTACACGAGTACGTAGGCTACCTACCTAAGTACTGGGTGCAAATAATTTAAGATAAACAATTGCAATTGGCTGCATCTACTATCTTACAATCATAGTAAAGGGCAGACTTTCTCAAGGACCACAGGAAAAACTGTATTTAAAATTGCTTGGAATGCAGTAGAATCTCTATTACTAGATATATTTGAGAGCAGATTAGGGAAATACTTGTCATAAATCACCTAGGTATACTTGATTCTGTCTTAGGACTTAAGTGAGTCTAAAGGGACCTCAGAAAACTATCTGTGCCCTGTGCTCAATTGTTTAAAGACAAAGCTTTACCCCATTCCACAGGTTGGCTTTCCTCTTTAAGAAACAGGGAACAAAATACTTCTCCAAAGGCTTAGAAGCTTCTTAKAAAACTTCCACAAGGTTGCTCAGCCAATACCATAGATCTTCCATTTAAAAAGCATTTCCTTTTCCTTTGGGGATTGGACTAGATGGTCCCTTCCAACCTCAACCAACTCTGTGATTCTGTATATATGGGTAAGAGGAGAAGGCAGCCAAAGGAGAAAACCTTGTGACAAAACTATATTCATATATTTGTCTCCATGTAATTATTTGTATGTATCAGCAAACTAAGAATGATGAAGGGTTTTGGTAGCAAACCAGTATTTTAATTCTGCAGAACTACAGTAATTTTACAGAATAAGTTTTTTACAAGGAATCTAGCTCAACTTTGTAAGAAGGTTTCTGACAATGCAGATAGTGAAAGATTACACAGAATTAAAAAGGAACATAACTGTAGACATGATTCAAAGAATGAAACCTGAGTTGCAAACAAGYTGTATATGAAAATGAAAGTACATCACTACATAGTTATAAATCATTTTCTTCTGCCATTTTGAYATATATAGGATGAGGATTTCTTCTTTTGTATATGCAACAATTCTACTGAAATGGAGGTCATGGTTTAATACTGTTAGTTTACCATCCTGAAATAAGAAAGTATAAAAAGAGAGTTTTAAAATACATTTTTTTTAGCTAGTAACAGATTAAAGACAAGATGTTATGTACCAAAAAGATGGAAATGTTTATTTTCTGTCAGACATTGAGCACTTAAACTGTTCCTTCTTTTTGAACYGGTCTTGTGCATTGCCACTTAATATCCCTGAGCAGCTGGGAATTGTTTCTTTAGCTCCTCTTATACATTGAGTGGAATATTGCSAGCTGGAATCTTGTCTAAACTAGAGCATTAGCTCCCAAAACTCATCTAAATYCAGATAAGAATTGTGGCCATGTACTCTCCAGCATCCTTACAGTATAGGTGCTTACCTTCTTCACCCTCAGCACTTAGCTGTGTACAGTCAAAGTGTTTAGGAATGTTTGTTCTGCAGAGGTGAGTTTTTGTTCTTTTATAAACACCTAGTATCTATAGCTCAGATAGCATTAGTAGAAAGTATAGGGTTCTTGCTTGTATTTCCAGAACTAATTTTGCTTTCTGTCCATCTAGTGGTGGTCTAATGTAAAATATCTTCAGCAGTGACCTGGATGATGATACATTAGCAAATTTACGGAAGATAGTAAGGGGTGAGGTAGGGCTAATAGGATAAATGGCAAAATTTCAACCCAAAGGACTGTTCATAAGCTTAAGGAGTAGGCCAAAAGTAACCTGTTGTAGTTCAGYAGGAAATGTAGTGTTTTGCACCAAGGATTGAATAATCTCATGCATCAGTACAGACTAGGAACCAACAGGCAGGCAAGGAGCCCTGTTGAAAAGGATGGGGGAGTTACAGTGGATGCCATTTTGAATATAAGCCAACTGTGCACTRTCATTGCAAAACAGACAAACTGTAGACTGTGCTATTTTAGGAGGAGTGTGGAGGCATCAGTGCTACTGTGTTTCCCAGTACAAGAGAGAGATCAACAAATCGGAGAGATCCAGCAGCGGTCCCTGGGAAGGTTATGGGATTGGAGCGTTCGATGTATAACAGTTCTGGGCTCCCCAGTACAAGAGAGACATGGAGCTACTGGAGAGAGTCCAGCGTAGGGCTACAAAGATGSCTGGAGCATCCGCCCTGTGAGGAACAGCTGCAAGAACTGGGCCTATTTAGCCYGGGGAAGAGAAGACTGAGGGGGAATCTTATCAATGTGTACAAGTACCTGAAGGGAGGGTGTCAAGGGGACGGGGACACTCTTTTCCCATGTGTCCYATGTGACAGGACAAGAGGCAATGGGCAAAAATTGAAGCGCAGGCAGTTCYGGCAAAATGTGAGGGGGAATTTCTTTGCTGTGAGAGTGACAGAGCGCTGGCACAGGTTGCCCAGAGAGGTTGTGGAGTCTCCTTCTGTGGAGATAYTCAAAGCCTGCCTGGATGCAACCCTGTCTAACATGCTCTAGGTGACCCTGCTTTGCAGGGAGGTTGGACTAGRTGATCTCCAGAGGTCCCTTCCAACATTACTGATTCTATGATTCTGTGAACAAGAGGCTGAGGGAATTGGGTTTGTTTAGCATGGAGAAGAGCAGGAGTTAATAATAGTCCTCAACTGCTTAAAAAGTGGTTGTGCAGAAGATGAAGCAAGACTCTTCTCGAAGGTGTACTCAGGAGGCACTAGTCAGAAGTTGCAATTAGGGAAATTTGAATTAGACATGAGGAAAAAGAATAAGGGTGGTTAAACCAGTCAAATTGCCCAAAGGGGCTGTTGCAATCTTCATCTTTGCAATTCTGAAAGATGCCTCTCCCCACTGATGCATGAGAAATTTAGGGACCTTTCCTCTATCATTCCCCTCCCAAGGTCASAGTGTTCATTTTAGAGAAATAGTACCTCTTGTGCTTAAATTTGGCAGAACATTTTGGTCTTAGGGGAATATAGCAATATTTGGTTTTAAGAAATAGCTTTTCTTGCCTTTACAGTTAATTTTCTGTGCATGACATTTTCTGTAGTTTTGTGATGGTCATTCCTTACTCTTTGCTACAATGCTTTTGTGAGAAATAGCATGAGTAAAGAAAATTAGCATTATTTTTTCTCTTTGCTTCTGAGAATACTTCATAAATAATCTTGCAAGGCTTTGTGTTTTAAGTGATTTTGCCCAGAATTTTTAAATATTTATGGAAGTTTTTTTCAAATGTGTACTTCTATTGAAAAGGCCATTTAATTTTAATTGTTATGACAAAGAGCAAAGCATGTACATTCAATAAAAATTCTTATTTTAGATTAAATAAAACAATAAAATATAAAAAACAGCTGCTGTCCCTGCAGATAGGCAGTCTTACTGGAATTTTAAAGCTCAAGTACCAAGAAAACAGACATAATTCATATCCAAGTTCTACTTGTCAGAGTGCTTCCAATATACATTATATTGCTTATTTGCCATGTGTTTTTCTTCTTTCCATGGAAGTTTTTCTAATCAGTGTGTTTTGTCACATGCATACCTTGAGCAGATTATGTGAAGTTAGTTTTTCTGGTGTCCAGAATCGGGCTTTTTAGGTCGTATCATTGTAAAGTTCTGCGTTCCTTTTTTTCAGTCTGTGGTTTGCAACAAGTTGTTACAGCTATTTTCCTTGCTAGTTTTCAGCTCTCATTGGCTATGATTGGCTCTGCAAAATGCAGCTCCCCATATTGTGATAAACAGAAAAAMCAGAATCAAAGTAGAGATCATTATTGAGAAGTAATTTTTTCTTGCAATTATGCTATTCCTATCACTTATACTGCAGAAAAAAAGAAACATCTAAACCCCACAAAATGCATAGCTAAGTAATGGTTACTTGCTGGTGACTGTATCAGTATTAAGCTGATCAGACAGAATGTTTTCAGTATGCCAGTACTGAAGATCAAGTAGTTAGAATGGCACAGACTGTCTCCCTCAAACTCATTGTAGGGTTAAGAATGTCCACATGAGAGGAAAAGAGGCATCACACCTCCTGTTAATGCCATTTCTTGATATAAACTCTGCAAACCACTTGTTAGAAAAACAGTCATACTGGATCAGATGAAAGATCTTCTAGTTCTGTATCTCACCTCCAGCCAAGGCCAGTAAATGGTAGTTGGGAAGGAGAATAAGCTCAAGCATACAGTTCTGTTTTACRAAGTAGCACTTCGGTCATTTATGCTAAGACAGAATGTAGCAGTTTATTTGTTAAGATAAAGAATACTCTATAAGCAATAAAATACTACTGCTCTAATAAATTTTCCTGCACAGTGATTATTCAGGTAGTAAAGAGTAAGATACCAGTATGATTCTAAATGATAAGATGATTTTGAAAAGGAAAATTTTTGAAGTGAACATAATTTTATTTTTTAAATAGATACACCATGTACTATAATATATAAGTGACTTGGGCTATTCCTAATGTGGAAGGACAAAAGACTTCCAAGTTTGTTGGATAGTGCAACTGTAAGGCCCAGAAATTAGAACACAGACCTGAAGTCGTACTGGAGTGAGGAGCACTAATACATGCTAGCACACTTCAGAAAAGATCTTCAAATAGCCATGTTACTGTAGTCAAGGCTGCCTTCTCACTCTGGAGGTGCTGCTCTTGGCCACCACAATAGTATGTGTTGTGTGTCAATCCATGGCGTGGATGAGTACCAATAGAACAGCATCGCAAGTACAGTAGGCCCAAGCTGATAATTTAACAAATTTAACAGCATCAGAAGGAATCTCATCATCATTACCTAGTTCTGCTTCCTATATACTGCTTACTTTCTTGATTTCACACAATTTTTTTCATCTACTTCAACAAATAATGATTGACTTAGGGAGCAAATGACACAAGCCAGAGCTCCAATGCTTCCACATTTGAAGACAGAGGCAAAAAGTAAGAACTGAGGGAGGGCAGTGCATAGAATACACTTTCAGAGCTATTGCTAATAAAAGAATCACAGAAGTTAGAAATTAAGTGTTCTTTGTGTTTATTGTCTTGTAAAAAGTTGTATCTGCTCCAGAATACTGAATGGGATCATTTCTTAGAATATTTTAAGAGACTGAATGAATTTAGGAGAAAATAACTAGGAGACATCCTCTGAAAGCCTGTTTTTATTACAGCTTCTATTTCCATTTGTCTTTGCAGACAACATGAGATTCTGTTAGACATACTGTGTTAATTAGATGTGCAGTTCTGTGGAAATGCATTCTGGTTTAGAATTTAGAATTTAATTCTAATTTAATTTAGAATGAATTAGAAGCTTTCTGTAACAGTAAAAATACCAATAAAATATGACTCACTGTAATGCCTGACATTAGTTAGAGATCAAAGAGATGAAAGCAGATAAACTCTGAACTGGTGGGCTGGTCTGTCACTACCTGTGCAGAGAGGATAAGCTATTGCATAAAAGCTACTTTCTGTTCATGGCATTATGGTTTATAGGTTAAATCTAATATTGTTACACCAGTATCACATCAACCAAGCTGTTGTGATATAAAATAATTTCATTTGTAGTTTAAGCAAAAAATAGTTTCAGTCAGGAAAAATTTCATCTTTATTTTGTGAATGCCCCATGAGAAGACAGATATTTGTAGAAAACAGGTAGAGTTTACAGTTTTTTCCCCTTCTCTGTATGATTAAATTGGAGGGAAAGAAAAGCTTTTTGACGCAAAAATACAAGAAATAATGAATTAAAATACAGGTGGTGGATTTGATGTCCACCCCTTCTATAGTGCTCCAATCCTTTTTAATAATAAGCTTAATTAAACTATGTGGAGATATTCAGTGAAGGCTTCTGTGAGAACTGTGGGTTTGCTACAAGTCCACAAGTAAGAGAAAGAGCAAAATTATAAGAATTTCTTTAGGAAGCAGGCAACTGATCAAGCATGGCTAAGTAAAGTAGGAAACTGCCACATTGCACCAGTGATCCCATCTCAGAAATGAGAGCTATTTTATCTGGATCAACAAATAGACTCAGCTGGATGCGCTAACCTTTGGCAGCTGATTCTGAATTTACAGGGGTTTATAGAGCAAGTGGTACATGGTAGAATTAGATGATGTTACACTTAATATTCAGTCTGTATTTAAAAATATGTCGTAAGCATTTCATACATGTATATATGTACATCGAACAKCAGGAGGCAGGGATGATTCTTGAGTAACAGCTCTCAGTGACAATAAACTATATTTCTTGTATTTATGTAAATACCAAAGATGTGTGTATCATTTTAAAATAAAAATATGGAAACAACTTCTGTAAAACCAGAATAACTGTTCAGTTCATTTGTACATATTCATATTAGTGTAATAAGATCAAAATAAGATCAAAACTTGGATATGGCTTGGCATCTCTGATGAAGCTTTTGCTCCACTTCAGCAAGTTTGGGAAAGGGAATTACAGAAGAACAAGCCTAGCTTGTCTGTCATTCATGAGTCATTGCTTTCATYTCCTACAATGCGCACCTAACCAAATAGATTCTGTAATCTGTATTTCTGTAGATTCCGTGTTCTGCAGATTCTGTACTTTGTAATTCTGTAACACTTTTCTTTAGCTGTATTTATGAAAGCCTTTATATTTTCCTTAACTCTAGGGCAGATTAATTTATATTATCCTTTAAAAAGACCCCTGCATTTTGTCTGAAGTTGTGCAATGCTTCACACAGTAAGTGAAGTAA
The DNA here is from genome assembly GCF_003343005.1 of Rhea americana. Classification (NCBI taxonomy): domain Eukaryota; kingdom Metazoa; phylum Chordata; class Aves; order Rheiformes; family Rheidae; genus Rhea; species Rhea americana. Next base: position 1,652,232 of record NW_028185372.1, on the reverse strand, counting down.
GTGCTTTATGCCAGAGCAAATCTGTCTATGCGCTAGATCAGTATCGTGTGGACCCCAATGTAGCAGACAGTTCTATATCTACATAATCAGATGAAATATTTCAGCTGTTAATGTAGTGYCATACTTGATGAACATTGCTTCCAAACTACACAGACCACCAGAGGAGCAAAGGAAATTTTTGAAACTGAATTTTTGGAACTGTATGGCATTCAGACAGCTACAAGAAAATAAGTATTTTTAATTTTTCTTAGGGAAAAGGTTTGTGTCTGCCTGTTAATACCTCTGCAGGAGTCATACAAATTTTTCTGATGTATTTTAACTTACTCATTTTTTGTTGGGGACTCCTTTTTTGAATTATACAAAAAAGCTACTTGGAAAAATAAAAATTTAACATAACATTATAATAAATTATACCACAAGTAAGACACACATGTAATTTCAAAGGATCAAAGCAAGCCTACCATAACCATACTGAGGATCCTAGCTAGGAAGTGATCATCTGCATACAGTCACAACACAGGCACCTCAGTAGAACCAGAGGCCCTCTAGCACGACAGTCTCCTCTAGACCAGCTTCCTTCTTCGTTCCTGAACAGTACCGTTTTCACTGTAGTTATCATGCCTAGGCTTGACTGTTACCACCATAAGCTCAGTATATGCTTTCATTCTTCGCAAATGTAAAGGCTAGAAATGTGGTGTGTGTTCTGAACAGATGTTATATGTAAGCCAACACCAGCACTTCATGTCCATGATCAAATATCCATAAACAGGGAAGGGCTGTATTTGTGATGACATGGATGTATGAAGAAAGCAGGACACATGCCCTGGCCTTGGTGGCCTTGGTGCCTGCTTTGGGGAAAGGAGAAGGCAGGGCTTCAGCGGCCAGCCAATCATGGGGTGCTCTGAGACTACATGGGGTGTAGTGCTGTTGACATGCCAGCCATGATGGGCTCAGGACATCCTGGGCCCAAGGAACCAGTCATACTGCTGAGGTGTGCCTGTCATGTGACCAGAAAAGCGGTGGGATTTTTGAGGCAAATAGGTCATATGCCAGTGAGTGGCAGCAGTATTCCTGCAGGCAGCAGGGGAGGCACCTGCCAAGTCTTCTCATGCACAAGAGTGTCCTGCAGCAACTTCTTGTCTGTTTGTAAGGAGACACATATGGATGGGTTTGGGCTACTTTTTTAGAGGAAGAAGTAATGATAAGGAAGGAAGGCAGCAACAAAGGAGAATATTGTTCTTCCTGAAGTTCTATGAATTCTGGTTCCTACCTTTTCTCTTCTTTCTCTTCCTCTATGTATAAAAATACAGTCTTGCCCTGCTCTCTTTCCTCTGGTTTTTTTTTTGTTTTTTGTTTTTTATTTTTTTTAGAAGGGAGAGCTAGAGGAGTTGCATGGACAAACAGACATAACCCCTGTATAAGCTGTTGCTCTCTGAGGAAGGCTGGAGCTTTTGTAGAGAAGGGCTGTGGGAAAGGGAAAGGCAGACTGCAGTCTCCTCTCACGTAATGCCCTTTCAGCCTCACTGCCTGTCATGTTCCTTTTAGTCGTTTTCTCACATGCGAAGCCCCTTCCTGAAACCTGACTGCTTCTTCCGATTGGTTCCTCCAACTTCTTTCTTCCTTCCAGCCACCTTCTGAACCTGTGGTTGYTACTGTAACACTGTTTTGCTGTTTTGGAGAGCAGTGAAATTCTGTTCTGCCTCAACGTTTGAGAAGACTGAGATAGCTCTGATATCAAGTAACTCCCCTGAGTTGGCGAGGTTATAGTGATAGAAATGGCATTACACTGAAAATAAAGTTAGGCCCTTGATCTCTTAATTTACTAAATCATCCTCTCTGGAAATGGTCTGTGGATGCCTATAAGGACTGCTATTTGGAATTTAATAGCATATTTTAACAATTTCCAAGCTTAAATTCAAGAAATTCATCTCTGTCAATGAAATTATTATGCTTCTAGACAGGCTGCAAAAGAATCTTTCTTTGCTGACTATATAGACAGCTTGAGCTCCTGACCTGAACCAGATTTCTCAAATAGATACACCAGTTAAAGGAGATGGGATGAGTCAGGATCATAATCCTATTCATAAACTGGCCAAGCTGTATTCTAGAAGTAGCTATGGGTTTGATTTTTTTTTTTTTTTACCCTATTGGAAGTCTTTTCCCCTTCTTTATCCTCTAATAGTTAGTATCCTTTTAGTCTACAGCTGGATTTTGTGTTCTGTTTCTTCCTGAATTTTTTTGGTCCAACATTGTTCTTTAGCTAATATAGCTCTGATTTTTCTAGTGCTTACTCTCTTCCATATTTATAGATGTACGTTATCTTTATACAGGCGTGTAAGTGCCTATTCCATTTCCCACCTGAACCTTAATTTTGTCACACTAAACCAGCGAGTTCGCTCAATCTCTTTTTATTAGATAGGCTTGAGACCCTTCACCTCATGTTTCTATTTTGAAAGAATCTTTCTTGAATATGAGTGACATATGCTCTGTGTGTAGTAGGTCTTACTACTATCTTTAAAATATTCTCTGTAATCCTGTGCTCCTAGGATCATAGTTGCCTTTCCCTGGCAGTGTTCCACCAGAGGCTGAGTGGGTTTGTACAGACTGACGTGACTGGCCTCAATATTGCTGCTAGGGTAGCCACAGCCACACAGCACTCATTTAAAGCTGGGGGGTGGAGCCAAAATGTAGGGAAACATTTACACACTGTACTGCCTGCTGCCACAGTTACTCATTAYCTCAGCTAGCTAGCTATAAACTTGATAGCTTAGGTATAAATGTCTAAAATTACACTTGCTACAGATCTCAGTGATAGTAGTTTTTCTTTGCTGTCACCCCTCATCCTGTCTTTTTTTTGCATTAGTGATTTAATTTTTGTGCTATCTTCTTRCCTTCATTCAGATCTCAAGGGTATAAAGCCAATTTGGTTATGCATCATTCTTACAGAAATTAAGAGTGATGATATGGATAGTACTTCTTTGTTTCACCTTCATTTTGAAAATCTCTTTCCTAGGCAGGATCTTCTCTCCTCCTCCCCTGCCTTCCCCCGCCCGCCCTGTGTTGATCTCCCTGTATATAGTAGAGACAAGCAGATAGATGCAGACAAAACAACCAGCCACAGGCTGCTACATCTTTTCCTGTTGGTGAAATACCTCTTAGGTTCTACATTCTGTTTTTTTTTTCTTGTTTCTGAGATGGTAATATCTTTTCAAGCATGTATTATCAATTTACCAGGAGCAGTTTCTTTCTACRCAGAGTCACTGGAGGGATTTGCTTAGAGGTAGCTGAATGTTGTGATCATGTGATCAACTATAGGGCATAGATTTATGATACAACCAGTTGAGTCTTTACTGCCTGCTATGTGTTCTGTTCTCCTAGTGCTAGCATTTGTTTGGCTTCAGAGTGAGCTTGTTTAACATGTTGAAATAGGAGAAAAAATGGAATTGACTTCTACCGGTTTAGCTCCCTAAATGGTCTTACCATGGGATCAAATAAAAGTGTAGCATGCATGACGGATGAAAGGGAGTGCACAGCTGCAGGTGGAGGTGCACCCTCTCAGCAGCAGCTGGCAGTTAGTTTAGTCCAAAATCTTGATTAGTTGAACTTGACTATAATAAAAACATCCACACCAAAGAAATCTTGCTTCATTATGAAAAAGAATGTTCTTGCTCAGTCTTCTTGCTTAAAATAATTTTCACTACAAATGCATGTATTTTTTTTTTCTGTTCATGGTGGTGGTAAAAAAAGTTAATTTGCATAAATGCAGAAGAGAGAGAAATGTAAGTCAATGGAAGAAATAATATGAATATGTAAATATGCTTTCAGATAAATAGAGCTAGATGACTAGTGAATAATTGAGTATGTTAGTAAAATTCAAAGCCCTGTCTCATAATCTGAAACTCTTTTCAAATCACAGGAAAAAGCTAACGAAATTACAMACAAGACATTTTTTTCATTTCTTTAGGCAGCTTCTTGATGTAAAACCAACTTCTTTCATTCTGTGTAAACAGATTTTATCTTCTGTGCTATTCTAGAATAGGAAACATTGACGGTTGGTGCAGAAAGGATTCTATGGATGCACTTTATGTTGAAGGTATACTAGATTTCCTTAAAAATTAAGTATCTTAGGCAATAGACATTTAAAAACAGCAACATAAACCTGTAGAGTATGTATGTAGAGTATGTAGGTAAAAATATCCTTTTTTTGCTGATGCATTCCTGTGCTCCAGAATATACTGCTCACCTTTAAAACTGTCACGCTCCAAACCTTGCTTGTACTGAAGAGAATCACTGTTTTGCCTGAAGCAAGGAACGTGAGTGTTGCAAAACTGACTCCTCCTCTAATAGGGAGAGCATGTACAAGTACACAGAGTTGTATTTCTCGTACAGCTGCCAGGCTGATTATTTGCAGTCAGAGCTGTAAACCTTACAGGCTTTTTTCTTTGTTTAGCTTTCTACTTTGGAATCTTTTGTTTCCTTCTCCATTTCTGGTCTGGATTTTCTTTTTTTTTTTCTTTTTTTTTCTTTTTTCTTTTTTTTTGAATATATGTGAAACTGTTTCAAATGCTGATTTTTCACGTCCTTGTTCAGGAAGCATTCATGAATTGACATGGGTCAACATACTTTTTGTTACCAGGCAAAAGTAAGTACTACAGTTAAACCTGTTCTTACCATGTGTTTACTTGAGTATAAAGGGATCTGTGTCATTGTATAAAGGACAATGTAGACTGTAGTTTTATTAGCAGAGATTAAAAACTTAAAGAAAAATAAAACCAGTTGAACTTCATATGGTGTGCTAAATACCATAGAGCTAACATTCTACAGAGACTGTTCTTAGTTGTCAGTTAATGATCTCTCTTTTAAAATACTGAAGGACGCATGGACACAGAGATTACCACTGCTTGTATACAATTTTTTAAAAGGACTTTTAGACTTACATTTATTTTTGGAAAGCATATTTAATGCAGTTGTTAGTACTGATCCGATCTTATTACCCCTTTAAATTATATTATTTATGTTCATTGAATATATTTATTTTTATCATTCACTGATAATGGAATGCTAGGTGAGGGAAAAAAAACCTCTTGGAGCTCCACTAACTGCCGTCATAGCTTCTACTATCTAATATGTCCTAGCCATTATTTTATTTTTTCTCGCTTTGTTATCCTGTCCTGTGTTCGTGYGTACATTCGCTGTTTTCCCAAAACTGATAGTTTGGAATCCTGTTGCGTGGTTGTATCCTCTAAATTCTTCASTGTTGGCATAGACTAAAATTGAAGGTTGAAAGGAAATATGGATGTCGGAGAGATAAGATAGAAAAGGAAAGCTAGTAGCTGAGCTGGAGAGAAGTAAAGAAAGAGGGTGATTTGATTCTGAGAGCATATTTTTAGCCATTTTCCCTGCATCCTATTGAAACACTGCATCATCATCATCTGTAACATTTTCACTATACCAGCAGTCACCTGGGAATTCATTAATGGTCTGGGAAAGGGAGGGGAAGTTAAGATTGCACATAGCTTTCTTTGCTATCAATTCCCTCTAGAGAGCGCAGCAGCCTGCAAGACAATGTATGGATTCTGTTTCCCTTTCAGCAACGTAAAACTTTTCTGCTGCAGAAATCCAGTGCTGCAGCTATTAGTCTTTTTTCCTTCTTTCAAGAGATGGATTGCTATTATTGAGCTGAACTAGGCACTCCCTTCCCCAAGGCAGGTGAATGGATTGCCCATGCAGCGAACAAGTTTAAGCAATTAGTAGTGCTTGAATGTCTGTGTAACAAATGCAGCCATTTACCATATATGCTTTTAGTGGCACTATGTCTCTATAGAAAGGCTGCGGCATGATTGCGTATCAGTCTGCTGTGATGAAATACAGCTTAGTTAAAAGGTCTGGCATGAGGATTAACATCTGCTACTATTTGGCATACGGCTTACAGATATTGAAGGGAAATAAAATCTAGAGAAATGTAGTTAGTATAAAGGCAGTAAGGGGCAAAAATTGGTATGTAATCCTAACATTTTTTTGTGTTGCTAGAATTGGATTGGAAATCTTCCAGAATAAATTTTCTTATGAAAGGTGTGATGCTTTGACACAGCAACATTATCTAATGAACTGGGCTCAGAAGAATAATTCAGGACTCTGAATCTTCATCCTAAATCAGAGCAGGGCTTTATATGGTCTTGAATTATTTCCATCAGATTGTATTCTTTTATTGCCAAGCTAAACATCCTTTTTAAAAGTGTGGAGTTCTCATGACTCTGGCTGAATTAGCCCCACTAGCTAATGAGGTGCTCTATCAGAAACAGGAACAAAGGTGTATTTTGAAAACTCTTGCCTTTATTTAGAACTTGTGGAAGTTTGACATTACCTCATTCCTTACCACAGTGAAGCAAATGGCATTTAACCACTTCCTTCAGCTCATCAGGATTTCAGTYCAAACTTTTAGTCTCCCAGGCCTGTATTCTTCATTAAAATTAGGTACAGGTTAATTAGAGATTCATAAAACAATATAAATATTTTATTCCTTGGTTCTTGGTTTTGCCTTATTTGAAGCTAATGTTCTGGTACTTCCAGACACTCAGAATCACAGATTCCAATACCTTTTCTTATATATTTATGTACATGTATATACATGTATATCTGTACATATATATACAGATACACATATCAATACACTTTTTATCATTTAGGCAGGCTTTTGTTTGGGTTTGTCCCAGATTCTTGCTATGCAATACCCCTTCTTCAAAGATCTATTCTACCATCTTAGCGTCTTTGTGGCTTCAGCTTCAAAGACATCCTTTGTTCCTTCGCTACAAGTACCTTTCAGAGAGGCTGTACTACTTAACAAGATAGAATCCAAGGGCAGCTTACTATGTACCAGAAAATCTTGAAATTAGGACTGTAAATAGTTGCACTAATCTAATGCACTAGTGATTTTCCTCTTCACTCGCAAGGACTTTCTCACTGACCTTTTCCTGACTGGCCCCCTACACTTTTGAGGGAACCCATTATTTTCTGCTTTGGTCTCCCCTCTTGTTTAGCTCTGATTGCTATCACATTTCCCTTAGACTTGCTTCTGAGTTAGAAATGTCCTGTCACATGAGTCTGTGCTTACTCCCTCTGCATGGGAAGCTAAGTTAAATTTGATTCTTATGAGGCTGATCTTAACCCATTTAAAGAACTAGCTCCCGTTATTACAATATCCTTTATTGACTGATCTGCTGTAGTTGGATCCCTGCATCCCAAGTTATCACTGTGAAACAATTTAATATTATATTATAAAATCAAGGATTCAAAATTTTCCATGAGCTGAATAATGAGGGAAAGAAGGTTTCTCGCTTTCTTGTCCTTGTTCCCTCCCATCTTTTTTATTGCACAGGTCATTGATGAATAAGTTGAACAATACTGGACCCTGTACTGACCCCTGGGGGACACCACTACCTACAGGCCTCCAACTAGACTTTGCACTGCTCATCATAGCCCTCTAAGCTCTGCCTTTCAGCCAGTTCTCAATCCACCTTGCTGTCTGCTCATCTATCCCACACTTTTTAAGCTTGCCTATGAGGATATTGTGGGAGACAGTGTCAAAAACCTTGCTGAAGTCAAGGTAGACAACATCCACTGCTCTCCTCTCATCTACCCAGCTAGTCATCCCACTGAAGAAGGCTATCAGGTTTGTTAAGCATAATTTCACTTTGGTGATGGATATGCTGACTTCTCATGATCGCCTTCTTATCCTTCAGATGCTTAGTGATGGCATTCAAGATACCATCATTTTTCCAGGGACTGAGGTGAGACTAACTGGCCTGTAGTTTTCTGGATCTTCCTTCCTGCCCTTTTTGAACATGAGTGACATTAGCCTTCTTCCAGTCCTCAGGCACCTCTCCTCTTCTCCATGTCCTTTCAAAGATGATCAAGAGTGGCCTAGCRATGACATCCGCCAACTCCCTCAGCAGTCCTGGGTACATTCATGGACTTGTGGATGTCCACTTTGCCTAAATGATCTTTAACCCAGTTCTTAACCAAGGGAAAATATTCCTTTCTCAAGACTGTCTACCTGGTCTTTAGGGTCTGGGATTCCTGAGGGCTGGTCTTAGCAGTAAAGACTGAAAGAAAAAAAAAGAAACCCATGCATACTTACATACATACATACATACATACATACATATATATATATGCTATTTTCTTTGGGAATTTTTGCTTCCACTAGAAAGGTTTCATATGTTTGAGTTACAGTATTGCAGAAGTTTTGTTTATCTTTATTCCAAAGTGAACTAATTATGTGGGATGTCTGGACTGAAGGTTCAATTGCAGCTCTTCTTTTGATGTTATACAGGGGGATTGTCTTAACATTGACTTACCCATGTATTTAAGTAGTACAGTGTAGGTATTTTGAGGTTTTTTTATGAAAAGCTGTCAGAATATTTTAAAGAAATAATATTTGCTGCCAAATTACTGAGATCCTAATTTAGATGCTTTGTAATTTTGCCAACAATCCCGATTGAATCGCCTAAAACCTGTAGGCTTTTTGTTTATTTTTTTATTAGAGAAAGGATAGGAAAGAGTACATTGAAATGTTCTCCTTTTCTGAATTTTGGAAGAATTTGGATCAGAATTCTTAAAATGAGAAAGGAGGAAGCACTGAACCTTGAGGAAATTTGCATCCGTTTCGGACTGCAAACCCCATGACTGAGGAGCCTATTTGTAATTAGAATGGTTCATCTGTAAGGTGTATCTTGAGGTTAAATCTGGGAAAGCATACAAATAGATACTCCTTTTTCCATCAAACTCAAACATTTGAGTCAATCTTGACTGTAAGAACATTTCTTAGGCTATATATTAAAGAGATTAGAAAAAGGGAGAGAAGAAGGATGAGAATTGAGAGACAAAACAAGCAGTTGTATCTCATATTGCCCACAAAAGCAACTCACTCATGGGGAACAGTTCCAGTCAAGAGCTGGAGTACAAGATTTGAAAATCCTCTTAAGAATTGCAAAATCATTTGCAATTACAATATTACTTTTCTGTAATTTGAAGTCATGTTTTTATCTTAATTTACTTATTTGATAAAATAAGCACTTAATAGAGATTACATTTACATTTAGAGTATTAATCAATTATCCCCTAATTAATTATTTAATTATGTCCTCATGCATAAAGCTACCCTGTCCTACAAGACCAAATGTGTATCTTCCCAAAGAAATAAGATATATGTAATCATAGTATCTGTCTGTTCATTCACACTTTTTTATCTGCTAGCTTTTTGCAATGATATCAGACAGAGACGGAGAGCTTTCAAATAATGTATTCCTACAAATTTTATAGATGTAAGTGGCCATGTAAAAGACAAAAAARAGTTTAAACATTTGCAATAACTTGGTTCTGTCAGGTGATTTTAGGAATTCAGTGTGGCAGCTTGCTTGTCACAACCAAAACATTTAGGAGATGGCAGTTGTAATATATATCTATATATGTYTGTATTGTTTTCTATACTTATGTATATGATGATAGCTTTTTTAATTAAGTATTCCAACTGACTAGAAGACATAAAATCATAGGAAACCAGACTTATTAGTTCTGATGACTATGAACTTTGTTAACAAGACCATCTAACAGAAAAAGAGATTGAAAGGTCTGAAAAAGAAATGCAGTGTTCAGAAGTTCTCAGACTCTTGACATGGCCTGCTTTATTTAGTGTATTCTTTCATATTTCACTGATAACTAGAAAATTCACAGATAAGAAAAAAAAGACACAAATAAGTTAAATCTGAAAAGGAGCTATAGTATTATTTTACATTTCTAAGAAACCACTAGAATTTTTAATTTGTCTTTTAAAGAGCCAGAGGCATTCCTCTAACTTTGTTATTTTCTCTTCCTGCCTGTCTTTAGATTATTTAATTTAAAAATACAAAAGAATAAAAATTTTAAATATATTAAAAATATAAAGTTTTCTGAAAGATCTGCACTGTTTAGGATTGATTTAGAGCCCTGACACCTTTGTGTATAGGTTATATTATCATTATGATCCCTCTACCTTTACAGTTAATGATCTCTGAAAAAATATCTTCACACAGCACATTTGTTTCTTCTGGTATCTTTTGTTTTCCTTTTTTTGAGGACTTGCCTGATATCTTTATTTTCAACTTCAGAAAACCTGAGGTAACTAGTGTTTTTTAACATGGCAAATCTCTTAGCACACTCATTGTTCCCCTGGAGTAAAGTCATTCCATGTTAATAGTACTTTTATATCGTCCTATGTCCACTTCTAGTGGACTTCTAGTGAACTTGTGATACATAGCAGTCCTTGTGTACAAGTATGTGTGATAAGTTCATAAAAACAGTCAATAAACTCTGCAATAATAGTTACTGAAAACTTCTAAACCACTAACTGGGAAAGAGCAATCAGGCACAACCATTATATAACTGAAGTTTTATAATTTAGGCCAGAATAATCTGTTTGATGAGTAACTTGTTTTGGATGCTTGGATGGTATGAATCTTTTTGCTTAGAGGAAACAAGAGATGACTTTTGGAAAAACAAATGTGACTTGTAGCAAAATCTCTTGCATCTACTCACAGCTTGATCCACAAAAATAGATTGCTGCTGTTGCTAGTTCTTAACCCCTAAACATTAGCTGGGAAATCATGAGAGTTTAAGGAAGCCAATCCAGAGACAGTAGGCTTTTACTGTAAAAGATGAATTTCATTTAAGCTAATCATGTAATGCAGGGAGAAAATAAAGACTATGCTGTGGTGATATGAAGAAATGTAAGTGAAGGTTGTGTGAACACAGAGTGAAATATAAAAAATACAAAAAATAATATTTAAAAGTAAAAGTAAAGACTACTTTGAAAAACATGAGTAGAGAAATTACTTATTAAGAAAGAAATTTGTCTAAACTACCCAAGTGCAATGACAAGATTTCAAGAATGGTTTGGGCATATGAAGATAGAATCCTCATGTGGAATTGAGTTCAAGAACAGAAGAGTGCAACTGGTGTACTGGGCCCCTTTTTATTTTAAGTAATAGCATAAAGTATCTTGGTCTATATAAGGTTATTGAGAAGCTAAAAACTATGTTTATTGAGTATTTGACATTCAAGCTGTTTCTTCCGATCTTTATTCTAGGAAAAGCTCAATCTCATATACTTTGCATCATCACTGATGTAATTGACTGGCACCTGCAACTGTCTTCTTTATCTCAGTAGTATGTAAAAGGCCCTCATGCATGTATATGAATAGGTGTGTAAAAAGGTTGATGTGAGAGTGTACAGAGTGTATAAATATATAAATATATATAAATATATGTTTATACATACTTACACTTATTTATAAATACATATTTATAAAAGTGTGTAGATAGAAAGATTAGATAGATGTACATAAAAAATTTTATATATTTATTTATATATTTTTYAAAGTGTGTAGATAGAAAGGATATTTAGCAAGAGAYAATGAAATTAATAGTAAGCAGAACATTAAATGAAAGGAAAGTACAGTTGAAGGGGTTGACAGTGCATCAGAGAGGGTGGAGGATGTAAACAAATTTGAATATGTCTGTTGGATGAAAAGCTAATCCTGTGAAGCTAAGCAAGATGGCCCTGTCCATCCACAGAACAGATCAGTCCTGTGAAGCTGAAAATGTATCCCCTTCACCCACCTTCAAACTAACCAAATCACCACACAGTAATACTGGGGCAGTCTTTGAACTTTGCACTGTGCTACAAGATAATAGGGAATGTTGCCTACTAAAGCCAAAAGCSAGAACAAAAAATCACCTCCAGTGGAGGTGTGTAGGAACACTAAGAAAAATCCACAAAGGAAATTTCTGAAAAGACTATGTACATTGGATAAAAAATAGCTTGGATTTTGGAAACAAGGTTGAGGTGAGTGTCAGATAGAGAGGATATGGGGCTACCTTCACCTACAGCTGCAAGTGAGCTTGCAACTGCTTGTAATACCAATACAGGGTACAGGCTTGTGCTGTGTGTGTTTCCTTGTCCTTACATCAACATGGATTTTATAGCACATTTTTAAAAAGTAATCGTGGCTGATCAGGTAGAAGACAGCATCTGAACTGTTGTCGCTCCCATTTGGGACCACAGTGTTCAAAAAAAAGTACAACAATTACAAGAAAGAACAACAGTTTTGAAAGAAAACAAACAGTAATGATGTCAGATAGGTCACCATCACCTCATTACCCAGTTAATAAAGTTTCACTGAACATGACTTAGATTAATTGTCTGATGTTTGTTTTCCTATTTGTAGTAGTAGCTTGTTATTAGATATGTCTACATTGCATCATCTCTTAAAAGGCATTTACTGAGCTTCTGAGGAAGTGGGAAGTTTTGGGGGTGTAAATACCCCAAGTATTCTGTGCTGAACCAGGTGACAACATGTCATGCAAACCAGAACACTTTCAGCATACGTAATGCAGTAAGAAAGCACTTTAAAAGAGGCAAGGTGATTGTGGGAGAAGTGGACACTCAGTGATAGACAGGTTTGGTGAATGGATCAACTTTCTAAACACAGTGACAGTTAAGCATATCTGAATGATGTTGGGCATATTATCCATATATGCCTGAGGGTTGTGAGTCTAAAAAGCAGAATGGGTTCTGAAATAGCTGGAGCTTTTAAAATTATTTCGCTGCCTCAGAGCAACTGAACAGGGAATGGAATTTTTAAACTAGCCTTTWGACAAGCTGTTAAGGCAGTATAATTTTCACCACTTCGTTACTAATAATGGAAAGAAGCCTTTCTAGTAATAATGAAGAAGAAGCCTTAACAGGATGCTAAAAAACAAGATATGGGGATGTTTTGCTGCACACAACACCATTTGGTACCTTGATGTTTTGCTGGAGCTATAACCAAAGCTTCCACAGAACTGTCAGAGCCAGACCCGTGGATGTGAAAACTTCAAGTTCTGTAGTGATTTCAAAAACTATTTCTGCAAATTGGTGTAAAATTGGAGAAAATATGTCTTCACTCAGAAAGGGAGACCATGTGAGGTCATTTAGAACAAGAGAAATTTGGAAAAGGTTATGAGCAGATGGTCATAGATGAAATTTTTGTAGTAGTTGAAACTGTGAGAAGGGGGTCAGATACCCATGTACTGCTTAATAAACTACAGTCACCAAGCTGTCAAAAGGATATTTTACTCTGAAGAACTTCATAGGATAAACCCCRATGAAGACAGAGTCTACAAAATTGAAAAGATCCTGTCAGTAAGAATGGAAAGAAGAAAGAAACAGCTGTTGGTGAAGTAGCATGGCTGGCCCCAGAAATTTAACAGCTGGATAAAAGCCTCCCAAGTCCACAATGTTTAGCAGCTGAAGCCAGTGGATGAGGAAGAAGAATGGCAGACTGCCTTTTTTMCATCATGCTCACCAACAATGTCTACACCAGGATTTTCCCACAAAACGCCAGTTTGAACTTTACCAAACAACTGTTGATGCCTCTGGGAGCTGTCAGGCAAATGGGAGGTGGCGGCTGCAGAAATATAATGCCCACAAAGCTTGAAAAACATGAATAGTGCCGGAAACAGTGCTGCTGGGTAAGACATTGCATTATTCTTTGTGGCAAGTCTATTATCCYTCCATATCCATATTATTGGAAAGTATAAACACTTAGCAGCTCCTGCAACAGAGCTTTAACTCTTACATTCCTGTGATTAGGAAAACAAAGCTTAAAACAGATGAAAATCCTTACATTTTTTGTACAGCTGGGGAGCTAGCAAATGTTTTGAGAGCTTCTTCTGGAGTTACCAGTAAGATTTTCCCTTTTCAGCTGACATCACTGGAAAGTTTATTTTGATCTACATGTACATGGATCTGTACACTAGTTGGAGACTTCTGCTCCTATCATCATGCTGTGCTTTGCCCATGGTGATATCAATGATACCGTTACAGAATAAGCTGTAATATTTGCCCATGAACCAACATCACACCAACAGAGTCAGCAATGAAAACAAGCATTTTGTTTTGGCAAGGTGACTGAAGTTCTTCTCTGGAGATACTCAAAACCCACCTGGATGCGATCCTACCCAATATGTCTAGGTGACTCTGCTTGAGCAGGGGGATTGGACTGGATGATCTCCAGAGGTCCCTTCCAACCTCAACCATTCTGTGATTCTGTAATTCTGTGATCTCGCAGGCTGTTCTGGCCAAGTTGCAAATGGTGGCAAAGCAGGATGTCTCATATTCAGAGAGAGCGTTAAAAAAGAGATACATCACAATCCTGAAGGGAAGGCCTTCCTCAAACCCTTAAAAGAGAAAGGATGAGTGGTGCYGGGCTGCATTCTGGTTAGGACAAGAAGAAAAGGAATAACAAGTTATACTGAACAGTGGAAAAGAAGTAAGAAAGAATGCACCCTAGAGAAAGAGGGTGCATTCTACCACTGGAAAAGGAGAGATATTTTAACAGGACTGGGTTTTGTGCACAGCTGCTTGGAAGAATGTACCAAATCCAAGCTGAATTTGTTTGAAGTGGCCCAGGGCAGACCAACATCAAGAAGAGTTTGTTCACCGAGATGCCCTAATTTTTGGTTATAATGGAGTCTGCACCCCTGCACTTTTTCACAACTAGGAATGGGGGAAGATATTGTAGGTCTGAACAACACACTGCTGTATCTTTGCAGCAAAATTGTAGAAGAAAATGGTTGGTCTGGTGAATTAGCAGTTGACATCTCTTTTCAGCCAGTTGGATTTTATACTGGGAGAGATCATCCTTCTGAGTTTGTGGGAGCATAGTCTGCTCTGTAGGAGTTGAGATGACCTGGAAGTTGCCTCCAGAAGTTCATCTTCTGTCTTAACAGGAGACTTACACTGCTGCATCAGATTCAGAAAAGCCATTCATATTAGAGGGGCATTTTAGTAAGTGTAACCCAGTGCCTTGTAATACTGCAAAATTTGGTTTTGTAGAAGAAGTCTCAGCCCAGCTATCATTTATCCAGTGCATATGGTCACCTCAGGAAGTCCTTTGGGGAATTTGTCTTAGTGTACCTAAACACATGTTCTTGTGGAGCTGACCTTTTGTTCTGGCTTTCTGTTTTAGTAGGCAGTGTTGCCTGTTTCTTGTAGCACAGCACAGAGTCCCGAGATTGTCCCAGTATTACTGTAGGGTGATCTGGTTTGTTTAAAGGTAGGTGTGGAGTTTCTTGGTTAGACTCACAAGATTAGCCCCTTGTCCCACAGACATGTTTAAATTTCCTCATGTTCCCTCCCACTCTCTGGTGCACTCCTACCTCCTTTTAATTCCTATCCCAAATATATTAGGAATTACTTAGCAGTATTGTTAACTGGTGGCCCAAGACTCTATTATCTTTTTATTTATTTTTCTTTCTATTCATATTTAGACACTGTTAATTTCAATATCTCTTGTTAATCTATCTTTTTTATACATAAACTTTTATAAATATATACTCAGATATATAAAAAGTATATCTAGATTTGTATAAATATTTACATTTATATATATTTGTACACTGCTATATAGAGAGATGCTTACATAACTGTGTGTCATACATATCATGAATATATGAATATACAAATAAATATAAATATATATAAAAACTGTGATCCCCTTTTGAGCAAAGGCAGGACCTTTTGGTCCTGATATACTTCTGGGTTGAACAAGGAAGTGGGGCTTCAGCTGCCAGTCAATCACAGGAAAAGCTGAGATCGCATGGGGTATGGCTGTATCAAAATGGCAGTGTCACGTGAGCAGAAGAGAACTTCCTGGTCCTAAGGGGCTTGACCTAATTCCAGCATGAACCAGTCATATGACTGGAAAGTAGGAGGTGCTTTTGGGGCAAATGGCTCATGAGGCTCTGGGCTGGACTTCCAGCGAAAGAGAGGGTGTCTGGCGCTTGCCGTGTATGAAAGTTTTACCTTGTACAAATGTTGTCCTTTCATTATGAACATGAAAAGGAGAAGTACATACTTGTTTGACAAGCAAGGGAAGCAAGTGTTCACTGCCACTTTGTATGCGCAGGGGTGAGTTCTCCATTAGAGAAGCATCCTATGGAARTGATCTTGAAGCCAGGATTTGGCCTTGTGACTACGTAATTTGGCTGAATGACCAGCCCTTTCAGAATCTAAGAGAGGATGGGAAATTAGGAAAGAAAATCTTTCCTTTTCCTTTAAGCAGTAGACTACTCAGTCAGCAATTTCTGTAGTCTGTTTCCAGTTAGTGCCTCCCTGGTTCTTTCAAGTGGAGATTTTTAATTGTTGGATATGCTTAGTCATGAGAAGGTAAAATTTTATAACAAAAATAGTTTAATTATAACAGATATAATTTAGAGTTAGGAGAATGAACAATATCAATATGATGATTGCTCTTAATTGATCATCCATTACAAAGTAATTAAACCTGAGAGACCTCTACCCTTTTTTAGGTTGATCACTTAGGAGAAAACAAGGAGATAAGGAACAGCCAGTGTAGATTCCTGAAGCAGAAAAAAAATCTCTTCAAAGCAATCCAGTTTCCTTCTAAAGAAAGACAGCAAGTCTTGAGGACAGAAGAGAAGCAGTGATGTCATACATCTTCACTGTGCTGAGGCTTTCAGCAGAGGTTCATGAAATTCTCATAGATTAGCTAGAAAGACAGTCTAGATTAAACTGCTCTAGGTTGGGTGCACAGGTCCATGGAAAATCATATGCAAACAGTTATCAGTGAGTCACTGTCAGAATGAGAGGACAGTTTGAAACAAACTGCAGAGGGCTAGTTCCTTGAGGTAGCATCTAAACAGTATTTTCCTTATGGACTTGGGCAATGGCATGCCAAATATATTTATTAGACAATACCGAAGTGATAGAGACTTCCAGTTTGCTGTAGAACAGGAACAGAATGTAAAATTATTTTGATAGTCTATATCAAAGATACAGACTTTTTCAGACTTTTGATAGTCTGAAAAAAAAGTTACTCACTAGAGACAAATGAAAGGTGCTGCATCTAAATAGCAGTGCTCAATCGTGCAAATACAGGAAAGAGGGTACAATGAGCCAGGAAAATCTTTTGTATAAATGGGAGCTGTAGTGGTTCACAAGAGGAACAGGAGTCAGTAGTGCCATCCTTCTGTGAAGAAAGCAAATACCATGCCAGGATTTATGAACAGCAGCATGATTTGTAGTGTACAAAGTAATCTGTTTATTCTCTTTAGTATTTTCAAGGCCTCAAATGAAATGCTATGTCATTTTGGGGGCACTGTACTTCACAAACTATTTACAAAAAATCTGTAGGAGAGTAATGAGTATTTGGAGGTCTCAAAAATGTGCCATATGAGAAAATGAATCAAGATTGATCAATCTGAAGAAGAGAAGCCAAGGGTGATATATCTGAAGTGTTTAAAGTAGCGTTCCTTAGCTCCTGCAAAGAGACAGGAATAATATGGCTTTTGTTGCTTGTAGACAGCAAAAAAATAAAAAAAATAAAAAAAATTGGATTAAGTTGCAGCAAGGAAGATACAGATCAGATATTAAGAACATTATAATAGTAAAGATAATAAAGCAGTAGCCTAGATTGCCTAAGGAGGTTGTGAAATTCTGTAACTGGAAATTTTTAAGAACAGATTAAGCAAATCTTAGTCAGGAACGAGTGAACTAGAAATTCTAGTTAAAATAGTTTAGAATCTAGGGCATTCCCATGGGTTTTTAGAGAATCAGCTCCAGGTCCTTGCTTTCTTTGAACTTGAGTAGAGCCTTTAACTATAGTATTCTACATCTCATTTGATTACCTACCAGGATAAAAGTACTAGATATGGGTCCTTGTTTGAAAGAACCATGAATAGCTACAGATGTGTTTCCCCTTATCTAGTCAAGATATCTGAGAGTAATTTTTAATACTTTTGAGAAATTGAACAATTTAGTTTCTTTTGTGAGTAATCCCACTCTGCATAAATAATAAATTATTAACTGGAGCAGGGATCCTGGCTGTCTTTGCTGCTGAATTAT